>NW_022104341.1:68258027-68268012 GCF_000313985.2 Echinops telfairi | reverse complement strand
AAATGTTCTTGACACAATGGATGGATGGATGGATGGATGGATGGATGGATGGATGGATGGATGGATGGATGGATGGATGGATGGATAGATTATGATAAGAGTTGTGTGAGCCCCCAGTAAAATGATTTTTTAAAAGAAAAAGGCCCCAAAAATGTCAAATGGGATGCGATGGTCTCTTCAACAAGTGGATATCTACCTGCAGAAAAATGAAGCAAGACACTCACCTCACTCCATGTACAAGAATAAACTCAAGGTGGATCACAGACCTTGAGGTAAAAACCTAAACTATTAGGGCCATTAATGAAGGAATTAGGCAAACCTATGAACTTTGTCACAGAGAATACATAGGCTATCAGAAATAAGGAAGGCCACAAATACACATGGAAGCACAAATTGGCAAATAGGATTTACTGAAGATAAAGCACCTGTGTACATCGAAAGGATTCACCAAGAGAGTGAGAAGAGAGCCCACAGACTTTAGCAATGACACATCAGACAAAGGCCTTATTACTAAAATCTACAATACTCTGATAGCCTACAATAAGAAAAAAAACCAAATAGCCCACTGAGGAGGTGGGCAATGTACCTGAACAGAAGTTTCACAAGTGGAGGAAATCCAAAGGGCCAATAAACATATGAGAAAATGTTCCTGATCATTAGCTATAAGAGAAATGCAAATTAAAACAACTATGAGACACCACCTAACACCCTCAAAGAAAACCCAATTCAAAAAATCAGAAAGCAACAAGTGTTGGAGGGGGTGTGGTGAGATAGGAACTCTTTCTCATCCATTGCTGGTGGACCTATAGGTATGTGCAGCCATTATGGGAATCAATTTGGCGATATCTAAAACATATGGAAATTGAGCTACCATATGACCCAGCAATTCCCCTATTAGGCATATACCAAGAGGAGGTAAGAAGCAGACCATGGTCAAACATCTGTGCTCCAAAGTTCATCACAGAGCAGTTCATGATCACGAAGAGTAGGAAAAACCTACATTTCCATCCATGGATGAATGGATTTTAAAACTCTGGTAGATACACACAGTGGAGTACTACACACCCCTAAAAGGCAGTGATTAATGCATGAAGCACTTCGTTGCATAGGAAGAATTGGAGGAAATTATGCTAAGGAAAGTAAGCCAAGCACAAAAGGACAAGTACAGCACGAGCCCACAGACATAAGCTTAAAAAGCACAGGGGGCATAGGGGAAAAGCCACTACATGCATAATTCCCAGGGTGAAACCCAGGCACTCTGGCAGGGGTCAGACCCAACCCAGGGATGCATATGGCAACCAACGGAAAATGAGGGGAAAGGGGTGGGATGGAGAAGATGTGAATAGTGGGAGAACAGGGCACTAACCCACCTACAGGGAGGGTATTGCTTATGTCTACACAGGAAAGGGAGAGAGGGAGCAGACCTCAACCTCGTATGCCAAGCCTTGAGGGCAGCATACAGGCATGAAGCAGTGAACTAACAGAGAAGTCTGCGGGGCCAGCCCGAATCCCAGTATGTCAACCCCCTCCCTAGAAGATTGCACTACAGAAGACAGCACTAAAGATACAGCCCGCAGACAGTGGTGAGTCTGCCCAGACCACACAGGAGCAAACTAAGAGGGAAAGAAAGAGAGAGAGTGGACCCCATCCTGACCCACCAACCCCCAAGGACAACACTCCTACTCAGAGAAGCCAAGGCACAGAGAAGACCATAGTCCCACCATAAGACATGATGTCTCCTCACTGACCCACAGTACTGTAGGGGACAGCACCAGAGTCTGAGAATTGTGCCCAATTGGCACCTTATAAGACTTGATCAGAAAACCTATATAAGGGGCAGCAGACCGACCTGAAACAATTTATAGTCCCTATTTTTTCTTCTTTTTCAAGTCTATCTATATAAGATAGACAAGGTAAACAATCCCGAGGAAAAAACAGAATTGACCCTTCCAAGGAGACAGGGGAGCAGGGTAGGTGGGGAAAAGGGAGGGGCAAGCAGCAAACCCAGGGACAAGGGAACAACAAGAGAGCTAAAATCAATGGTGAGAAAGGTGTAGAACGCTTGGTGGGATTTGATCAAGTGCAATGTAGTCTTGAGGTTTTGAATGAAAGCCAGACATGATAGTGGGACAGGAGAAAAGTAAAAGGAAATAGAGGAAAGAACTAGGATGTAAACAACATTTATAGAGGTATAAATATAGGCATGTATATATGTAAATATATTAATATAATGATAGGGATATAGGTCTATTTACATATATTTATAGGTTAAGTATCAAGGTAGCAGATGGACATTGAGCCTCTACTCAAGTACTCCCTCAATGCAAGAACATTTTACTCTAATAACCTGGCATTCCATGATTCTCACCTTCCTGACATGATCGCTGAAATAAAAATGGGTGCACAAGCAAATGTGGTGAAGAAAGCTGATGGTGCCTGTCTATTAGAAGATATAGCATCTGGAGTCTTAAAGGCTTGAAGTTAAACAAGCGGCCATCTAGCTCAGCAGCAACAAAGCCCACATAGAAGAAGCACAGCAACCTACCCCAAACAAACAATTATACTGATGTGAAGGAGGATGGTTGGAGTAGAGACCCAAAGCTCATCTGTAGATAATTGGACATCCCCTCACAGAAAGGTCACAAGGAAAGGACAAGCCAGCCTGGGTACAGTATAGCACTGACAAAACACACAACATTCCTCTAGTTCTTTAATGCTTCTCCCCACCCCCACCCCCACTAACATGATCCTAGTTCTACCTGACAAATCCAGCTAGACCAGAGCATGTACACTGGTACAGATAAGAGCTAGCTGGTACACAGAATCAAGGATGGGTAAATTCCTCAGGAACAATAATGGGAGTAATGATACCATGAGGGTAGGGGGAAGGTGAGGGGAGAAGTGGGAAAAAGGGGGAACCGATCACAATGATCGACGACGTATGGCACACACACACCCCAGGGGGACAAACAACAGAAACATGGGTGAAGGGAAACAGCAGATAGTATAAGATATGAAAATAATAATAATTTATAATTTATCAGGAATCCATGAGGGTGAGAGGTTGGGAGTGGGAGGGAAAAAAGAGGAGCTGATACCAAGGGCTCAAGCAGAAAGAAAATGTTTGATGAAAATAATGATGGCAACATATGTACAAATACAACTGATGTATGGATTGTTATAAGAGCTGTACGAGCCCCAATAAAAGGATTTATTAAAACAACAACAACAAAAATGTGTTCTGTCTTTCACACAGTGCTGTCTTACCACTCTTCTGTGACTCTCTGGGAAAGTATTTGAGTTGTCCTTCTCTGACAGGTTTCCACCTTGCACAGGTTCTGGTTTTAATGTAATAAACACATCTACATCTTTGTTGGGAATGGATGCAGGTGTTATCATGCAGCCTCTTCTTTGTGGATGGTGGTGAGGGTGTTGGCTGTCAAGCCAGTCCACAACTCACAGCGAGTCCTTGCACAAGCTCACTGAAAGCTCCTTGGTCCTGTGCCAACCCTACAGTGGCCTAGATTCTTCATCAGAGAAACACAAGTTTCACTGGCAAACAGGCAGCGTCGATGCTTGAGGTGCATAGTCCAGAATCTAGGTCTCCCTCATGGAAGGAGAAAATCCTACCACTGAGCTACCAATGGCCCCTTTGTGCATGAGGTAATCATTACATTTGCGTGCTTTTACCAATGTTGTTCTTGTGATTCATATTAAGCTCCTAATGATTTGATGAAGTTACATCAAATTAGAGATGTTGACATTGCACCAGGTAATGAGACGACCCTATGAGGCAGTTCTTCCTGGTCCTACAGGGTAGCTGTGAGCCAGAATCCCTTCCACAGCACTGGTATAGAAGGCAATGAGACTCACTCAAAGGGCACCCATACGCAGCCCATTCTTTGGGGCTGCAGAGGTCATGCACCTGTATCTGAATCCACTCCATCCTAGGGCCTGGCAATGGACAGATGCTGTTGGGCTGAGGCCTCCTCAGGTAAGTGTCAGTGTTTCCTGTCGCAACTGCTTGGTTTCCGGTTTCTACGATTTACACCTCCCAAAGTGACCCGTGCCCCTATCTATGCTGCTTTGCTGGCATCTGTGGAAAATGCTGCTGGCTGGAAGATGCTTAAATATAAATATCTGGTAAGAGGTGCTTTCAGAAAACTCTCTCCTGGAGGAACACAAGCTCTTCCTCCTAGGAATGATAAACTGCAATTCCCCTAAAGGAATAGCAATCTCTTGCGCTTGCCGAGCACACGCCACCAGGCAAAAGACCTTTCCTCCATAGTAACACGCCGCTTGTTATTCCCAACAACCTGGGATAAGACACCGAAGCCACAGCCCTTCTGTTCCCCTATTTCCCTGAGGTTGGGAAACTCAGGCCCCAAGAAGTAAACCAACTCTACAAAACGTGTCCCCAGCTGACCCCGAATTTCCTATCATAATCACAAGGTCAACAGTTTGAAACCACGAACTGCTCATCAGACAGAAGAGGCTCTCAATTCCTTTAAAGAGTTATAGACTGGGAAACCCAGAGGGGAAGTTCTACCCTGTCCTACAGGGTCGTCACAAATTGGCATGGAATCAAAGCAGTGAATTTTGAAGGCCTTTTGGGATGATCCGCAGGCATAATTGCAGAAGGCATCTTCTTCTAGACTAAGCCACTATTTCACTTTGCCTGGAACTGGCTTTAACACTGAGAGTCCCGCCTCCTGGTAAACTGCTTCCCAGGCCCATGACGTTAGAATGGTTGCTCAACCTATGACTTCCCTGACTGTCCTCCCAAGCCACTTCCCTTTACCCATTATAGAAATGTGTACGTATCCCATGATTCTCTTTTGTAGCGCTCTTTACCACGATAATGAAGCAATCATTTGGGAAATGTGCCCTTTCATTCCGTCTTGCTCCTGCAGGCATTTTCCTCTATAAGCATCGTGCAGGCATTTTCCTCATCTGTAGCCTTGGCTCCTAGCACATTACACTATGCAAAGGGGTCAGTAGCTCAAGAGATCTTTGTTGAATAAATGAGCTAATGAACAAATTGCCTGGTAAATGTTTGTTATGGAAGGATATCTAGTGACTCGCCTTGCTTAGAACAATATCACCCCAAAATGCTTTCTTCCAGGAGTTGATAGTATGAGTTACCAAATAAAAAGGATTTCCTTGGTGAAATAAGCACCAGAACTCTGGATTCAGCAGAGTTCATTGGGTGTCTCTTTTTCTGCTGAGCATTTATTTGTTACTAAAAAAAAATGCAGTCTAAAAGGTTGAGGGTTCTGTGTTGTAAGTTCTATACCATTGGCTTAATTAATGGCACTATCAATAGAATTACGATGGGGATGACTTATAATGTTCCCTACCATAAAATGATAATGATGTCTCCAAATGGAACCAGAGACATATATAAAACAACTATCTGAATGGATTTGGGGTTCCCACTTAATCATAGCTCTAATTTAAGAACAATTAGTTCTTACCCATGGACCTATTTGATGCTCATCCTCATGAAGATATCACTGAAGACATGGGTGCTAGAGCAAAGTGTGGTGAAGAGACCAGATGGTATCTGGCTATCAGAAAGAATAGTGGCTGTGGTCCTAAAGGCTTAACTTAAAACAAGCATCCCTCTGAGTGAGGCATCATCTAAGTCCACATTGAAGAAGCACACCAGCCTGTGTGACCCAAGGATTCTAAATAATAAAATCCAGATCTGAGAGGAGGAAATGGTATCAGAATTTAAATTGTGAACACCTGTTTTACAGAAGGCTGTGGATGATGGTGGAAGCTCAAATATCCCCACATAGATAAAGGCTCTGGTGAATCCCTCTGAAAGTGGTCCAGGGATGAGTAGCCTTACTTGAAGGCAGAGAGCATTGTAAGGCAGATGCTGACAGATGTGATTAGGTGAAATGTAACACCTCATCATTTGATCTCCCTTTTGACCCATTTTAAGGTTGTTTCAGTTTTCACTATTTTTCTGCTTTCTTTTCTATTGAGATTTTTCTTTGTTTTGTCATTGTTATTTTTTTCATTCATTTCTTGTTTGTGGTTGTAGGGTTTTCTGTATATGAAATCCAAGATAGGTAAATCAATAGAGACGGTAATTGGATTTATAGTTACTTGGGGGCACATCAAGGGAGGTCAGAGGGACAATGAGAAGCTAATAACAATGGGTATGAGAAAGAAGAAAATATTCTGAAATTGATTGTGGTGATGATTTCACAACTCCTCTTAATATTATTGAACTATTAAATTGTATGATATGTAGCTGATATGCCATTAAACTGTTCATAATTAATTAGTTTAAAGGCTGAGGGTAGGAGAGGGATGGCGATGGGAGTGAGGGAAAGGGGTTGGAATTAAGTATATTTTGTGTTTTCCAAACACTTTGACCATGGACCTTTTTCAGCACAAGCATTTGGGAGTGGGGGTGTGGGGTAGGAGGTGTGGCGTGGGGAGGGGAGCAGAAGCAAGCTTCTGGTCTTAAAACATCCTTTACAAAATGCTGAACTAGATAAATAGCCTATCTATTTGCTACCACCTCCATTTCCCAAGTCTCCCCAGGATCTGCAGTCACTATTATTGCTATTGATGCCATCATTGTTATTTCTTGTGAACAGGTAAGAGAAAGCCAAGGATACGCTCTGACTCTCCCATGACCAGCTCTGACTCTCCAAACTCCCACGCCTGTGCCCTCCATGGCAAAATGAAGCTTCACAAAAATAAATCCCCATACTGCACTGGCTTGTCCCCCAAAGACTCTTGAGGGCTGACTAAGCTGCTCCAGCTTATTCCTCCCAAAGCCCCCCTACCGCCATTCCTTCCTGACCCACTCGCAGCAGACCCTACTCCATGATCCCTACTGGAAAGTGAAAGGCAGATTTGGGGCCATACCATGAGGCTGCTGGTGGTAGTAAAACTACCCTTGTCTCATTAACTAGGAGCTGAGAACTCAGCAGCACGGTAGCCAGATGCCTGCGTAGTTCAGCAACCTCCTTGGCCATTATTCACCAGTAATGACTGATTAGTCACACAACGCCTGCAGAGGAAGGAAAATCAAGAAAGGGTTTGCTTAGCTGCCATGAATGCTTTAAACAACAGTAGCAAGCGAGGGAAATAGCACCTGTTCCTAAGGGGACAGAACGATGGTTCATTTTAAAGTAAATTTAACACTGTTTTGCAATACATCAGCCAATGAATAGGCGCAAAGTCATTTGTCAAAAAGGAAAAACATTAAGACTTGACGGAGTTTGCAGTCTCAGAAAGGAGGCGAAGCTAAATTTCACTGAGTGCCTTCGACATGACAATTTCTTATTACATACGCTCATGGACTTATTCTCTCCTCAACAAATGCTTATCAAGCATTGGAGAGGGTGGTGCAACTGTTATGTACTAGACTGTGTAACCAAAAGGTTGATGGTTCAAACCCACCATCCACTCTATGAAAGAAAGACAACAATCTGTTCCCATGCCGATGACTGCCTAGAGAGCCCTGTGGGGCCATCTTACTCAGTCACTTGGAGTCAGAATTGATTCAATGGCACCTGAGAGCAAAAGCTTTTGAGACATGAGAGACGGAATGTCTAGCACAACAGGCACCCCCTGCCTTCATATGAAACAGTGCAAGGGAGGATGAATAATCAGGTAAGAAACTAGAATAAGTGCCATGAAGGAAAGTAAGGAGAAATAGATGGTGCTGGTGACAAATGGAAAGTGAGTTGCTGTGATCTTGTATGAGCAATCGGGGACTACTTTCCTGAGATGGGGACATTTTGGGTGGAAATCTAAAGGATACATAGAAATTCTTTCATTTGAACCTTGCAAGATAGGCATTAAAATGCCACATATCAGGATGCAAGTGTTCAGTAGCAGCAAAGTCAGCCAAGAGGGACATATAAAATAATAATAATAAGTGTAGTGTGCATGATGCAAACACCAGAAGTAGCATAAACCTAGAGTTGCTTCCTTCGGTGGTTTAACAATGTCATCCAGAAAGATGATTTTTCCATTTTCAGCCTTGTTGTTTGTCCTCCTGTGAGTGTGGGCTCCTCCTTCTGGTCTGGCTGCCCTCATGCAGTAGTTGTCACAACTCCGGGTGTCACACTGCAGGACAACATTCTAAGCCAAAGAGTCAGTGTCTCCTCCTCTAAGATTATTTTCTTCTCCTTTCCCAAATCTTCCCTCCCCCAGGGATCCCCTCCTGTCTCCATGGTCAGAATGTCATCTCTTGCCCTTTGCTATGAAAATTACTAGCAAGAGAAAAGGAAGTATTATAATCAGCTCAAGAGTAACTCAATGGGGTTTGGGAGGGCTTCGATTCCTCCCCTCCCCACCAAAGTTTATGATGCTTAATATCTAAATAAAAATAGGACTCTAACTTGAAGCAACCATGACAAGACTTTGTCTCACATATTTTGGACATGTTACCAATAGACCTCATTCACTCACTCACTTACTCACTCGCTCGCTCACTACCATGGAGAATTTCAACTCATACCAACCCTATAGGACCAAGTAGAACTGCCCATGGGCTTTCATAACTATAAATCTTTATGAGAGTGGAAAACTTCATCTTTCTCCGAGGAGCATCTGGTGGTTTTGAACTGCTGACCTTCCTGTGAGCAGCTCTGCATGTCACCCATTCCACCCAGGACTCCTAGAAAGAAATTATGCTTGGCGAAGTAGAAGGTCAAGGGAAAAGAGGAATCTTCAATGAGATAGATTTCCCCAGTGGCTGCACCAGTGGGCGCAAACATACCAATAGTGAATACGACACAGTTCTGTTGTAGGTTGGGTTGCTTTGAGTCAGAATCAACTCGACTGCACCTAACAACAAGCTGGTAAACAAGCTGGTAAACAAAAGAAGTAAGTCTGACACAAAAAGGATAAATAGTGTCTGATCCCACTTATGGGACATAATCAAGAATAAGCAAATGTATGCTGTTGTCATTGCTAGGTGCCTTTGGGTCATTTCCAACCCACAGTGACTGTGGTAGTCACCTAATCTGGTGTCAATTTAAGGATTAAGCGTGTAGGGGTGGAGTCTAGGCTGTCAATCTGGAGATAGCCAATGAGACTTCTGTGTGGGCATGACCTTCTCTTGAAGGGAAATCTGGTACTTCATTGGAGGCAGAAGACACTTCTCTCTCTCTGCTACTCCCTGGGAAACATGGCAGCTGACAAGACCTCTGAAGCCAGAGAAGCCACGTAGAGACCCCTGCCAGCGCTGAGATGCTTACAACGCCACTGGATCCAAAGACTTTCTACCCAATGGCCTGGGATCGCCCTGCACTCAGCATCATTGCATGTGTTTTGTGAGTCTGAAGAGGACTTTATGGATTGCTGTTGGGGATATGGGATAATGTCGGACTTATGGACTTGATCTGGGTGGGACTGGGATGTTTTCTCAATGTTCAATTCCTCTTGTATATAAATCTCTTTATTATACACATGTGTGTGCATGGATTTGTTTCTCTAGTCTACCAGACTGACAGAGTGACTCTATGCATAACAGAATGAGACACTGCACAGTCCTGGGCCATCCTCCCAAGTGTTCCTATGCTTAATTGTTGCAGCCATGTGTTAATCCATCTCATTGAGGGCTTTCCTCTTTTTTGCTGTCCCTCTACTTTACCAAGCATCATGTCCTCCAGAGATTGGTTTCTCCTGACAACATGTCCAAAGTACATAAGACAAAGTCTCATCATGCTTGCGTTTAAGGAGCACTGTGGCCATACTTCTTTCAAGACAGATTGGTTGTCTGTGGTACTTTCAATATTCTTCTTCATGACTGTAATTCAAGTACATTGATTCTTCTTTTTTTTGTTGTTGTTGGGTTTTTTTTACGTTTTGTTTTGTTTTTATTTTTTTTTATTTTTTTTTTTAACATTTTATTAGGGGCTCATACAACTGTTATCCCAATCCATACACACATCAATTGTGTAAAGCACACTTGTACATTGTTTCTGAAAACATTTTCTCTCCA
>NW_022104341.1:68247878-68256912 GCF_000313985.2 Echinops telfairi | reverse complement strand
TGTTCCCTTGTCCCTGGGTTTGTTATCCCCTCTTCTTCCCTTCCCCCCTCCTCCCCCTCACATTGATTCTTCTTTAGTCAATGTTCAACTTTCATATGCATATGCAGCAACTGAAAATATCAAGGCTTGGGTAAGTCACACCTTAACCCTCAAAATAATATCCTTGCTTTTCAACATTTTAAAGAGGTCTTGTGAAGCAGAGTTACCCAATACAATGCAACCTTTCATCTCTTGACTGCAGCTTCCATACGCATTGATTGTGGGTCAAATACTTGGCAACTTCAACCTTTTCTCCATTTATCATGATGTTACTCATTGGCCCAGTGAGGATTTGGGTCTTCTTTACATTGAGTTGTAATCAGTACTGAAGGTTGCAGTCCTTGATCTTCATCAATAAGGGCTTCAAGTCCTCTTCACTTTCAATAAACAAGTTTTGGGTCATTTGCATATTGCAGATTGTTAATAAGCCTTCTTCCAATCTTAATGTCACATTCTTCTTCACATAATCCAGTTTAAATTATTTGCTCAACATACAGATTGAATGAGTGTGATGATAGGAAACAGCCCTGTGTTAGACAGGATTCCCTAGAGAGACAAAACCAGATTGCTAATCATTTTATATATATTTATACAGATAGCTAGATAGATAGATAACACAAGAAATAAACAGTTAAATTATAAAGCGGTACAAATGGATCAGTACAACTCACTCCCATTAGACAGTTGTGAGACACTGGCAGTCCTTCAAGTCTTGAGGGCTGCCAGGTAGTCCTCTGTAGAGCAATTTAGGCTATCTGGGCACAGACAAGGCAGGTCACCAACAGTCAGCCAGATGACAAGGTCCGACAGTCCCCAGCTCAAGAGATGTAAATTCCGATTGTGTGGTGAAGCAGGTCTTGAAGAAACCTCAAATTACAGCAACACAGTCCATGGGTTAGGTTTCCCACAGGTAGTGTAGCTTGCAAATTGAGGCACAGAACAAGCAAGGCAGCCGCACACTGGTCCGATAATCAAAGAGCAAAAGGAAAAGAAAGGTGAGGCTCACCGAGCCATTTATCTCTCCGCCCTTCAATTAATCCCACATGTGTTTAGCAGCCAGGTTGGCACAATATACTAACTACCTCAAACCCTGTCCCACACTTATCCTGATTTTACACCATTCAGCATTCCCTTGTTCTGTTCACAAAATTGCCTCTTAACACATGTACAAGTTCCACATGAGCATGATGAAGTGTTCTGGAATCCCATTCTTCTCAAGCCTATCCATAGTGTGTTATGATCCACACAGTCAAATACCTTAGCATAGTCAATGAAACACAAATAAACATCTTTCTGGTATTCTGTTTTCAGCCAACATCCATCTGATATCAACAATGATATCCAGGGACAAGTAGCCTAATTAATTAATATAGACTCAATGTACAGAAAACCAAAATCCTCACAAATGGGCCAATAGGCAAATATTCAGAGACTAAATTTTATTAGTGGTTACCACGAGCAAGGATGAAAAAAACGCTGAAAAGAAAGCCTGAAGCCACTCTCTGAAGACCCTCATGAGTAAATGGTGAAATAAATAGAACTACAAATAACTCCAAACAGGAGGTGACCGTCCTGTAGATTTTGCCTCCACTATTTTCCAGCTTAGACCCCAAAGCAGCTTGAAATCTAGGACTGGGCTCCAGGGGCAAAAGCAAACAAGCCCCAATCCCACATATGTCGACCCCTCCCCGGAAGAATGCGCTCCAGAGGACAGTACTGAAGATACAGCCTGGGGAGAGGGGCAGGTCGGCTCAGACCACACGGAAGCAAACTAAGAGGGAAAGAGAGAGAGAGAGAACCACATCCTTGCCAACCAAGCCCCAAGAGCGACACTACTGCTGGGAGCAGTCAAGGCACAGAGAGGACTATAGGGTTGGCCCCACTATGAGACAGATGTCCCCTTATTGACCCATAGCACTATGGAAGCAGCACTGTAGACACAGTGTGGGAATTATGCCCGGTCTGACCACCACCCCAACCCCCACCAGGGCGAACCACGAAGGCAGCACAACAGAGCATTAATGGAAGCAAAGCAACAAAGTCTCCGAGGAATCCTGAAAATAGACTTCGGACTCAGGGAGCAGGGCTTGGCACTGCATCACACTCAATCAATAAACATTCCTAAGGGTCAGCAGGCAGACCTGGGATGATTTATAGGCTCTCCTCTCCTCCTCCTCCTCCTCCTCCTCCTCCTCCTTCTTCCTCTTCTTCTTTATCTTTTTATGACTATCTATATAAGGCAAGGTAAGCAATCTCGAGGAGAAAACAATGGGACCAATAGTTCCAGGGAGGACCTAGGAAAGGGGAAGGTTGGGGAAATGGATGGGGGAGCCAACTAACCCAGAGACAAGGGAACAACAAGTGATCTAAAATTGATGACAAGTAGGGTGTAGAATGCCTGGTGGGGTTTAATCAAGTTCAATGTAGCCCAAAGGAATTCTTGACAGCTGAATGAAGGTTGAACATGATAGTGGGACAGCAGGAAAGTCAAAGGAAATAGAGGAAAGAACGAGGAGGCAAAAGACATTTATAGCGGTATAAATATAGACATGTACATAAGTAAATATATTAATATAATTATAGAGATATAGGTCCATGTGCATATATTTATATGTTAAATATTAAGGTAGCAGACAGACATTGGACCTCTACTCAAGTCCTCCCTCAACACAAGAACACTGTGTTCTAATAACCTGGCATTCTGTGATGCTCACCTTCCCTAACATGAATGCTGAAGACAAAATGGGTACATGAGCAAATGTGGATTTATTTAAAAAGAAAGTTGATGGTGCCCCTCTATTAGAAGATATAGCGTCTGGGGTCTTAAAGGCTTGAAGATAAACAAGTGGCCATCTAGCAGGGAAGCAACAAAGCCCACATGGAAGAAGCACACCAGTCTGTGTGATCATGAGGTGTCCACAGGATCAGGTATCAGGAATCAAAAGACCCCAAAACAAACAATCATATCGGTGTGAACAAGGGGGGTCAGAGTGGAGACCCAAAGCCCATCTGTAGATAATTGGACATCTCCTCACCAAAGGGTCACAAGGAAGGGATGAGCCAGCTAGGGTGCAGTATAGGACCGAAGAAACATGCATTGCTCTAGTTCTGTAATGCCCCACCACCACCACCACCACCGACAACTATCATGACCCCAGTTCTACCTTACAAATCTGGCTAGACCAGAGCATATACACCGGTACAGATAAGAGCTTTGGATACCCGGAATCCAGGACAGATAAACCCCTCAAGAACAATAATGAGAGTAGCGATACTGTGCGGATAGGGAGAAGATGGGGGGAGAAGAGAGAGAAGGGGACCACTGATTGCAATGATTGATGTATAGCCCCCACTCCCGCTAGGGGGACAAAAACAGAACCATGGTTGAAGGGAGACAGCAGCCCGTGTAAGATATGAAAATAATAATAATTTATAATTTATCAAGTGGTCATAAGGGTGGGAGGGTGGGATGGGAGGGAACAAAGAGGAGCTGATACCAAGGGCTCAAGTAGAAAGAAAATGTTTTGAAAACATTTATGTATAAATGTGCTTGATACAATTGACATATGAATTGTTATAGGAGCTGTAAGAGCCCCCCAGTCAAATTATTTATTAAAATAAAATAAATAAATAAAACTCTAAAAAGACCATGGAGAAAATTTCTTGTATTTACTGTTTGCTTTTTCTGTTGTACCTATCTTAGTTTCCAAGAAATTTTACAGTGCTGGCCCCAAAAGTCATGGCTATGTAGACTCCTCCACCACTTGTCTGCCGTTTGTTATATGGTGGTGGCTTGTATATTGCTGTGATGCTGGAAGCAAAGTCACTGCTATTTCAAATGCCAGCAAGGTCATCCAAAGAGAACGGGTTTCAACAGAGCTTCCAGGCTAGAAAAAGGCAACAAAGAAGGGATAGGATGTCCATTTCTGAGGAATTACCACTGAAAACCTTATAGACAGAATTAAAACATCATCAGATACCGAAAACCTCGGGAAAAGAAGCCAAATGTTTTTGGAGGTAGTGCCAAAAGATGAGCCCCTCAAGGCACTCAAAATATAACTGAGGAAGAGCTGCCTTCTCAAAGAAGAGTCGACCATAGTGACACAGATGGAGGAAAGCCTCCAGGACCATCATGTTCTGATGGGGATGACTCAAAATCAGAAGAAACAGCTGTAAACCTCAATTCATAATTGGATATTGGAATGCATGAAGTATGAATCTGGGAACATTGGAAGTTGTAAAAATTAAAATGGAACACATAAAAATCAACAATCTAGGCATTATTGAGCTGAATGGACTGGTATTGGCTATTTTGAATCATAAAATATTACAATTTACTACTCTGAGAATGAAACAATCAAGAAAAAATGGCATGGATTCTAGGCCAAAAGTACATTTCAAGAATTATCTGTATAGTACCTCTCAGAAGGGAAGACATGGAATGGAAGATAGAGTCAGAGTGCAGTGTGGCACTGATGAACCACATTCTCTCGTTCTTTAATATTTCCTCCCCTTACTAGTAAGATTTGTATGTGTTTTACCTCATTGATCACGTTATTTGCGTGTGTTCATTTGTATATTTACGATCGCTCGGTACATGAAGGTCAAGATGGAAAACCCCTCAGAGACAGTGACAGGAGTGGTGGTTCCCTGAGGGTACAGAAGAGGGGTGGGGGTTGGTGAAGGGAGCTGACAGCATTGATGATTCCAATGGGATGGAACAGAATTGTATGTGACTGGATATATTGGAATGTCAGTAAAACTATTATATATTTCTATATAAAAAAAGAAATATCTGTCTGTGATAGAATTAAATTATCCACATTCCAAAAAATTCAATTAATTCTACTATTATTCAAATTCATGCACCAATCGCCAAAGCTAGCAATGGAGAAGTTGAAAAGTTCTACCAATGTCTTCAGTTGGAAATTGACCAAACATACAATCAACCTGTGGAATGCAGAAGTTGGAAACAAAGAAGGAACGGCAGTTGAAAAACAAAAGGGGAAAAAAAACAATAGATAGTTCCAGGTCTGTCTGCTGACCCTTATGTTTGTGTTCCAATCAAGTCTGATGAGGTGCCAAGCCCTGTCCCCCAAGTCAGAAGTCTATTTTCAGGATTATTCCAGGACTTAGTTACTTTGCTACCCTTGCTGCCCTGTTGCACTCTCTTTGTATTTCTTACTCTTTGATACTCACCTTCCCTACATGATCACTGAAGACAAAATGGGTGCATAAGCAAGTGTAGTGAAGAGAGCAGATGGTGCCCAGTTATCAAAAGATATCGGAATAGGAGAATAGGAATTCCAGAACACTACACTGTATTCATGTGGAATTTATACATGGAGCAAGAGGCAGTTGTGCAAAAAACACACAAGGGAATATTGCATTGTTTAAAATCAGGAATGGTATTCAATAGGGTTGCAGTCTCTCACCATACTTATTAAATCTGTATGCTGAGCAAATAATCAGAGAAGCTGGTTTATATGAAAAGAAATGTGGCATCAAGTTTGGAGGAAGGCTTATTAACAACCTGCCTTGGCATGATCTTGCTTCTGAAAGTGAAGAAGACTTGAAGCACTTGCTGATGAAGAACAAAGATTTCAGCCTTCAGTATGGATGACAACTTAAGGTAAAGAAGACCAAAAGCTTCACAACTAGACCACTAGGAACATCATGATAAATGGTGAAAAGGCTGAAGTGGTCAAGGATTTTGTCTTCCTTGCATCCACAATCAATGCTCATGGAAGCAGCAGTCAAGAGACCAAAGGATGCACTGCATTGAGTAAATCTGCTTCGCAAGACCTCTTTAACATGTGAGGACGAGGAAGCGGCAGACCCAAACCACGATATTTGCAATTGCTTCATATGCGTGTGAAAGTTGAACATTGACTAAGGAAGACGAAAGAAAAATCAATGCATTGATATTTGATGCTGTGGAAGGTTGTTGAAGCCACCATGGACTGTCAAGGAGATGTGGCAAGAAAAGTTCTTGCAGGCAAGGATGGTGAGACTTTGTCTTATATACGTTGGACATGATATCAGGACAAATCCCTCTCTATTGAAGGACATCGTTTTTGGTAAAGGAGCAGGGCAGTGAAAAGGAAGGCCCTCAACAAGGTGATTGATGCAGCGGCTTCACACCATCCATGGGCTCAAATGTAAGAACAATTGTGAAGATGACATAGGACCAGGCAGTTGTACAAATGGTCACTATGACGTGGAACCGACATGACAACACTGAACAACAACAGGTAGACTCCTAAATGTCTCAGGAAAAGGAACCTTTTCTCCGATCAGAAGAAGCCGGGGTCCCAAGAGTAGGCAGGGAATCACTGCTGTCACGGTTGTCTTTCTCTTTCGCCTTTTAATGATAGACCCCAGGGACATGTACAGGCATGGGATGTGTTCCATAGAGGGGGCAAATAAGACCCAACTTTCTTCACAGAAAACCAGGAATAAGGGTAGGGCAGGATAAGGGTGTGCCCATGGGAGCTTGAAAATATCAGGAAGATTGAAGAGAAATTCAAGAAAATAATCTCATACATTATTTACACACACATGAGATTATCCCAGAACTATGCATACGTGAATATGACCCTACACAGCAGACCAAGGACTATGAGACCTGAACCACCAGGTAGACCACTGCCCAATCCCAGACCAGTCACGAGGATGCACACATTGCAAACAGCACTGCAAAGACTTTGAAAACTGAGTCAACAATATTAGGTCAAAAGCCCACAGAAAGCAGTTAGAAATTTCCATCCAGAAGAAAACCAGGTTGATTGCCTATTAAAAATAAATAAAAATAAATATTTCCATAATATTTAAACAAGACCCAGAGCCATATAATATGAAAATCAAAATTGTAGGGATAAAATAGAAAATCACTCCACATATGATGAACCAGGATAATTTCTAACACCTCCCAATAGAAAAGACAATAGATACCGACTTCAAGATGTCACATGTGTTGTGATGATCTGGAAAACACTGGGAGCACACATTGTAACTATGTTCCAAGAAGTAAGGACAGCATTCTTCAAATTACTGAAAAGCTAAGGTCAAGGAAAAATAGAATATATAAAAAAGAATCCAATAGACATTTTTAAATTGAGAAATACATACTTTACCACCACCCCCACAAAATCACTGAATGAATTACATGATGGAAGGCAGAGTCCGTGAAACCGACCACAGACCAATAGAAACGATTTAATCCAAGCCACGGATCAACAAGAAAACCTTGCAAAGAAATCCCAGCACCCTAAAACCTACGGTGTTATCAAAGTCACAGAAGGAGAGAGGAGAACTTTGGAGGGACAAAATTAATGACTGACAAAGGCTGGCATTGGACAAAAATTTCCTAAATATGAGACCTAAAACATGATCTATGAAGGAATATAATAAATTGGGTTCCCCCCCAAATTAAAATTTTATGCTCTTTTGATAAACGGATGAACATGATTATAACTCAAAAAATAAAGTAAATACCCATGAGTCAATACTAATGAAAATAAAGGACTGAATTATAAATGGAGAAGAAATTTGTTTTTCTTATGAAAGAATTCCCAAAACAATATGTAGTTACTCTGCCCTTTAGAAGGTAGAATTTGATACTTCTCTTCCTCAGTGTGACCTGGCCTTGGTGACCCACACTCCAGAAGAGAATGTGGAAAGGAAAAAGAGAAAGCCATAATATGGTACCACCGTCCCTCTCGTAGCTAGCATTGGAGACAACACTATCTTCACCCACTGATCAAAGCTATTCTTAGTGATGTCATGCTGGTGATGTGTACCGCCTAATACCATGCAGACAGAAAGGTGTTCCATCTGTCAGTGCTCTTCCTCCAAACTCAGATCCCCTACAGATCCTCAGAAAGCACCATACAAACTCACAGTGTTAAGACATTTCATGAAATGTCTGGCCCGACTACTGAAAGTTACCAAGGTCATGAAAAAGTAGGAAAGCCTGAGAAACTTACAAATCAGAGAAGGCTAATACCACCCTGGTGGCATAATGGGTTATGCATGGAGCTGCCAGTTCAAACGCCCCAGCCACTCCCAGGGAGAAAATGAGGCTTTCTGCACCTGTGAAAATTGACCACCTTGGAAACCCACAGGGGCAGTTCTACCCTGTCCTACTCTGTCCTATAGTCACTGTGAGTCAGGATCCACTCAATGGCAATGAGACTTTCAATGAAAGAGACATCATAACTAGATGTAATATTGAGTGAGTCCAGAATTGGATCTGAGAAGAGAGTTAAAAACATCACTGCATAAATTGCGAATCCATAGAAGTCTCTAATTTCATTTATATTATTGTAATATGAGGATTTCTTAGTTTTGACAAATATACCATGGTAAGTAAGATAATAACATTAGACTGGATCAAAGGCATATTGGGAAAACTATGAATATCCAACATTATTCTAAAATAAAGGATTTTTCTTTGTTGTTTTTAAGTAACGTTGAAAAAGCTACACCAGGCAATAGTGATCAGAAGAAAGTTGGAGGGCTATATTAATATAAAAGCAAACATCAGAGAAAAGAAAAAATAGTTGATGATGATAGAAGCAATAATCAAAAAAGACAAGCTAAAGTCAAGGAGAAAATATTTGCCTCTGGCATAATCCACACAAAACTTGTATCCAGAATATATAAAGACCCTTAATCCCCTCTGACCATAGACCTGTGAGTCCCCTCTGACCATAGACCTGTGAGTCCCCTCCGACCATAGACCTGTGAGTCCCCTCTGACCATAGACCTGCGATGTGACTAGCTTGCTAACATGCAGAGTGCATTGGAAGGTGGATTCTTGCAAATGTAGTTAAGCTAAAGTTTTTACACATGTTTTTTTAATCATTTTATTAGGGGCTCATAAACTCTTATCAAAATCCATACATACATCAATTGTGTAAAGCACATTTGCACATTCATTGCCCTCATCATTCTCAAAACATTTGCTCTCCACTTAAGCCCCTGGCATCAG
>NW_022104341.1:68239749-68246754 GCF_000313985.2 Echinops telfairi | reverse complement strand
GCACATAGATCTATTTCCCCATCCTCATATATAAATATATTTGCATATGTACATGTCTTTATCTAGACCTCTATAAACGCCCTTTGCCTCCCAGCTCTTTCCTCTATTTCCCTTGACTTTCCTCCTGTCCAAGTTTTTACATCTTATCATTTGATCTCTTGACCCATTTTAAAGTTGTTCTAATTTTAATATGCTGTGCTTTATTCTCTATTGAGGTATTTCTGTTTTGTTATTGTTAGTTTTCTTTCTTTCATTTTTTTGTTTGGCATGTTTTTCCGTATATGAAATCCAGGATAGGTGAATCCCTAAAGACAATAACTTGGGGATGACAAGGTTGGGGAAATAGAGAACTGAAAACAATGAGTACAAGGAAGGAGCTAGTGTTCTCAAACTGATTGTGGTGATGACTGTACAACTATTCTAATATGACTAAACCACTGAATTGTATGAATTATAAGCCAATAAATGTGCTTTTAAAAAAAGGATTCTTAAATCTCAAAATAAGAAAAGAAACACTCAATTTTTTAATGCAAAAGGTTTGATCAGATCACCCAATAAACTATACAATTAGCAAAAAAAGCACCTGAGAGGCTAGTCAGCCTCATTATGGTTGTTGTGTACCTGGTTCGGCTAAGAGCTGGAGCCCATTTTCCTCAATGCTGATGGGAATCCATGCTCTCCCCTGCAGACGTAGCCCTCGCCTCCCTCAGGTTGCTCTCCAACTGCTACATGGCACTGCACCAGGCTACCATCAGCTTCTGAATCTTTAATTGTAGAGAAAAGAAACCCACCCAAATGCTAACCCACCCAATAGCATTTACTGGGCTTCAGAGAAGTCTCACAGAAGCTGAGAAAGAAAATTAAGTAGAGCCAGGCCTCCCGGGAGCCGTGCACCAACTCTACTCAGCCCGTTTCTCTCAGTGCTGCTCCATTCTCTGGCCTCGGCCTCACACTTGCTTTCTTCTGTCTGAACATCAGCCTGTATGTGGCTACAAAGCCCAGCTCCTAGGCCCCATGACTTCATGGCCAGAGACAGTTTCATAAGGTTTCTGATTCCAAATTTGAGGCTGAGAATCAAGTGGCCAGACAATGCTGAGCTGGTATGAAATGTCCAACTCTGGCCCAGCCCGCAATCAGGGGTGATGTTCAGGATCAAATGGCCAATGCCCATGGCAACAAACCCACAACTGCTGAGTCCGTCTTGCATGGTGACCCCATGGCTTACAGAGAACTGCCCCCCAGGGTTTCTTGACTTTAGCAATCTTTACAGAAGCAGATCACCAGGTTTTCTTCCATGGCACTGGGTTCAAACCACTAACCTTTAGGTAAGTAGTCAAGGGAAAATCACTTGTATCACCCAAAAACCATGTGGCAAGGTCAGTGTGGGGAAAAATGCCTCTCAGTTGCCTCGATGATAATATCAGGCTACTGTCAAAAACTTCTGGAGCAATTGAAATCTGGAGGCAGCCATGGAAGCCTTAGCTGTTTAACTGGGGACCAGAAATTCTTCACAGACTAAAAGACTCATCCAGAGGCCTGGAGGCGCCACTGACCCAGACTCAGAGTTCACCTTGCACGCAAAGCAGCCCTGGCCACACAGAACAGCTTTGCCAACAGATGAAGGGGCTGGCTTGGGGAGGAGGCGGGAGGCGTATCCGTGAAGGGCAAACAGACGCTAGGGCACTGGAGGAGGAGAAAGGAAAAGAGCATCCAAGAGCCATACCTCCTTGCTTTCACAGTGTCAGCCTTCTCCTCCCCCTCTCTACTACATGTGGACCTCTCCCTCCATTCCTAAGTCTAGACGGAGGGGCAGCCGTCTGGGCCCCTGTCTTACAGAGCTCTCTGAGATTCCATCTGTTCTGCCTACTCCCGGATAAAACACGACTCCAGACCCGGTTTGTGACAACTAAGTAATTTCCTTCTTTCCGAGGAAAGAAAATATGTTATCACACCCCTTCCTACCTTCAAATTATTTCCCTGCTCTATAAGGCTCAAACACCTCTCCTCCTCTTATGCTGGTTACTGTTGGTTCTAACTCATGGCAACCCCAGGGGTGCAAGCAGAATTGCTCCACAGATCACCAGGCTTGTCTTCTGAGGGACCTCTGGGAGGCTTCGAAGTCAAGCACTTAACCCAGGAGTCCCTGCCTTCTCCAACCACTCCAAAAGCAGATGTCTACCCTTGTGCTGCCTCCAAGTCCCCTCTCAGCAGTGACTGGTACCCATGAGAGCTGCATGTGTGTGTTCTCCATCTCTGTCTCCCTTACAAGATCATGAGCTCCTTAGTGATCATGTGTCTTCCCCACCTGGTGAACCACCACCTAGCACAATTCTGAATCAGGGTCTGCATCGGGCTTCCTCCTGACACTTCTTTAAGATTGGATTCCAGGACAAGTCATCTATCTGGGAAGGGATCCCAGGAAGGATCTATAGGGGAATGGGAGCATCAGAGCTGTGGAGAATAACGGAAATGACGGGCATTATCAAGCCAGCTACCAGTGTGGACAGCCGAAGTGCAGCCCAGCTTAGCCTGGAACCTCTGCGTGTGTGGAAGATGTTCTTTGACGTGGCCCTACTAGAGCGTGAGTGAGCTATGGGCGTTACACAGTTGAAGATTGTTTCTAAGGGTTCTTAGAACTCACCCAGAGAGTGCTCAGAGCCCAGCAGGAAATTGGTTTCTGAAATGTGGAGAAAACCAGACTCTCACAACTGTATCACGGGTCCAATAGGCACAATTGTATGGTTATAATATGTAAAGATTATAGTGAAGTCATGGAGAATAAGAGAGAGAGGAGTAAAATGAAGGCGTCAGGCACATTTCATGGTAGCATGCTCACCTCCTGGACGGCCATGATCTCACCAGCCAAGTCTACGCACAGTGAGAGCGGAGGAGAGAGGAGAGGGCCAGAGGAGAGAGCATCTTTATTGTTTGGGGGCTTTTATGGGTAGCCTTTAGTCATGCATATTCCGGAGTTACATATGTCACAAGGAGGTTGGGAATCACAGTGAAGTCCCAGAGCTCACAGGTGAGGAAACCTAATACCTGCATTGGGGGAGACGTGATGGGGGATGGGTGCCTTGGCAGGAGGAGATCATCAGGGGATGTCTGCCTCTCCAGGGAGACAGAACCAACATGTGCTCACTTTAAGGCAGCATCGCTATTAGGGGAGAATCTGTGGGAATGACATTTGTTAGATTCCCACCTGGAAAGGCTCTAAATTTGAAAGTCCTATGGAGTTCTATTCTGCACAGTCTCCATAAGTGAGAATCAACCAGAGAGCAGCCAACAACATAGGACGGAGAGGGGATTGCAGGCCCTGTGGACAAACAAAGCAGGCACTGGGAGCTCGAAAAACCCTCAAAAGGAAGTGCAGGTAGAGACCCATAGAACGTGGCACACTTGAAAATGAAGTAGTGAGGAGGTGGACTATGAGGGGGGCAGCACAGCTTAGCAAGCACTGACAGAACATTTAACCAACCCTCTCTAGAGATTGGCTGTACACATTTATACCACCACAACGTGGTAGAGAAAAGAAAGAATGAATACTATTATATTTACTTCCGCATTGGTTTGCTGAGGAATCTCAGAATGATTACGTAGGTGCTCTGTTCCTTCTTAAATATATACATATATATTCCCTATTTCCTATTTGTACCACTGTCAATCGCTGATCTGCAGCTGGGGTTCAGCAAGTGGGTAGGTGACTCCTCTGCCTGGTCTCAATGCCATCGGCGTACCCACAAACGCTGTGAGGTCAGCCAAAGCAGAAAAACCTCTCTAAAGGGTGCATCACAGAGAGCAGCACAAATGCCAGGATCAGCAAGGCAGGAATGAAGCCTCGGCTCTCTTCCTATATGGTTTCTGACATGACTTTGGACAAGTTAAATAGCTTCTCTGTGCCTCTCTTTGTCACCTGTCTAGACTTGACCATCTTGTGGAGGAAGGTGACATAAAGTCTGGGAAGCATTCAGCACTGAGCTCAATACTTCTAATTCCTCAACTTTTCCCCATCGCGATAGTTACGATAACACTGTGAGAGGTATCCGATGATTTTATGTCAACTAGACACTCCTGGCTAGAGATGGAGTCAAATCCGTCAATCAGGTCACAGCCTGATACTGTGTCATTGGAGGTGTGGTCTTCTTATCAATTGGAACCCTGGGGTCCCCCCTCTCTGTCTCTTCCCCTTTACCTTGCTGCTTGCTGGCCACGCTGAGAGCTGCCGGAGCCCTGCCACATCTCCACCCACTTGGATCTACATAACTCTGTGTGATCTTCCTGCGTTCTGCATCATCGCATAAGTCTGAAGAAGACTCAGAGACTAGGTTCGGACCTAGGGACTCGAGTTGGACTGGGCTGGGGTGTTTTCTTGATATGTAATTGCTTCTTGATATAAAGCTCTTTCTAATACATATATGAATGCCACTGGATTTGTTTCTCTAGCCAACCTGGACTGACACAGGGCCAAAAGTTGAGATCGGAGTGATCCCATTACACAGATGAGGAAACTGAGGTAGAGTAGTTAAGAAACTTATCCAAGTTCACATAGTTATAAGTGGCAGTCGGGGTGAGGATCCAGCTGGGCTGGCTCATGATCAGTGTGGTTTACTGATTCATCCGCCGAGATGTATGCTTTGATTTGAATAATGGGAGCAAGAAGATAATATCACAGGCTATTGAAACAATCCCCAAGTGCATGGACGGTGGTTCCACCCAGAGCCAGTGTGAAGAGAGGTGTGAGTAGGTGAGAAGTGTCCATGGAAGAGTGTCAGGACTTGTCAACAGGTATTCTATCGGCCGAAGGCCTTTTTTCTCTCTTTCTTTGTTGTGTTTTTTTTTTTACTTATGTAATTTAGGACCAGGCAGTCAGGTTTAAGGAAAAACGATAACACAAATAATCTTAACAATAGCCATTGGGTCACCAAATACTTATCTCCTGCTCTATTTGAAACCCCCCGTTAGACTTTGCATGTAATTCCAAAGCACCTGAGAAGCTTGCTTTTAAAATTGCTGCACTCGGAACTCGCCGTAGAAAATTAAATCAAAATCTCGAGGGGTGGGGCTGTGGGCATTACAATGTCTTAAAGGCGCCCCAGGTATTGTAACTCGCAGCCAGGGTTGGAATTCACTCTCTCATTTAATCCTCGCAGCATCCCTGTGTGCTTCTATTATTATTGTCTCAGAGACGTTAAGCAACAGCTTAGAAGGAGCAAAGCCAGAATGCAAACATCGATTCATGTGACTACAATGTCCGCATTCTTGGCGACGACACAAGCTTGCAGCTTTGAAGGATCCCGAAGACTGCCAAATTCAGTCCCCTCGCACTTTACAGAGTAGCAAATGGAGGTTTTCAGTGAATTGCTGGAGGCCCAAGCTGGATCCATTGCTTTAAGCTACGGGGCACTCTGTCTGGGGCTCACATATCGACCCAGAGAAGCAGTAGAGAGGGAACCATGTCAGGGCTGGGTCGTGAGATGCTCCTCGCTCTCAGGTGGATGGCCAGACACTGCAACCCAGGAAAGTAGTGAGGCAGGAAGCCCCAACAGACTGCCCACACCTCGCCACTCCATCATGTCTGCACAATAGCTCCCGCGCAGTGACAGCCAGACACTTACCAAGCGGCCCGTGCCATCTCGCCACCTGAACTTACATGGCTCACGTTGTAGGGATTAGGGAAAGAAATCCCTCCGCCCTGAGGCAGAACAATAACAACATGGAAGCCAACCGGGAAGGCAGCTCGCCGTGTTGACTTGAGAAATAACGAAGGTGACATTTAGGGCGCTGCTCCAGCCTCCCTGTCACTGAGTCTCATCATTAATTTAACGGTCTCTGTTACAGATAAACTTTCTAGTGAGTCCTGGAGGGATGGGGAGGGGCCTCCTGTCCTCTGTGGCCTATTAGTGATGGAAGGGTCTTCTTTTCCTCGGTTCCCCCAGTCACCTGAAATCTAGTCCCTGTCCAATTCCTGGAGCTCAAATGCCACTTCTGCTGGAACATAATTGGCTGCTGTTGTGGAGGGGAGAAAAGGCACGAAGCATGCCTAGTTAGTGCTCTGTCTAGCTGATAGAAGCCATTTATTGAATGCCCATATGGGTCACTCATTCACGCATACATGCAGTCATTTGACAATTAATTTCAGGTGCCTCTTTTGCATCAGGTACCAGAGTAAGTGTTGAATCTGCCATGGTGACCCAAATAGGCAGGGCCACTACCTTCCTGGGGTTTACAGTCTAGAGGGGTGCAAAAGGGGACCACTAGCCACATGTAACTATTTAAATCTAAATCGATCTAAATTAAATCTAATCAACAATAGTTCCTCATTCCTACTAACCATATTTCAAGGGCCCCATAAGCAGACGTGGCCAGGGGCCACCATGCAGGACAAGTAGAGAGCATGTCCATCATTGCAGAGAGTTACATTGGCCAGCATTGGTCCAAGAGGATACTTTCTATATATTCTTTGCATCTATTCCTGTAAAATCTTTAGAGGTGAGCGGGGGATCTTGTAGTTTTGAGTCCTTACTCAATTGGGGGGTGGGGCATAGAAGAGTTCAATGTCGTGGAAGTGTGCATGATGAAGTGAATTTTCAGAATATGTTCTCTGCAGTACTAGAGTTGAGGAAAGAGGATGCAAAGCTTTTGTATGAGAGAGAGGTTCGGTGTTTATCTCAGGGTCAGGTGCCTGAACAGGACGACTAAAATAAGAACAAGCGATGCGATTGTCTCTCAAGAAAGACAAGAATTTCCAATTTCTTGACCTCTTCTGTGATGAAACTGTTTTTCGGTGATCTCTTACAGTTAAGACAATGATTAAATACAAACTCTGAAATGTCTTTAACGTTGTCATTTATTTATTTAAATCATTTTATTGGGGGCTCTTACAGTTCTTATAACAATCCAGACATCCATTGTGTTCAAGCACATTTGTACATATGTTGCCATCATCATTTCCAACACACTTTATTTCTACTTGAGCGCCTTTTTCTCCCCTCCCCCCACCCTCCC
>NW_022104341.1:68234546-68239649 GCF_000313985.2 Echinops telfairi | reverse complement strand
CCCCTCCTTCCCCACCCTCCCACCCTTGTGAACCCTTGATAATTTATAAATTATTTTTATTTTCATGTTTTACACTGTCTGCTATCTCCCTTCACCCACGTTTCTTTTGTTCTTCCCCCTGAATGTCTTTCATTTTAAGCTAGACCTTTGAATAATTATTTCAGAAAATATTGAGTCAGAGTATTCAAAACATAATACTTCTTTGAGAAAAAAATGCCTGCCTATTCAATAAAAATGATAAAATTTAAAAAATTATTTATTTCAATATCATTTCTACTTTAAAGTCTGCATCTTATATAGTGTTTGCACTTAGATATTAGTACATAAGTCCAGCACATGATTTTCAAATAGAGACATATGCATTCATTGGCACTGGATGCTTGAAATGTTCTTCCCCAGTAGAGACATGTGGTAAAAAAAAAGTGTGAAAACCTCTGTGGGGTCTCCTAACATATTTAAGGTTTATGTGCAGTCTCTTAAGGAAATTCTAAGTAAGGAAAAGGCAGGAGAGGAAAGCGTTATGGATTGAATTATGCCTATCCGCCCAAAATACGTGTTGTAAATCCTGACCCCGATGCCTCTGGTTATGTAATCCTACGTGGGTATGGATTTTCTTTGTTGTGTTAAGAGACGATGGCAATGTAGGGTGTGTTTTGAGCAATCATCTTCGTGATTGAAAAACGGAGGGGCCACATGAGCTTAGAGGAGCCAGTTGTGAACGGAGGAAGGTGGATGGCACACCATGTGAAGACCACCAAAGAACCAAGGAACTTTCCTAAGAACTGAGAGAGAGAGAAAGCCTTTTTATAGAACTGGCTTTTTCTAAAATTTGGGCTTCTAGCCTCTTAACTAGGAGAAAATAAGTTTTAGTTTGTTATTGCCACCCACTCCTGGTATTTCTGGTATAGCAGCACTGGGTAACTAAGACAGAAAGACACAAATGAAAAAAAAGAAAAACTAAAATAAAGTAAAAAGAAAGACGCAAAATGGAAGTAAACAAGAAATGGATGCTTTGGAGAGCAAGGGTTTTCACAAATTGCCAAGGACAGTGATGTATTCTGTAATTGGTTACACATCATCAGAGTACAAAAGGAAGAAACCACAAGTGGCTCAGCCAATTACTAAACAGCTTGAAAGTCAGTCGGAGAGAGAGCGAGGAGGGAGAGAGGGTGGAGAAGAGAGGGAGACAGGGAAAAAGAGAGGGAGAGGGGGAGAGGGAGAAA
Organism: Echinops telfairi; assembly: GCF_000313985.2. NCBI lineage: Eukaryota > Metazoa > Chordata > Mammalia > Afrosoricida > Tenrecidae > Echinops > Echinops telfairi. The sequence continues at coordinate 68,238,426 of NW_022104341.1, read as the reverse complement.
GGGAGAGAGAGAGTAGGGAGAGAGGGTGGAGAAGAGAGGGAGACAGAGAAAGAGAGAGAGAGAATGGTGTATGTCACCAGAGTCAAAATGAGCAATGGTGGTTGTGGAAGTGCCCCTCCAGGACACTGATGAAGAGATTGAATTATTCCAAGAGGCTGCTGATTTCTCTGTTTTTATTGTCTATCTTGATGAGAAATGTGCTGATTTTCACCCTGTCTCAGGACAAATAGAACTTTGACATATAGTTCACAATTTACGTAACCGATTTCATATACTTCTGCCAACTGTATCGTGTTTCTGACCATTACAAATCCTTCTTCCCTCCTACTGAGAAGTGGTAGGACATCCGAGTTTTCCCACTAGCATCCCATTGGTGCTACAATTCTGAGGTTCCTATTTACATCTCGTGTTGCAGATAAACAAATTGAGGCTCCAACGGGCAATGGTACTTGCCCGAGGACATTAGGAGCCACGTGAAGCTGAAGAGTTTCCTTAATTAGATTCTCTTCTTGGACAATATTCCAAGGGTCCTCATCTGGAGCCCCTCAGTCTCATGATACCGCAGCCGGAAGAGAGGTTAGTCTTTGGAGGCTGAGAGTACTCTCAAGGCATTGTCATAACTTCAAAAAGCCCTAGAAAAACGGGCCTAAAACAAGCCATTTCCTAAAGACCACAGTGCATTACTGGAAAGCAGCGAGGCTCGCCACGGTCCAAGCAACACAAGCTACAGGGTCTTATTGAGGGTGGAGGCGCCGCCTAAACGGGGTCATGGGTGGTGAGACTATGAGGATTATGGCTTTAGATCTTTACAGATAAGACCATTGTCCCTTTAACTGCATATGGCCCTTCAATAAGCCAGATTGCCGACTAGGTCTGTGTTATGAATGGAATTGCAACCCCCAGCAAAGGGTGTCAAAATTCTAACTCCTGTACCTGTTTTGTTTTGTTTTGTTTTGTTTTTTAAAAGAGGCCAGTGGTCCTGTGGGCTGGGTGTGGGGCTGCTAGCCACAAGGCCAGCATTTCAAAGTCACCAGGTTCTCTCGGGAGAAACATGAGGCTGCCTGCTCCCGTGAAGGGGTAGTCTTGGAGACCCTACGGGGTAGTTCTCCTCTGTCCTATAAAGGGTCGCTATGAGTCAGAATTAATTTGATGGCAGTGTATCAGGGGTGCCCCTGCAAATAGGATGCTCTTTGGAAATTGAGGGGGGTGTTCTTTTGTCATATTAATGAGACCATTACCATGAACCTAATCAGTTCTGAGTTACAAGAAGATCAGAATAGACCCCAGGCACATACAGGGAAGACAAAACCCATCTGACTGTAAACTCAAAAACAAACAAACAACTCTCTGCTCATAGGACAGACCCGAACTGCCCCTGTGGGTGTCCAAGGCTGTGAATCCTTATGGGCGTAGCCGATCACATCATTCTCCCTCAGAGCAGCTCCGGGGCTTGACTGGCTGACCTGACAGTTAGCAACCCGGAAGGGGAACCCACCACCCAACCAGAGTTGCCGACCTCACTGTAGAGGTGGATGAAAGTGCAAACTCTGTAAGTTCAAGAAGCACCAGCAGCTAGCAGCTGAAATCGACCTCCCCGAGAGCCAGCCGCTGACCCTGACTTCCAAGCTCACACACTGCGAAAGGAGAGATCGGGGACCTTGAAATCCAGCACGGCGCAGGCCTGTTAGGGCAGCGAGAGGTCTTGAAGACACCAGGTGTCCTCAGGCTACTAAGTCACCTTCATCATGCTCCAGATTCGCCAGGTGCAAATAGAGATCAAAATAGTACCTGCCTCGGAGCGTTCTTTTAAGGACGAAATACGTGGAAACCTGTAACGCACTTTACACCGTGCTTGGCACATAGGACGGCCTCAACGGCACTTAGGAGACACACAGAAGGGCATCAACAGCTGTGACTGCCATCGTTCGCCTGCTCCCGCATCTGTACTGGGGACCCTTCATGTACTCCCCAGCCCACGAGCTTCTGGTGAGGCTCAAGGAACGTGGTGCAAAGGGTCTCTTATGAACTCGCACTTGCTCTGGCGCTGAGAGAGCACAGTGTGATTTTTGCTCCGGTGACTCCCATAGGAAACAAGTCAGAGCAGCGCATCCAGCTGAGAAAGCCACGGCCTTGTTCCTTTGTGTGCCCTGTGACGATCAGTGTGTGTGTGTGTGTGTGTGTGTGTGTGTGTGTGCACGCAGCCTTGTTCCTTTGTGTGCCCTGTGACGATCAATGCCGCTAGGGCCAAAGAGGAAGATTGAATTATTTCAAGCCTTTGCACCTTTCCCACTGAGAGCGAAGAGCTCCTGGTGAGAGGTGTGTGTGTGTGTGTGTGTGTGTGTGTGTGTGTGTGTGTGTGTGTAGATGGCAGGCCTTCCGATGGGCACCTGGGGGATCCTAGACCACAGCTCCAGCACCTTCCTAGGGCCAGACAACTTGACAAGGCAAAGCTCCCCATAAGGACAAGGTGTGAACATGTCTTTGAAAAGGCCATGAGCTGGGCTGTAATCTGTTTAAATGTGACAGCATGGGGGAAAGGAGGGTAGGGGGGACCGTCCCTGCCCCTGTATGCATGTGAGGCTTCAGGTACAGCACAGGTGATGATGCTATGTATACCCAACTGGTACATATGGGAGTTGGTTATGTGCCGCCATATTCCATGTCTGACATGCAAGCATCCATGTGAACATCAGTGTGTGTGTGTGTGTGTGTGTGTGTGTGTGTGTGTGTGCAGGTTAGAGGAAAACCAGGAGACCCTGTATACCCATGAACTTGCATGTGGCAGCTGCCCCTGCCTGCATAGGCACAAGTGTGCCTTTGTGGTTCTGCAGGAGATGTGGATCTGTATGGCCATGCAGGCCTAGATACATGTGTGCATGGGTCTCAGTGGTGCCCAGGAGGCTGGGATACAACAGGCCATGGGAATGCTCACTGGTCTCTCAGAGGCTGAGGGAGAACGCCCCAAAGCTAGGAAGAGATAGGAAAGTGTGGTTGGGGAAGCTGAGCCTGCAGCCATAAGCAAAGGGTGCCTAGCAAAGGGTGCCTGCCTCTAGCCAGCAAGGCCAAGGAAGATCCAAATATTGAACATCCGAAAATAGAATGAGAAAGAGGGTCAGCGTCGAGTGGAAGGACAAGCACAGGGTAGACATGACAGCACAGAACATTCTGGCCAGTCAGTACATGATGACTAGGCAGGGACATGTGTGTGTGTGTGTGTGTGTGTGTGTGTGTGTGTGTGTGTGTTTTAATCAGACATGTCTACTCCTACTGTACCCCGTCACTGCATAGGGTATGTGCTAACTGATGTGTTTGCGTGTTGTTCTGTATCCATGCAGTCTGTATTTATATAAGGTTTTTCTGTTTGGGATATGATGAGAATGTCAGGATATTGGCTTTTACCCAGGCAGCCTTTAGAGAGCACCTGTTGTGTGCGTGAGTTGTTTAGGTGTGACCAGAATGAAGTAGAATCATGCCCCATAGTCTTGGGAAACTTATATGCCCATCTGGGGAAGGCAATGAGAAATTATGTGGCGCCATGACAAATTAAAACACAAACAATCACGTCGCCGTGCAGTGGACGTTGACTCAGGGCAAGCCCATGTGTATCAGAGTAGAGCGTGCCCCACAGGGTTCGCAGAGGTGGAGTTTTCTGAAGTGGATCACCAGGCTTCCTTCCAAGAGTCCTCTCGATGCACTTGAACCTTCAGCCTTTCGAATGGCAGCTGAGCCCTCTAATATGATTTGTACCACCAGAGAAAGAGCATAAGCTACACAAAGAAGGTCAGTAGAAACTCTACCCTCTATGAGTTAGTTAATTGTGCCAGCCTGGCCAATAATCACATGTGGGGCTAATTGAAAGGTGGAGGGATAAATGGGTGGT
>NW_022104341.1:68195753-68233898 GCF_000313985.2 Echinops telfairi | reverse complement strand
ATATATATATATATATATATATATATATAGTTCACCTTGTGAACCAAAAAGCACAAAATAAATATAGTGGGTGGGCTTCGTCAGGGCAGCCTCCTTGGAGAAGCACATGGGCCTGACAGATGTGATGGGCAAGGAAGGAAGGTGGACCACCCTGAACTCTGCAGGGTCAACCTTGTCCTCATACTTAGCGGCACACACACACCTGGGTCCTTGGAATCAGGGAGAAAGAAGACCTCAGGTTACTGAGGCAGAAAGAGGTTCCGAAAGGGCTGAAGCAAAACCTTTCCTGAAGGTTGTGAAAGGAGCTGCTGACACCCAGCACATACCCAGCAAGGCACATTCTGAGCTTCAGTTACTGGCAGAGGTGCACATTCTTTTAATAAGAAGTGGTCACCTCCTCTGGGCAGAGGCAGCCCCTTGGTGGCCAGTGTGCTGAGCTGTCAGGGACTCTGTGTGAAAGTACAATCCAATACTGTGCCTCCGTTAGGCAGACACAGCCCTACGAGTACACAGCCCTCCTCACAGAGCCTGAGCTCGACTGCCCCTCTCAGGCAGATGCCCTGCAGCGCCAAACTGAGTGACCCCCTATCTGGGACTTACTAGGGTAGTAGCAGTATCAGGTAAGTTGGACTACCTACCTCATGGTTGGCTGTTCAAACCCACTAGTCACTATCTGGGAGAAATATGAGGCTGTCTGCTCCTGTAAAGATTTACAACCTCTGAAACCATATAGAGCAGTGGTTCTCAACCTTCCTCATGCCGTGACCCTTTAATTCAGTTTCTCATGTTGTGGTGACCCCCAACCATAACATTATTTTTGTTGCTATTTCATAAATGTAATTTTGCTACTGTTATGAATTGTAATGTAAATATCTGGTACGCAGCATGTATTTTCATTGTTACAAATTGAACATAATTAAAGCATAATGATTAATCACAAAACAATATGTAATTATATATTATGAAATATTTATTTCTAATGACAAATCAATGAAATTTTGTCTGGAAGCATCGTGTAGCACGGGTAACAGTCTTCACGCCGGGTACTCGTATGTGGGCATATCTGCATGTGGGCGGACCCGCCTGGAGATGGATAGAGGAATGGTGTCTCAGTTCCTAAGACTATCAGAAATATGTGTTTTCCGATGGTGTTAGGCAACCCCTGTGAAAGGGTCTTTCGACCCCCAAAGGGGTCGCGACCCACAGGTTGAGAACCGCTGGTAGAGAAGCTAACTGAGTTGGAATCAACTCAATGGAAGTGAGTTTTGGTTGAAGTCAGGCTAGATGCCAGGTCCAGGGAGTCTTGTGTGAGGTCAGGGTGGCACTGTGGGGAGGCATTGGACTGCTCATTCCAGGTTGGCAGCTCAAACCCCCCAGCTGCTCCTTGGGAGAGAGAAGAGGCTGTCTGCCCTCATAAAGATTCAGTTTTGAAACCCTATGAGGGTTTCGTTATGAGTCGGGATCAACTCTCTGGCAGTAAATAGAGTAAGGGCAAGAAGCCTTGATGATACAATGGCAAAGTGCTCAATTGCCAACTGAAAAGTCGGTAGTTTGAACCTGTCAGCACCCTGGACAGAGATATCAACCTGGCAATTTGCTCTGGCACAGATAGCAGCAAAGAATACCCTATGGGGCTGCTGACATTAGCCGAGAGGGTAGCTCGGCGATAGTACTGGCTCAACTGCACACAATACTGACAACAGGCAAGGCACAGGATGGTGAACATGGTCCAGCCAATGACTGAGCATGAACAAGACATGGTTCCCACCTCCAAAGGCACTCCCAGCGTAGAGGAGGAAGCAAGCGGGAAGAGTAGACAGACAGCTCAGCACAGTAAACAATTCCACTGGAAAAGGATACAGGAACCAAGCCAAGCCTCAAGGTCATGTGCTTCCCAGCAAGGTGGGAGGGGGGTCAGGGAGAAAAAGGGGTTCAGATGCATTCATCGCTCCCACAGTGATCGGGGTGCAGTGGTTTCACATTCTGATGCCATCCTGTCAAGCTGATGTATAATCATGGCCCCCGAGTCAAAATGGCCCCATTCACGAACAGAAAGTTCGTCAAAGAAGACAACCGGTAAACACGAGAAGAAATGCTCGCTATCTGAGAGGTGCAAATGAAAACAATGACCTGCGCTTGCCCTAGAAGTGACAGCAAAATCCAAAACCCAGAAAATAAGAAATGCTGCAGAGGATTTGGTGATGATAGACCCCCTTCATTGTCGCGGGACTTCACCGCGGACAGCCACTGTGGAGAGTGCAATGGGGGCTCTGCAGACACCAGTGTTGCTTGGGATGCACCCTAGAGCATAAGACTACCGCGTGAACAGACCATGTTCATCCCAGCCCTCTGCACAACAGCAAGAAGAGAGAAGCAACTTAAAGGCCCCCTGGTGGAAGAAGGAATGGATTGTGGTACACACACATGGAATACGGGACACCCTTTCAGGATCATGACGTAACTGTCCAACACTTCACGACATGGATGGATTCGGAGGACATGATGCTGAGCGAAGTTAGTCAATCACAAAACGACACATGTTGTATGAGACTACTGTTACATGTTTAAAAACAATGCAAAACAAGAGAAAGACTTCCATACCAAGAGAAACGGGCTTGGATGGTTTCCAGGAGGGGAAAGAGGGAAGAAGTGATGTGCTAGAGCAGCGGTTCCCAACCTGTGGGTCATGACCCCTTTGGGGGTTGAATGATGCTTTCACAGAAGTCACCCAATTCATAAGAGCTGCAAAATTTCAGTTATGAAGCAGCAATGAAACTAATTTCATGGTTGGGGGTCACCACACACAGCATGAGGAACTGAATGATAGGGTCCTGGCATTAGGGAGGTTGAGAACCACTGGGCTAGAGCATAGACAGGTGCTCACTTGGACGAAGGGGAACATAGTATTCTCCCAGAGAAAGATGGGGTGGGGAGCGTGAATGGGGAAGGCCATGGGGGAAGTTTAATAGGACGTTTAAGCTGTTGAATGCAAAAATGATCTGATAGGTAAAGCTCTACCTAATTCTCAGGAAAATAAAATGGCTCCGGAATAAATAATAATAGAGTTGCTGCTGTTATTTGCTACGAATCAATTCTGACTCATGGAGATCCCAAGTGTGCAGCATAAAACCACTCCACGGGATTTCCAAGGTCATGAGCTCCCAGAAACAGATCTCCAGGCCTCTCTTCTGAAATGTGCCTGTGGGTGGGTTTGAACTGCCAACCTTTCAGTTAGTTGTGAAGCGCTTAACTGTCTGTGCCACCTAGGGAACCCTAACACCATAACAAATATCTTACTGGGCACATACTCTGCCTTTTCCCTTCATTTGCCCCTACAACACCCCCATGAGCTAGAAGGCATCGCCATGCACTTTTTCAGAGGAGCAACCCGGAATGTCAACCAGCTTGTCTAGGGATGCCCAGATGGTTCGTGACAGAGGTTGGGGGCTGGCTCCAAGTGGTCCTCTTACACACTGACCTACAGCACCGGTGTCAGTCTTGTTTCTCTTGTCAGAAGCCAGGAGCATGGGCCAAACAGAAGTCTCGGTTTCCTGATCTGTCAAAAGGGGTGGCAAGGCCATGCGCTCAAAGTCGCTGGGAAGATTCAAACTAAAACGCATGAAGCATATAACAAAGTGACTGGCCCAGTCCTAGAAACCGCAGTGTGTCAGAACACATCAGCTACCCTTCTGCAGACCATGTGGTTGTGGTTGTTGTAAAGTGCCATCAGTTCGGTTCCGACTCATAGCGACACAAGGTACAACAGTACAAACAGGACCCAGTCCAGCACCCTCTTCACAATTGTTATGTTTAAGTCCATGGCTGAAGCTACTATTTCCATTCACCTTGGCAAGGGTCGTCCTCTTTTTCAGTGCCCTTCTGCTTTACCAAGCATGATGTCCTTCCTCCTTCACAGATGGGTCTCTCTTGATAACATGACCAAAGTCCAAGAGCTGAAGCTCTGCCATCCTCCCTTTTAAGGAGGAATTCTATTTGTACCTCTTCCAAAACAGAGTTGTTTGTTCTTTCGACACTCCCTAGCACTGCCAATATTCTTCTCTGGCACCGTAATTCAAATGCATCAGTTCTTCTTTGATCTTCCTTATTCAATGTCCAAATTTCACATGCATATGAGGCAATGGACAATACTATGGTGCGCCTTAGTCCTCAAAGAAACATCTTTGCTTTTCCACATTTTTATGAGGTCTTGGAATGCAGATTTGCCCAATATAATGAGTCCTCTGATCTTTTGACTACTGTTTCCATAAGCATTGATTGCAAATCCAAGCAAGACAAAATCCTTGACAACTTGGATCTGACAACCATCAGTCTGAACTCCCTCCAGCAGGGGCAGGCCTTTTGCCTTTCTAGCTATATTGGAGGGGGGGGGCTTCTTATACTGCACAAGCTGTTCTACCTGCCTGTCTCCTTCCCAGTCCTGTTTCCTCATCTCCTGACTACTCCAAATAAAACTCCAAACTCACTGCCCTCGAGTCAATGCTGACTCACAGCACTTCCCTGTGGGTTTCGGAGACTGTAACTGTTTACTGGAGTAGAAAGTCCAGGCTTTCTCCCTCATAGCTGCTGGTGGCTTCAAACTGCCAGCCATGTGGATCAGAGCCCAACGTGCAACCACAACGCCGCCAGAGCTTCTCCTCCTGACTATTAAAAGCATAATAAACACGGACTGTTCGCAGCTACTGTCATAGCCTCTGGGGATTCAGAAATAAGTAGATGAGAGTCTTCTTCCTAAGAGCTTATGGTCCAGTGTCAGGGAATGAAAGAGAGTTAGATAGGCCCCAAAGCAACGAATTGCTATTAAGGGGAATAGAAGCCACTGTTCTGCGATGGAGATTCAACTGCTGACATGTGGCTATACCGAGCCCGGGTTTTCTAACACACAGTCAACTTTAAATCACATTGTAATTTTGAAATAGTGACAAGTGTTAGCTATTATTTAATATGCTTTCATTTAAAATTATGAAATACTTTAGGCACATGGAAAGCCAACATACAGTGACTTGGTTTAAAATAACCCCAGAAGGGACATCTCTCCTAAATTTGGTATTGGTCTTTCTAGTGCATATTTATATTTCACTACATATGTATGCTTCCACAAGAGATATATTTCAAAAAAAAAAGAGATATATTTCACTGTTTTACATATCAAAAAACGTTAAACAAATGTGATATAGTGGGTATATCACTTGGCAACCTTTTACCAACTCTTAGTTCACCATTGTTTTTAAGACATGTCCATGTCGATGAAGGCTTTTATCTCTAGTTCCTTTCATTTTCACTGCCCTGTAGTCCTACACTGGTGATAATATCTGGCTTCCTGATGATAGACATTTAGAGTGTGTCCAAGCTTCTGCTATGTCACATACCACTGCAGTGAGCATCTTGAACATGTTCCCTGCGTTTGTGCCAGACTTTCCTTAGGGTACAAGCTTAATATAGCTACCCATGTAATTAGTGGATGTGGGATATTTCTTCAGCTTTATGAGTTATCGCAAATTACTCTCTAGCATGGTTATATTAATTTTACTCCAAAGATGGAGTTATGTTTTTTTCTAAAAGCCATAACATATCTGAATTTGTTGTTGTTGTTGGATCAACTTGGGGTTGGGAAACGAGAATCATCATATCTGTTCATTCTAGTTTTCCAGGAAGCAGACAATGTGGGGTTGGGCGTGTGAGAGTTAGGGGGGGTGGGAGGGTCTGTTCAGGATAAGAGGGGAGAGAGAAAGGGGTACCTATCTGACACCTATGGAGAGCAGGAAGGAAGGAGAATGAAGTAGGAAGCGCTTCTGAATCGCAGTTAAGTTATAAGAAAGTCTCAGCCACTCCAATGGAGACTCCTCAGGCCAACATGCTCCATTAGAAGAGTGAACGAGGGGGTGGCAGAGTGGAGACCCTAAGCCCATCTCTAGGAAACTGGACTTTACAGAAGGGTCACGGGGAGGAGATGAGTCCGTGAGGGTGCAGTATAGCAATGATGAAACATACAACTTTCCTCTAGTTCTTTAATGCTTCCTCCCACACCCCCACTATCCTGGATCCCAATTCTACCTTACAAATCCGGCTAGACCAGCAAATGGACACTGGTACAGATAGGAGCTGGAAACACAGGGAATCCAGGACAGATAAAACCCTCAGGACCAATAATGAGAGTAGCAATACCAGGAGGGGAAGGGGAAGGTGGGGCAGAAAGGGGGAACCAATAAATTATTGACATATAACACCCTCCCTGGGGGACAGACAACAGAAAGGTGGGCGAAGGGAGACATTGGTCAGGGCAAGACATGAAAAATGAATAATACTTTATAAATCATCAAGGGTTCGTGAGGGAGGAAGGATGGGGGAGGGAAGGGAAAATTTAGGAGCTGATACCAAGGGCCCAAGTAGAAAGCGGGTGTTTTGAGAATGATGATGGCAGCAGATGTAAAAAAGTGCTTGCCACAATGGATGGATGGATGGATGGATGGATGGATGGATGGATGGATGGATGGATGGTTGGATGGATGGATGGATGCATGGATGGATGGATGGATTGTGGTAAGAGTTGTATGAGCCCCAATAAAATGATTTTTTTAAAAACAGAAGAAGGGTTCCGTGTGCAGCAGGAATGACTCAGGTCCAGGACCCCTGCCTGCCTCCCTCAGTCAAGGGCGGGCATTGGCCCAGGTAAAGCCTGACAATCCTTCTGAAGAGGAGGCCGCTGCAACTTCCGTCATCCACGTTCCCCACTGGGTTCTCTTGAAAGGTGCCTGCCATGAATTGAACTGTGTTCTCCTGAAATGTGTCTCAACTTGGCTGGGTGATGATTCTCCATGGTCTAGTTGTATGCATTTATAAAACATTAGTTTCCGTGTTGCTGTAATAAGACAGTTATGCAATGACATCATCATCCACTCTTCTGTGATTTGATATGAACAGTCAGCCAGGTTTAAGGGGCTTAGCTTGGGACACAACACTCTTGCCCTGGCCACAGCCCTGATCGGATGTAAGGGGAGTTTACCTGGAGTATGACCTATTTCATCTTTTCTCTTACAAGAGATAAAAAGAGAGATAATCAAGCAGAGAAGGGGGTACTTCTTTGGACTGAGTGCAGTCCCTGTGCTGAGAAACTCCTAGATGCCAGGGAAGATAGATGCAGAGACATGTGGAGATAGGCAGGGAACCCTGGATCCCGTGTGAAAGCAGCCAAGACTCTTCCTCCAGAGCAGAACAAAGAGCAAGCCTTCCTCTGGACCTGCCATCCTGCACTGGAGCGCCTAGCCTCCGACGCTGAGAGAAAATACATCTCCACAGGCGGAAGCCGTCCGCTGACGTTATTTCTGTTACAACTGCGTGAGATCCCTAACCCAGTGCCTTCCAAGAGGCATCTGAGTGCGCTCCTCTCTTACGGATTCAATGATGACCCCCCAAAACATGTGCTTCAATACTAACCCTTGTATTTATCAACATGGCCTTGTTTGGAAATAGGGCTTACTTCTGTTTTGTTAATAAAGTCATACCAAAGTATGGTGGATCCTAAATCAGGAAGGAAAGGGAAAAAAAAGATGAGATTTGGAAAAGTCATTACAGAAGATTAGCATTAAAGCTGAGTCCAACCGACTGCTGTGAGCAGCACTGCCAGCGGTCCCAGCAAGCCACTTCTCAGTTCTGTCTTGGAATCTGCGCTCATCTCTGCTGGCCAGGGAGCTACAATCAAGCTCTGAAGTCACATAGACCTAAATTTCCCATCCTTCTCTGGACCCCTTGGCCATTGTATAACCTTGTGCAAGTCAATACACTTTTCTCATCTGTAAAATGAGCATGGCCCATACTTTCTTATGGAGTTGTGTGGGGATAAATCATGTGATGTAGTATCCCTGGCACACATAGTCCACAGTAGGTGCTTTATAAAGCATTAGTTTCTTTCCCTGTCCACCAGGGTCAAGAAATATGTTTTTTGAATGCAATGTCGTTGCTCAAACTGAGATGTTTCAAAACTTAGAGCCCTAGTTCAGCAAACTGGAGGTATCTATAGCAATCAAGGTGAATCAGAATGATCTCCACTGAACCTTCTTATTCACACCCATCACTCTTTCTAAAGCAGCATTTGTGATTAATCCCACTCTAGGCCTAAAGCGGTCCCAAGCGCTCCCAAGGCACTTGATAAAGAAGTTCTCTGATTTATAGCAAGCACCATTATTGAGCGGTGGCAGGGAGAGGTCATTGGGGGATTCGTCTTGCTGGAAACTCTGTCCACTGGAGCCATTTCTCCTGTTCTCCTGGATAAGAGCTCAATTTATGTCAAAATCGATGGATGGGTTCCTTTTGTTGTGGTGGTTCCTTTGGTAGGGTAGGAGGACAGGAATCGGATAACTTTTTGGAATAAAAGTAATATTTGATATTTAACAAGCCTTCCTCCAGTCTTTTCTATTTTTAATTAATCATTTTATTGGGGGGCTCTTACAAACCTTATAACAAGCCATCGTTCAATAGCACGAAGCACACTTGTGCATATGTTGCCGTCAACATTTCCTTTCTCCAGTTTTGATCCGGCGTTCTTCTTCACAGAGCCCAGCTACTCAAAGGAATAGAGATTAAGTAAGTGTGCTAAGAGGTCGCAGTGCTCACGTACACCTTCCCTGGATGTTAAACCAGGCAGTCTTCCCTTGCTCTGCCCACACAGCTGACTCTTGATCCATCTACAGGTTGTGCATGAAGACAGCAAAGTGTTCTCCACACAGCTGCATGCCTTGTCACAGTCAATAAAACAAAGGAGACATTTTCCTGATATTCTTGGCTTTCCACCAAGATATATGTGACATCAGCAATATCCCTTGTTCCACATCTTCTTCTGAATCAGTTCCCTGTCAATTTAAAGCTACAACTGTTATTCGATGATTTTCAGCATAAATTTACTTGCATGTGCTATCAATGATTTTGTTCTATAATTCTCACATTCTGTTTGGTTATCTTTCTTTGTAATGGGTACAAACAGGCGTCTCTTCCAGTCAGTTGGCCAAGTAGCTGTCTTGTAAATATCTTGGCCTAGATGAACGAGCACTCATTACCCTGAGATGTCTCTATTGACATTTTCTCAATTCCTTCAGTCTTGGTTTCCACTAACGCCTTCAGTGTACCTTGGACCACTTCTTTCAATACCAGAGGTTCTTGACCACATGCCATCTTCTGGAAAAGTTGGATGGCAGCCCGTTCTTGGTAGGATGGTGACTCTGTGTGTTCCTGCCCGTTTCTTGTTGCTCCCACCATTGGTCAAGGTTTTGCACATAAAATCCTTCAATATTCCAACTGAGGCTTAATTTTTTTCTAGTTATTTCACCTTGAGGTATGAGTGTGTTCTTCTTTTTGGCTTTGTAACCCTAGGACTCTGTATATTTCATTCCAATAGTTTGCTTTATGTCCTCGAGCTGCCGTTTGAAATTTTCTATTCAGCTTATACTTCATCATGTCTTCTTTTTGCTTTATTGCTCTAAGATCAAGTGCAAATTCCAGTCTCTTCTGACATCCAATTTGATCTTTGCCTTCTTTCCTGTTTTTTTTTAATGACCTTCATTTGATTCATGTATGAAGTTCTTAATGTTGTCCCATACCCCATCATGTCCAGTGTTATTATCACTCCATGCATCAAATCTGTTCTTGAAATTCAGGTGAGATAGACTCAAGGTCATACGTTGGTTCTTGTGCACTTGTTTTAATTTTCTACAACTTCCATTGGAACTTACAAATGTACAATTGATTATATTTTCCTTTGACACACCCAGGCCTCTTTCTGGCTGCTAAGATTAGGCATGTCCATCATCTTTTCTCACTGACTCTTCATCTTGTAGTGTATTTTATTCTGCTTGGTTATGGTCTTATGTATAGTTGATGTTTATATTGTTGGAAAAAGGTATGTGCAATGAAGAAGTCATTGGTCTTGCAAAATTCTATCATACAAATTCCAGCTTTGTTTCTATCAAGGGCATATTTTCCGATTGATATCTCTTCCTCTTTGCTTTGAACTTTCACATTCCAAATGATTTACCAACGGGTTCACTGTCCTAAGGACTGCTTTAAGTATTTTCTAAAAAACAAAACAAAACCCTACATACTGCAAGTTAGTTTACTATTTTGAACACTGCTGTTGCAGAGATGAACATTGAGAACGAGTAAGGAATGTAAATCTGTGATCTCTACATTGAGTGGCTTACCCAGCCACCGACCTTAGAAAGAACCCTGATTACTGGTGCCATTTTAACAACCAGTTTACCGAACTCCGCAAAAAGTTAAATATTGGTTCTGCCAAACGGATGCAGACCAGCTGAATCCCACCACTGAAGATTCCCCTTCATAAGTCACGGAGGTGCTAGCAGAATGCACCAGTGCTGTTGGCACATTCGAAACAGTTCAGGGAGAGCAATTTCATCAGTAAAAAGCAGAGAAACCAGGGTAGGCAATGCCTGATTATTAATTTGCTTTTGAGTAACCCGTAAAAGAATTGCTGAATAAAATATTTTTATATTTGTCTCTAGGAGTTCTCTGCTTTACCAAATGGATATTTTAATTAATACAAAGCCTAGCAAAAATTCAATCTGCTCTCAAGTTGTGATTACAAACTTTTCCTTATAAATTATCACCATAAGCTGGCAGGAGAAGAGAAGAGGGACACAGTGGCCGCACATGCTGGAGCCATGCAGCTATCCTTAGAAACTCACCACACGCTCCTGGGGATTCCACAGCACAGGGACTACTGACCGCCTGATGGGAGAGGAGGTAGTCTGGGAAAGTGTAGTAATTTGTGTAAAACATAGGTTCCCAAATTTATTTGGCCTTTTACATCCTTTTCAGAAAAAAAAATTACTTAGCACCCTCCACACCAATTAAAAACATTTATACTATAGCGCATAATCCAGGATAAAGTACAAGTACCTGCTTTTGAAATTCCCTGGGTCCCTTCAGTGCTCTGCCCCCAGGGAACAGAAGGAATTGCCCACTTTGGGAAACACTGGCCTAAGATTTACCAGATTGGAAAGACATTTTGCCACATCACACTGCATTGTCATGCATTAAAACCAACTAACCTGTTAAAGGGGACCCTTGAGGGGACAGTGGGTTCATGGTTTGAGCCCCTGAGCTACTCCAAGGGAGGAAGATGATGCTTTCTGCTACTGTGAAGTGTAACAACTTTGAAAACAGGCAGGAGTAGTTCTACTCTGACCAACAATGTTGCTCTGAGTCTGAATTAATTCAATGGCAGTGGGTTTTTGTTTAACCAGCTAAAGAGCTAACCCACAACACATAATGTCTCTTTAAAAAAAAGTCCCCTGTCCCAACTACACTGACCCCCACCCTCCCCAGAAGAATGTACTCCAGAGAGCAGCACTGAAGAGTGGCAGGTCTGCCCAGATCACAGGAGAGCAAACTAAAAGAGAGAAAGAGAGACACGGACAGACAGACAGAGAGATAGAGAACAGCATCCTGGCCCACCAAGTTTCAAGGACAACATTCCAGACAACAATGTGTCCAGAGTCACACACACACATACACACACACACACACACACACACATAACAGGAAGGGAGCTCAACCGAGCAGCAAAGGGGGGATGACCAGATGTGAGCTCATAGTTTGAGCTCCGCCCCAGTCAGACTCAGAGAGCTTATTTGGGAGGTGATCTTGTGAGACCCAAAGGAGGGAGTGGAGAAGGTGAGACAAAACCAGCCAAAGCAAACACTCTGCCATGAGTTGATTCTGACTCATAGAGACACTGCAGGACAGAGTAGAACTGCCCCCTTTGAGTTTCTGTGATGGGAACCGGTAGCCTCATCTTTCTCTGAAGCAAGTGGTGGGTTGAGCAACTGAGCTTGCCACGCCACCAGCGCTCCTTGAAGGTGAGGCAGGGAAGGAACAAAAGCATTCACAGGTGGACTAAATGAGCCACCGGGGCTCAGTCCCTCCAAGGACTTACAGAGGCACTGTGGCACACAGCCCAGAAGCACCCCCAGGAGAAGGTGGAAGTTGGGGCACATGTGCAAGGGACAGTCCTATGAGCCCCCGTTTCCTTCTCTGGAAGTGGGAGAAAATAACCCACTGAGTTGCTGGAAGGAATAAAAGAATAGGGAGGCGGTAAAATCTCCCCCTTCCTAGGGCTCAGCAAACATCCAGTCTCCTCCTTCCAACCCATCATCTGGAGGATGCAGTGGTCATCCCAGTTACATACTGGCCCTCCTTCTTCTGGCTCAAGTCTTCAGAAGACAGAAATTATGAAAATACGGAATTCTCACTAAATGAGGACCATATGTGGGATTCTGTATATAATTAGGTCATCACACACACACACACACACACAACCCCAAACCCAACTCGGGACACCTGAATCTATTCCATCTCACAGTGACCCCATTGTTATAGCTTCCAACGCTATAAAATCTTTACAAGAGCAGATAACTGCATCTTTTGCCCTTGAAGTGGCTGGTGTGTTTGAACCGCCAACGTTTCAGCGAGCTGTCCAACGTTTAGCAGACAGCACCACCCACCGGGGCTCCTTGCACACACACTCATGCCTCAAACCAAACTGTGCTCCAGACGAGTCCCCACTTTGTCACATGTGAGTGAACGTGTCCATCAATTCTGGGTTGTATCCAATCGGGCAAATCACTTGCCTTTTTGATGTGAGCATCAACCTGGGTACGGCATCTGGGATGTTGAACAAAGCACATTCGTGTTACTTTACTTAAAGCTCATAATAATCCCTGGAAATAGGCAGGGCAAATGTTGTTGTTTATTTCCTCAGTGAAAAAATAAAGACCTGTGATGTTGCCCTACATTAACACCAGAGGAGAGTCATTGTGGAAAAAATTTAAATCGGTATTATTTGTTTCTGTGAAAAATCATCTTACTTTTAAAAATACACATTTCTATCAATCGAATCCTTACATAGAGCATTATCATCTCTCGTCTTTGAGAATGATTGTTTGATAGATGGCTCAAAATTAACAAATGTTGGCTTTCCTTTGATATTCTTAAACAAGAAAATAAAAGCAAACCTGCTTTTAAACCAGTGCTGCCCAAGACGATGCCCCAGCCCCTTGGGGTCTGTGAAGAGGGCCTTGGGAACTCACCAACAATGCTGAGTCTTTCAAAGACCCTAACTAAAACTTTCATATTTCCTCTCATGCACTAAGGCCACCCGGACTAATTAAAATCACAAATTTCTTTCCTTTTTGGCTGGAATTTTGATCATCACATGAGGACCAGAGGCCCTGATTGGCCTGTGATGATGTCATAGAGCTTCTGAGACTGGAAACAGGATTCTGCTGCTTGAGGGAGGGCCTGGGGATTCCGAGCCGAGCGGCCAGCTCAGGTACCGCTCATGGAGGGGAAAGACTGTCCAGCCCAAGACAGAAAGGGTTCGATGGAGAGAGTCCTTGCACACAGTCGGGGAGTGGGAAAGGGGGCCATGGTGGTGTGACTGCTGGGAACTGCTGGCCGACCTTCGAGGGGTGTTGGGTTTCTGCCGGGTTAGGGGGGGAGGTGTAAGGAGTGGTGGTGATAGTTTTCTTTCCAGCGATGAAGTTAAGACATGGTTCTTTACCACAGACTAATGAACTCTCTTGTTATTTTCGTTCTTTGTCAAACAGTCGATCCGGCCCACAGGGACCTGTGTGCGCAGAGTGGAGCTGCTCCACAGGGCTCGCCTGGCTGTGGCCTTTCAGGGCCGTGTCCCCAGGCCTGTCTTCTGAGGCACCTCCTGGTGGGTTGGAACCACCAACCTTTCAGCCAGTCGTTCAATATTTAACCGTTTGCTTGACCCACAAGAGCGCACAGGTGCCATCCTATACCCAGGTGGAGAGAACGTCTCTGGAGTGCTTAACAGGAATTTCATTATTCCTAGGGATGGACGTTCTTTAGATAGCTACCTGTAACCCCTGCCATGGAGCTCCAGGCAATGCTTTTCCAGAAAGGAAAAGAGGGCAATGGCTGCTTCTGCTATTCACCAACGCAATAAGCATTTATGGCTCTCACTCCCATCCGGGTGGCTTCAAACACACCGACTGCTGAGAGGGTGCAACTAGAGGGTGTGCCAATAGTTGTGAGGGAGTTACTCCTCCCACCTGGATGCGGATGAAGGAACTTTTACTCCGGCAGTGTTAGCTGCCACCTTACTATCACTGGGGAAGAAGGAAGTCCGGGGTAAGAAACGAGAGGGAAGCAGAGACACGGCTCTGATGATGTCATGATCCTCTGGATTGAATTACACATCCTTCTGGGCTTCTCTTCTAAGTGCAAGGGCAATAAATTCTCTTCAGAGTGTGAGTTTTTATTCGCAGCAGCCAAACAATCTTAATAAATTCACTATATAATCTTGACACTTGCATGCAGCATATTGACAGAGGTTCGGGCAGTATTCAAAAGAGGACGCAGAACAAGGAATCTCGTTGCTAACGTCAGATGGATCTTGGTTCAAAACAGAGAATACTAGAAAGATGCTTGTGTTTTATTGATAATGCCTAGGCGTTGAACTGTGCGGATCCTAACGAACTGTGAACAACCTTAAGAATGGGAATTCATTGTGCTCATTGGGAATGTTACATGGATCAAGAGGCAGTTGTGCAAACAGAACAAGGGACTACCTCACGGTTTAAAAACAGGAAAGGTGTGCGTCAGGGTTGTATTCTCTCACTATACTTACATTC
Organism: Echinops telfairi; assembly: GCF_000313985.2. Classification (NCBI taxonomy): domain Eukaryota; kingdom Metazoa; phylum Chordata; class Mammalia; order Afrosoricida; family Tenrecidae; genus Echinops; species Echinops telfairi. The sequence goes on along the minus strand of NW_022104341.1, from coordinate 68,219,205 downwards.
TGAGCAAATCATCAGAGAAAGTGGATTTATGAAGAAGAATGTGACATTAGGATTGGAGGAAGCTTTATTAATCTGTGATATAAAGATGACACAACCTTGCTTGCTGAAAGTGAGGAGGACTTGAAGCCCTTGCTGATGAAGATAAAAGATTGCAGTCTTCAGTATGATTACAAGTCAATGTGAAGAAGACCAAAATCCTCCCAACTGAACCCAGAGCTAACATCATGACGAGGAGAAAAGGTTAAAGTCGTTAAGGATTTTATCTTGTTTGACTCCACAAGCAATCCCCATGGAAGCTGCAGTCAAGCGATCAAAAGACATATTATAGTGGGTATATCTGCTGCCCAAGACCTCTTTAGAGTATTGAAAGCAAGGATGTTGCTTTGATAGCCAAGGCGCACCTGACCCAAGCCATGGTATTTTCAATTGTCTCATATGTATGTGTAAGTTGGATGTTAACTAAGGACTGAAGAGTCGAAGCATTTGAATTGTGGTTCAGGAGAAGACTATTACTGCTACAAAGACAAACTTACGTATGACTCTCTAGAGGCAAGGACAGAGAGCCCTCATCTAACATACTTTCGACATGTGGTCAGGAGAGCCCAGTCCCTGCTTCCTAACAGAGGGGCAGTGAGAAAGAGGAAGGTCCTCATGGAGGTGAACCGACACAGTGACCGCAACAACGGGCTCGAGTGTATGGGCATCTGTGAGGACTGCCCAGAAGCAGGCAGAGTTTCATTCTGTTTTGCATCGGGTTGCTATGGGGTCAAACCAACTCAATGGCACCGAACGCCAACAATAACTTGTCACCTTGGGCCATTTAAATCACCCCTCTAAACTGCAGTTCCTGGTCTATAACGTGGGGCCAACATGCTACCTGGCATATAGTCAGCTGCCATCGAGTCCATTCTGACTCATTAGTGACCCCGGAGAGGGTCTGTGAGGACGAAAATCTTCACAGGAGCAGAAAGCCCTGTCTTTCTCCCTTGGAGCTGTGGGCGAATTTGAACCACTAGCCCAATTCGTAACCCACCAGAGCGCCTCGCCTATTCCATATAGGTTCAATAATGCTTTAAAAATGCCCAGCACAATACTTGGCACAAGGTAAGCATTCAATAAATGGTAGCAATTTTTATTACATTTGGAGCCCTAGACATTGTGCTACATACTTTAAAAATATCATTTTAATCTTTTCTTAAACTGAGGTCAAATTTGGTACCAGTTTTACAAATGGAAACAAACGAGGGGTAGAGGACCTGAGTGGCTTGTCTGTGGTCTCACAGATAGGGAGAGAGACAGACGTTTCATCAGACACGAGCGTTTCTCCTCTTCACGTGCTGTCGTTTGGGCCTTTGACTAGATGACTGCTGTTGTACAGGATGTTGTGAAACAGTTGGGATACAGCAAAAGGGAGACAGCCCCGCACTTGTCAAGCTTAGTCAGGATACATACATACATACATACATACATACATACATACATACATTCTTGCGATGATCTAAATCAGTGGTTCCCAAAGTGGGGCAATAGGATGATCCAGGGGGTACTGCAAAAGCAGATAACATACACTTCACCCTGGATTATGGGAGGCAGTACAAAAAGTTTTTAATTATTTTTAATAGGGTGCTGATGATTTTTTTTTTGGTCTGAACAGGGGTGGCAGGTCAATTATGTTCAGGAACCTGTGATTCCAGATTATAAAACTCAAGCCAAACCACTGCTGTGGAGTTGATAGCAAGTACAGCAGACCTGCTCCATCTTTTTCCGGCTGAGCAGCTGGTGGAGTCCAACCACCCGCCCTTCTGTTATCAGCCCGGTGCTTAACCCACTGTGCTACCAGGGTCTAGATGATGAACGAGGTTAGGATGCATTCATGCCCATCTTTAGTACAACCACGTTCGTAACCCCAGAGCTAGCCAGCCAAAATCTAATCGCCCAGGAACCTACAGAACTGAGTAACATACATGCAGAGCAGTTGTTTCCATATCAAGATTTTCAGTATCTGCATACGTACCACTCTGGACCTGCCAACGGATTTGTAAAACCTTGAGCCGACATGTGACATTTCTGTTGCCTTTATTCGTTCTGTGGGTTAGGGATAAAAACCAGTAATGACAAGCCTTGGCTCCAAAACACTTTTCCATATACACTACATAGAATGTATAATATATTGTCCATATACTATCACTGCTCTGGCATGTCAACCTGCATATATTTTCTAGCAAGCCTGAACAACATGGTTCAATGTGACAATGGGATGGAAGACAATAGACTAGGGACTCGCTAGCAAATCAAGCAGTGTGTTTTGCTGTGGACACTGGGTGACATGGTCCAAGTGTCTTTACGATATTGAGTACCTCTTACAAAAGTCCACTCGCAGATGTAAAGGATGACCCTATGGAGAGTTCTTCTGAACCTCCACCTGACAACTGTCATGCACGCAGATCAAGAATAACACACCATCTATAGTAAACCCTGCAATACATACAAGGCGCAGAACTCATCTACTTAACAACTAGGTAACGACATGGTCTAAGGGGATGTAACAGTGTCCGGGCACATTGCAGACGAGATCTTGCAAGCACTCAAGTGCAGTCCACCCTGCCTCAGCTCAAGTTTTTGCGTGTGTTTTGATAGAAGGGTCCGAGAAGTGGTCTCTGGATTTATCATTCAGAAATGTGTCCTTGTATTGTAGCCATGTGTGAGGAAGCTCACCAGCAGCTGCCCAGTCTTTGTCCCCTGTCTTCTGATAGGCCAGTCTGAAGGTGCCAGACAATGGTGACAGACAGGCGGTGGCAAAGACCAACAGACCTGGTTTTGCTCTTTATAGCAGAGACCTCAGCTGAGTATATTATGTAACCTAAGACTCTCCTTGCAAAATGAGGTGGAAAAAACCCTACATCATAAAGTTGCAGAATAAATGACATCAATGTAGGGTCCAGCTCACAGTCGGAAAAGGTGGTTCCTTTCCTTTTGATCCTCTGAGAAAGTCGTTAACATACTGGCTTTAAGTGTCCATCTTAGGAGTATAACCTAAATATCTTTGGGTTACAAATAATGCTGTATGATTAATAGCTCACAGTAGTGCTTTCTGGGCATCCCTGGGAGTATGGCCTGTACTGTTTCTCTCATCTGCTTCCTCCTGCCCCTCTTCTGTTTCCCAAGATCAACACGGCAGCACCTAGCCCTGCCTCTCTGGTGGAGCTCTCAACAGGGTGGTTCCTTCCATGAGAACCCCTGAGATTTCCAAACTGCACAATGCCTTCCAGAAGCCAAGATGACGTTTGTGCTAAGACTCTACTGTAGCAGAACCACACTGTGTCAACGTGGAAATACTGCCCCCTGCTTTGTTTCTCACTGTGCGGTGTGGGTCACGAGCAGCACTACCTGTGCCTCCCTATGACAAAAGCTTCTTAGGCATCTACCTGCAGCCTCCCCGTCCCCCTCCCCAGCATCCAGGGGGAGGACTCAGGAATTCTCTAGCCCCAAGGTCCCCTTTCCACCTAATCCCACACAAGGCAAACCAATTCCTGTAGGCAGAGGCCTTCAGCCTGTCAGTTTCCCAGGTGATCATAACTACCTAGACTCAGAACCCAGTTTAGGCTCGACTGAGGCCCTCTCTACAATAGCAGTTACTGCACATTCTTATTTTTCATCCACTCGGGGGCTGCCTTCGAATCAAATGCAAGCATGAGACCGAGTAAAATGTATACTATACATTTATTCTGTGACATTTTCCTTATTGAAGAGATTTTAAAATACATCAATATTTCATGAAAAATACAAAGTATAAGAATTTAGATAATACCTGTAATATACATGATTTGACCCTGAATATGCTTTCTTTTTTCCATTTCAAACACCATTTTTTTTAAGTAACATAAAATGAAAATATTGCTTCAGAAACCCTGTGTCTTACAGAATTTCATTTAACTGCCAGTTCTCTTCTCAACTACGTATGTTAATGGTATTTGCTTCTGCTTTTGGGTGGGCAGAGCAGCCGGTTTCTGTCTCTTCACGGTGATGTTGAGGTCTTCTCGCTCCGACTCCTCCAGAAGATGCTTCATGGTGAGTCTGAATACTAACCGAGGGTCAGCCTCAGAAAGAGCTGGACAATTACAGGCGTCTCTGATTTTAAGAGCCTATAAAGAAAGAGCACAATACAATTAAAACAAACAAATGTCTTATAGTTGTGCCAGTACTTCCTAACATGCTCTGTGTAACGCAGCCACACATAAGAATATACTCTGTGGTTTTAAAATAAAAGGTACATTTCACAACACCTAAAAGGAACAAAAGAGAGACTCGGGTAAATGGTTGCGTACGTAGCTTCGTAATTCTTAGAGGTACTGCTATGAGAACAACGATCCGAATTAGCAAAGACCTGAAGGCTGAGATGGTTTTCAAGAAAAGGAAGGCAACACGAGACAGATACCTGCACGCACTAGAAGAAGGTACGCATAGGAACTGGGATGGTCTCAGGTGGAATTGATGCTAATCACCTAGAAGAATAAGCAAATCAAAACTATGATAATTTTTAACTCTAGGAAAAAAAACGCTGTATGGAAAGAAAGCGCCATTGCAGTATACACTACATGACTCAGCTGTGTCCGTGTTTTCAGTTGGAAAACAAGGAATCCTGTTTGATCTGTCTAAAATCACCACCTAACTTTCTTAAAGGGGGTGAGCTAAGTACAGGGGCAGTGAACTATTTAATATGGCTCTTCTAGTCAGTCTCTAACTCCCACCAAACGACCTTTGCCTGCATGGATTTGGTACGAAGGTAGGGCAGACACCGAGTAAAGCTGTGAGTAACTGCAACCAGAATTTTCCCTAGAGTGACATCCTGCTGTGTATGAAATGAGCCCTCTGAGAGGCAGGAAGAGAGAGATCATCACCAGCAAGAGTCAGGAGTGGAACACTTCCTCTGGACCCAATATTCCTGTGCAGTGACCCTCCTGCATCCAAAGAGCAGCAGCAGAACCATGAGCCAGAGCAAGCAACAGAGGGATGGACTCTCCCACCCATGGAACAGTTAAGATGGGTGTTTTTGTGCTGGCTTGCAGAGTGGGGTGCCTCTGGGCACTTAATAGGGGAAGCTGGCCTTGCTGACCTATGGAAGTGGAGGTGAGTGCCTTCGGGCTGCCACTGTACACTTAATTCAGGGATCTAGGTTTGCTGATCCACAGAGCTGGATCCGAATGCCTTCCGGTTGAAGCTTACAGTAGAGTAGTGTGGCCCTTTGGGCATTTATTAGCAGGCCTGAAACTCTGTAATCGGAGTCTAATGAGGGAGCCTAGTGGTGTAGCTGTAACAAGTTGGACTGCTAACCTTAGGTCAGCAGTTCAAAACCACCAGCTGTTTCTCCAAAGACAGGGCTTACATATTATATAAACTTTGTATTATGTCCTGAGCATTTCTCACTGGCATTACAGCTTGCTAACTTCCCTAAAAACCCTTCAATCATAAATTTTCTCTGTGTTTCTGTGTAGCCATTGCAATGGAGATTAGAACCCAAATAAGTAAAATAGAGAACACGAAGACATTGTACCAAGGACGTGTGTGCATGTGCTGGCTGTGATAGTGGTATAAGAGTGTCTGGTTCTCAGTGGAAAGCAGGTCATGCCCAAGACTGCACAGCTGGTAAGCAGTGATACCGTCACATCCTGCAGACAGAGAAAGAAACCTGGTAAAGAGCTGGAAACGGTGACCTCTGGGAGGTCAGGAAATGAAGTGGACGTTTTAAGACTAGTCTTAAAGATGAAAAGCAGCTGTCAGGAAGGCCTGCCTCCAGCTTTGCCCTCCTGCGAAGCTCTAGAGAAGCGGTCCTCAACCTGTGGTTGCGCCCCCTTTGGGGGGGCAAGCAACCCTCTCACAGGGGTCGCCTGATTCCTAACAGGCGCAAAATTCCAGTGATGAAGTAGCAATGAAAATAATGTTATGGCTGGGGGTCCCCACAACATGAGAACTGTATGAAAAGGGTGGTGGCATGAGGAAGGTTGAGAGCCACTGCCCTAGAGGGTTCCGAGACTCCAGGCCCTGCTGCCCGTGGCTGAGCCGCCCTGGTACCCACCCTCGGGCCACTTCCATTGCATTTCCCAATTGTTGGGCATTTCTTTGATTGGTTTTCACGTTGTGTTTTCTCCAGTTTTTAATAAATTACCCTATGAAAATCTTTGTCTAAAATACATGAATTTTTAACCTCTTTGGGCTTACTTGCCATAAAGCTTCTAAAATCAACTGGCCTAATCAAAGCATAAGAACAGATGCATGCTTTAATTACATAAAAACAGACTACTTTGCCTAAAAACATTTTATCAATTTATAACGCCACCAGCAACAGAGGCAAGCCAGAATTATTCACAATTAGGAGAATGTAAGATTCATCATTTTGATCTGACAACCATAGGATTTCAAAGCTCTGATTCGTTAGAAATGAAGCATCACCCAAAATGGACGGACAAGAAAACTGAGCCCCAGAGAGGCCCCTCGACTGACAAGAGGGCAAAATGCTGTCTCGGAAATCAAAAAGCTTCTATTAGAAACTGATTTTGTTTGGTGGTGAATGAAGTTTCAAGCCAGTTCAAACTGGCTCAGCATGGCTGACAAAATGAAATCAGAACAGACTCAAATTTGTAAAGTGGATGTATCAGAATGATAACCGGAAAGGGAAACTTAACGGGTCAAAGCCCCGAACTGGGAGACTCCGGAGAGATGTAGTGAGCCCTTCCAGGGGTCTAATGAGGGAGGGAAGATGCCCTGGTGGTGTAGCTGTAACAAATCCGACTGCTAACCTTGGGTCAGCAGTTCAAAACCACCAGCTGTTTCTCCGAAGACAGGGCTTTCTACTCCCGTAAAGAGTTAGTCTGGGAAACTCACAAAGGCAGTTCCACCCTGCCCTACAGAGTTGCTGCAGGTCAGGGTTGACCAGATGGCAGTGAGTGGGGCAATGAGGGAGACTGGACTTAAAGCGGAGGAGCACAACACACAGGGCCCCATGATTCTCAACCCTGCTGGGCAAGGATTTGTTTGCTACATAGTGTACACGCTGCTCTTGTTCCCTAAGAGGAAATTAAATGTCTAGCAGGCATCGACTTGGCGACTTTCCCCACTCGGGTTATCATTCCAATACGTCCACACTCGACAAGCGTGGGTTCATTCTGGTGCCACCTCACCGGCTATCAGTGAGCCGGGAAGAATTGGTTTGAAGCCCTCGTTGTTAATGCTTTCTGTACTAATGCTGCTTTTTTTTTTTTTGGCACTACATATGCTTCTTGCATAAATCTTTTATAGTATAAATGTACTTTGGAGATGTTTGAGCTCAGTTTAATTACAGGAAAATGGTATACTTTCTTTATAAAGGGTTTCTATCAATATTTCTTCATGTGTGAACTGTTTCTCTCCTTCAACTATCAAGAGGAATCCTGTTACAAACCCTATATATTTCTATAAAAGCTTCATCTACTTTGCATACTAATCTTTTATTACACATCCCGATGAAATATTCTCTTCTCTGCTTTCCCTTCCATATTTTGCTACATTTTAGGTGCCAACATCTTTTTATTTTTATAAATTCACACTTACCGTACTGAATATTTCTCCTCTGAACAAAAATAAGCAAGATGTTTCTACTGTACAGCTAGAATATGCTCTTCTATTTCCTTTTCTTATCATTCTATGCACTGCACAGAATAGGCACTTAATAAATGCATGTTGAATTTTAAACAAATATTTATAGACTACTTATGAATAAACCATTATGATAAATGTCAAAGGTAAAAAACACTTATGAGTTTACACTATAATAGAAAGCAGACATGCGCATTTGTAGTAAGAATATAAGGTTCTGAGGATCCCAAAGAAGATTTGGGGTTAAATATGGAATTAGCCAGCCAGCCGGTCACAATTCTAAAAGAGTTCCACTAGAAGGGAAAAGGGCTCCCATTTACTGTTCACTTCCCACAAAGGGACTTCAAAGAGTTGTGAATTTTTTCTCTCTTCTTAATTCCATTCTTCTGTGCACTTTTTGAAGTCCCTTCCTATGTACCTTGCTCCGTGCCAGGTAGTTTACATGTTATGATTTTCCACGGTGTTTTGAAGAGATCATTTTTAAAAACGTTTAATTACTTTAAAAATCTTGAGTCCAGTCTAGAATTCCTACCGTTAAAGTGTCTCACGATTATGAAAGAAGAGGGCAGTAGAGAGGGAAAGAGTGAAGAAGGAACTAAGTATTGGTTTCATCCACACAGTCCAGTCAGCACTTGGGAGATCTTCACCAGTTGCCATCAATTCACTTCTGACTAATGGAGACAGAGTGGAATCGTGCTCCAAAAGGTCTTTAATGGCTCACTTCAGAAGGAGCTCACCATCAGGACTTTCTTCCAAAGAGTCTCTGAGCGGTCTTGAACTCATCTTTACATTAGCAGACAAGGGCGTTGACCAGAGGCTCGCAGGAGACAGCACTATTGCCATTTTGCTGATGAATAAAATGGAAGGTTGGATTAGGTAAATTCCTCAAAGTGCCTGAGGAAGAATTACAACCCAAGATGCCTTACTAAATTTTTAACTACATCCTTCTCTCATCACCAATTTTTGATTTGTTACATCTCAGTTTCACTGAGGGGAATGCTATCTAAATCCATTGTTCTATTGTTAACTTAATGTTACATTACTTATCTTTCCTCTTATTACACATTTTGCAGTCATTTAACAAATGTTTACTCAGCAACTCACAGAAACTAGGGGTGTAGACGTGAACTAGGTCCTTACATACTAAGGAAGCTCGGAGTTGGGAAGGATACTTGAGTTAAGTGCATGAAGAAACTAAACAGTCTAGTGTCAGAGAATAATGGCAGGAATAAAGGCTATGCCATCAGAGAATCAGAGAAAGCTGGCCTGTGGAGGTGACGCCTGTACAAAGAACTGACTGGAGAATGATTCGTGTAGATAAACCTGAGAGTTGTGAGGAGAAACACGGGAGCCGGTGGAGCGTGACAGGTGATGATAGGGTTGGACAGTGGCCAAATTATGGGACTTCAAGACCACAGGCAGGAGCTTGGGTTTTTAGTCCAAATTAAAGAAAAAGTCACTGGAAGGTTTTAAGCAGGAAGATGGCTTCAAAAAGATCACTCTGCTAACTGTAGTGAAAATGGACGGGTAGAATCGAAGGTAAACAATGAAAGCAGAAGATTAAAATCAGAAGTGACCGTAGTCCTCTGGGGGAGAGATGCTGACCCTCACTAGGGGGACCATCACTGGGACAGGGAAAAGCGAACAGAGCCCTGATGCGGTGGCTGCAGCTGATGGGCTTTTCTCCTAGATAGGACGCAGAAGCCAAGGAAATGAAACCCTACATTTCCTCTCCTCTGTCCTGTTACACTATTCATGCATCTGAGAATAATGTACTTGCTCAAAGTGAATAGCTATTGTAATGCAGTCCTGTACTATGGGCTACCGAAAACAACCGGAATTGTGTTTCTCCAAAGCTATGCATTTAAATTTTTTTACAAAATAACCTTATCACCTTCAAAGTACTCTCCATTACACTTAATACATTTGTCAAATCTGTGATTCCACTCTTGAAAACATTTTTCAAACTCATCTGTTTGGGTGGCTGGCAGCACCTCCTTCATTTTTTTCTTCACCTCTTCTGCGTTTTAAATCGCTGTCTTTTCATGCCCTTCTTCATTTGAAGAAACAAAAGTAAGTTGCACAGAGCAAGGTCAGGTGAGTAAGGTGCATGGGGAAAGAGAGGCATGCTGCTTTTTGCCCAATACTGGCAAACTGAGATGGCGGCGTGAGCAGGCACATTGTGGTGGTGGCAAAACCGGTCCCCTGCTTGCCACAAATATCAGGCCCTTTTTGTTGCACACTGTTACACAATCTGTTCAGAAACTCTAAATAGAAAGCTTGCTTAACAGTCTGACCTAGTGGAACAAACTCCAAATGCATTGAGTTGACATTTTTGTCCATTCAGGAAGTTGACAGACGTCCAGAATAAGGTTTGTCCATCAATCGACATTTCATCTTTCTTTAAAGAGAAAACCACTCATACGCTTGAGTTTTTCCCGTAGTGCTATCCTTGTAAGCTGTGTTCGACATCACAACAGTTTCTGCAGCATTTTCCTGAGCAGGAAACAAAATTCCACAGCCGCACACTGTTCTCCTAAATCAGCCATCAGAGAAAACATGGTTCAAGGGAAACAGCTTTGACAAAAACGTTCACTGTGAATGTGTTTGGATCTTCCCAGGCGACATCACTGGTTGCCTAACTCAGAGTGAGTTGCTTGATGCTCGCCTGGCAGGAAAAGTGAGTATGAAATCTCCACCCAGCGGAGCTTTCTTCCGGCTTTAGGGGCTAACCTCTCATATTATTTACTTGATAATGGCCCCGATCCACCCCCAGTTCTTTATAGGTTTTTGTTCTCATCAAATCAGCAAGACAAAATCCTTCTATGCTCAAAAATTGAAGTAGAGAGTTAGCAATGTCCTTTTCTGTGTTTTGAACCTAGAATTAATTTCCTACTGAACAACTGTTCTTTGACCTTTTGAAAACATTCTCCAAAGTAAATCCCCATCAGGGCAAGCTGCCCTTTTCTTTATTAATTTGTTATGACTCTTTGGGTTTCTAAAACTATTGTTTTTATTTATTTATACTTTACCCTTTTCCAAACTTATTTTGAGGAGGTTGATTCTAGTTAAAATTTCAGACATGGCAAGATATGACAAAATAATAATGTATAAATTATCAAGGGCTCATGAGGGAAGAGGGGGTGGGAGGAGGAAAAATGAGGACCTGATGCCAGGGGCTTAAGTGGAGAGCAAATGTTTTGAGAATGATGAGGGCAATGAATGTACAAATGTGCTTTACACAACTGAATGTCTGTGATAAGAGTTGTATGAGCCCCTAATAAAACGATTTAAAAAAAATTCTAGTTCTTGCTGCATCCACTTTGGCAGTTCATTAGTTTCCATCAGTAAAACACACACACACACACACACACACACACACACACCTTTCTCCCCTTGCCCTTCTCTCCTCTCTCTCTCTCTCCATCATTGAATAATTCCAACTCAGATCAGCCCTATGTAATCATGTAGAACTGCCCTATAGAGTGTTCTTGGTTATTATCTCCTTAGGGCAGTAAATCATCGCTAAGTCTTTTTCCCTTGGAGCAGCTGGCTGGGTTTGAACTACCAACTTTATGGTTAGCAACAATGTGGTTAACCATTGTACAACCAGGACTTCCTTAATATCAAGTGTTCAAAAATAACTTTCCCCAAGGATTCTGGGTTTTTTAATGTTAGTTGTTACAGTTCTTCTTCAGGTCCTATGTACATTTATTCTTTTAAAATCATTTCACTGGGAGCTCTTACAGATTGGCTACCCTAACTTTCCAGAGTTCAATCACATCAAGCAGTGTTGTATAACCGCTACCATAATCAGTTTCAAAACATTTTCTTTCTTCTTGAATTCCTTGATATCGGCTCCCCTTTATCCTCTCCCTCCCCCACCACACCCCCAGGAACACTTACTCTTTTAATTTTTTCTATAATAGTTTTGTTGTTGTTGTTTGCCATATGTCACACAATCCAATGTATTGTTCACATACAGTCCTGTTGTTCTATCCCTTCCAGTCGGGTTATACAGTCCTCAATGCTGTCAGCTCCCCCTGCCCCTCCCCAGTTCCACTTTATTCTTTATCAAAATAACTGATTCAATAGTCATCACTTTGACCAACGTTCCCAAAGAATCGACTATACACATTTTGTTACTCTCTACTTAGTTTTATTATTTATATTTTCCCTATTTGGGGCACTTGTTATAATCTAACTTCTTTTCTCTTTCTTAATAATTTAGACATTAAGATTAATAAAAACTTTATCTATATTAGGAATCTTATTGGCACTATCAAGTACTGGACTGCTAATCACAAGGTCAGTGATTCAAACCCACCAGGCATTCCACCAGAGAAAGACGAGGCTGTCTGCTCCCCTAAAGATTTATAGCTCAGTCACTTTATAGGGTCACTTTGAGTTGAAATTAACTCAATGGTAGTGGGTTTGTGGGGTTTTTTTAATAGGCTTGGTAGAAACTCATAAAAATATAGCTCATTATAAAATGTGCTGATTTTTAAAGATATTTTATCATTATAGATGTCTCTCATCTTATACATTATTTTAATTTTCATGAGGCCAATTACCTTTTAACTTTTAATACTAACTTTACTGTACTGTATTTGAATTCTTTGGTTTATAACATTTTTATATGTTTTTGTACAAGCTATATGACCGGTATTTTTATAAGATTTTTATGTATTTTAAAAGAAAGTAGAGTTTTCTTAGTATTTCATGTTTTTGTCAGTTAAACCTTGTTTCCATCTCTGAGCTTTGTCAAAGAAACCCTGGTGGCATGGTGGGCTATGAGTTGGGCAGTTCGAGGCCCCAGCATGAAGAGTTGCACAGTCTCAGAACCCCCCGGGCCGGTTCGACTCTGTCCTACAGGTCACGGAACTGACTCCACGCCAGTGAATTGGGTTTTGATGTGCTTTGTTTACCCTTTACTTGATGTGTGGTTTTCGAAGAATTGTAGCAAATACAGAAAAACAAGTAAGTACAATTTACATAATTGCTGTTCTTTAATGACTATTGGCTACTGAGTACATCACTGACATATTAGTCTATGTATTTCATTTATTAAAAGATCTTTCTATCCTAAAAGAAAGAAAAGCTGGTTTGGCTAGCTACCATATCAAAGAGTATTTGTTCCACTGTGTTTTGCTGTTGTTAGTTTGGTTGGTTTCTTTCTCCTTGAACCCTTAAACTTCTTCAAGGTCTGAAAAGGCTCCACCATTTTTACTTATAATTTTTAAATTGTCTCTTTTTACCTTAGCGGCTTGTAAGACAAGGTATTTGCAAAGATGATTACCATGATACATTTACATATCCAAGCATCATCATTTCGTGTTTTCTTGTGCATGAAGCTCTGTAAATTTTCATAAAAATACCTTCTTGACAGCAACGGGGCCAATGGCCCCAGGAGGTAGAGGAAGAAGGAGGTGGGGAAAAGGGTGTGGTCATGGACAGGGGAACATCTAGGGAAGCAGAGCCAGCATCCAGAAAAGGGTAGAGATCCTGTGAGTATTAGAGCAACACCAAGTTAGTGGAGAGGAAGCACTAAGAGGTGGAAAGAGGGGGAAAGTGATGGCGGGGCAAGAGGAGGCAAAAGGAAACAGAGGAAACCTCTAGGAAGCAAAGGCATGGATAGGGAGATTAACGGAGGTGTGCACTTATGCAAATGCATTCATCCATAACAATAGTGGTATGGGCCTATGTACATATATTTATAAGGCAATACACTGAAGCTGCAGACGGCCCTCGGCTCATACCTTCCCTCAATACAAGAACACTTTGTTCTAACAAATTGGCATTCTGTGATGCTCACCCCACCCTCCACCCTCTACATGATCGCTGAAGACAAAATGGGTGCATAAGCAGATGTGGTGAAGACAGAGGACGGGGCCCGGCTATTACAAGATATAGAGTCTGGGGTCTTAAAGGCTTGAAGTTAAACAAGAGGCCATCCAACAGTGAAGCAAGAAGCCCACATGGAAGAAGCACACCAGCCGGTGTGATCGTGAGGTGTCATCAAGGCCATGCAACGGGCATCAGAAGATTCACAACAAGCAGTAGACAAACAAAAATGAAATGGTGAGAATGGAGAGGGGTTGGAGCAGAGACCCAAAGCCCATCTGTGGACAATGGAACAACCCCCACCCCCCGACAGAGGGGCTGCAGGGAGGGGATGAGTCAATCAGGATGCAGTAGAGCACTAATGGGTCATGCAATATATTTCTGATCCCTGGAGGCCTTCTCACTCCCCCACCAACCCCCACTCCCCACTATCATGATCCCGGTGCGGCTTCCCACTCTGGACTAGACGGGAGCATGTACATAGGTATAGGCAAGAGATAAAACTCACAACACATGGAACCCAGGAACAGGAATGGGAATAGAGATACGGAAAGGGTAGGGGGAGGGAGGGGGAGAGGTGGGAAGGGGGGCACCCATCACAATGAAGGGCACATAACCACACACCTCCAGCCAGGGGGAAGAACAACAGAAACCAGAGGGGAAGGGAGACAGTGGTCAGTGTGAGATTTGAAAATAATTAACAATCTACAATCTATCAAAGGGCCATGAGGGTTGGGGTGGGGGGAGGGAAATAATGAGGAGCTGATCCCAAGGGATCAATGGAAATCAAATGTCTAGAAAAGAACAATGGAATACATGTACTAATATGTCAGATACAATTGATGTATGGATTGTAACAAGAATTGTATGAGGTGGGTGAATAAAATGATTTTTTTTTAATTCCTTCTTGAAAAGGTCATCTAAACTGAAAAAAACCACTGTTCCAGAAACCAGAACCAAGGAGAAGATGTGAGTCACTGAATGGTGGGAAAGGTGTGCCGGTCTGACCACTCTGAGAGGCACCTTGACTTCCCTGTTGAAGCAAGTCTTCTGTTGTTTGGAGTTTTTTTTAATCCTTGTTGGTGCCGGTTATTTTAATTTGGTTTGCTATGTCCCTCTCTCTTTAGCATCAATGGGTCTTGGTGCATTACGGCCTCCACAGAAGGTTCTCTGTGTACTCACACAGCTAGCAATTTTCCAGAAAAAGCTGTGTTTTACATCTCAAAGCCATTCTTCCTCTGTTACTGGCAGCGTCGTCAAACTGGACTTGGCATGCCAGCTTCAGGTGGCACTGCTTCTGCAGGAGTTCTTGCCAACGAGGCCGTCCTCAGCAATGGAAGAAAGGTCATAACCTAGACCGGAAGTTGGAGTTCGGTTTTAGATTTTTCCATTTAAAGTTCATCTCACTGGGAGACAAATGGACATTGCAGGGGCTCTGCTTTTGGTTCTTCTTGTTGAGTTCCATTTGAACGCGGACCTTCGTGTTGTTATTATTTAAGGGCAGTGCCAGAAACATAGCAGACAGTCAATACATTTTTTTCCACAAAGTTATTTGCATTTTTCCTTTCTGTTCAGACTTTTCCCAACTCTTATAAACTTCTCTCATTCGGAGTTTTAAAAAGTCTTTCACCCACCTCTTACATCTATTCCTGAATAGGAGAAAAACCTGGTAGCAACATCTTTGACTCCACAAGGGTAGCTTCGACTTGTCTGAGATCCCTCTTCATTGCTCTATGTACATTCCTCTGCAATGTGCACACTCAGACTAGGTTGGTGAGACAGAGGAAGACAATCCTTCAGCAAAAAAAAAAAAAAGCTCCCTAAGTTGTTGAACTAGTATTTCCAAGGTGCTAAATTACCATTTCATAATCACCTGCAGGTCAAGAGAGAAAGACGCTTTTTCGAAGGGTTGGGTTGTCACCATCTGAACTGACCAACTTTGGCATCACTGAATGTGGAACAGATTCAACGAGCACCCTGAGGCACTGCAGTGTGAAATACAGTTGCACAACCTGTAAGATACTTTCCCCCGAAGTTCACTTCTTTCAAAGAAAAAATTGCACCACGCAAACTTAAAACATGCGAGGATGACCTGCATTAAAAGGATTCCTGTATTGGGGAGGGAGGGGGTGAAAATGAGGAGCTGATACCAAGGGCTCAAGAAGAAAGACGATGTTTTGAGAATGATGATGGCAACAGGTGTACAAATGTGCTTGACACAATGGATGGATGGATGGATTGTGATGGGAGTTGTACAAGCCCCCAATTAAAAGATTTGTAAAAAAATTTTATAAAGAAAATTAAATTAAAGGATTCCTGTATAGATCTAATAGCATAGTTCTCAAAGGCAAGAAGTTGCATACAGCCTAAAACCTAAATGCTCATCAGCAGAATGGATTTTTAAAGAACATTGGCATATGCACATAATGGAATAGTATGCACCCCTAAAAAACAGTGATGAAACCATGAAACACCTCATGACATGGAGGGGTCTGGAAACCTTTATGCTGAGTGAAGTTAGTCAGTCACCAAAGCACAAAAACTGTATGAGTCTACCACGGTAGGGATGAGCACCGGGACAGGTGCAGGCGCAGCTTGCAGGCCATCCAGTCTGCTGGTCACTGTGGCCAGGCAGCTCTGTAGAGAGTCTGACTGGTGCCCGTGGACCATGCACCATCTTCCCTGTGTGTGCATCTTGAATGTCCCTTTGGCAGGGGGTCCTCGCGTCAGCTGGGATCGCATTTTCAAGAAAGGAGAAAGGGAAGATGCCCGCGCTTAGTGGCTGCCAGGCAAAGTTAAGAGGACGTCCCCCAGGGCTGGCAGACATTACTCCCAGCGTGATGACAGCTACTAACAGCAACGTCATGTCAGGATAGGGAAAGGGAGCAGACGTGGCTGAGAAAAGACAAGTGCACATCTGTTGGTAGAAAATGGGGGAGGGCCAACTTCCTAGAGGGGAAAAAAATCTAATAATACTTTTAAGGACTCTAAAGGGGTGAGGAGAGTAATATTCACCTAATAAGGCACATTGGCCCAGTTTCTGTCCACCCCCTGGGGACCCAAGGGAAGTGGCATTGAACACTGGTGCACTGAATGCTGCTGGATCTTGAAGGTACACAACACGCTTCAAAGGCCACACAAGAGGGGATCTAATGTGGAAATCCCAGGAGGTGAACTAGATTCTATCTCAAACACACCTGTAACCTAAGGACTTAAGACTGAAATTACAGGATATGTGAAGAACCAGAAAAGAGCTAGAACCAGGAGTACTGTGCTGTCAGTAGGCAGACCAACATTGACTTACTACTTCAATGCTCTACCTGCGGTATTAAGATCTATATTATTCTGACAGGCCTGTAATTGACAATGTCAGTAATTAATATTTTAAGTTTTGCTGACAACCAACTCACAGTTTGTTTAAAGAGCTTCCAGTCACATATTTATTCTGTACAAGTGAATAGCCTATATTTGTTTAACATCCCTCTCTTAATGGTGTTTTAAAAATGAGTGCCAGGAGCTAATCAGTAACAGTATTAACAGAAGGTCCTTATACTCCAGGGAGATCACTGATCAGATTCTCTACCATAAATTAATAAGGATACCTCTAAGGTAAGCCAGAGGCAAATAAAAAACCCAAACAGATTCAGGAATGGTCCATGAGCTTGCACTTAATCCTAGCTCCAATCTAAGCACAATCAGTTCTTATGACATGGCCCTGCCCAATACTAGCTCTCATGAAAGAAACACTGACTATATGGGTGCTATAGCAATGTGTGGTGAGAAATTAGATGGTGCCCGGCTATCAGATAAAATAGTGTCTAGGATCTTAAAGGCTTGATTCCAAACAAGCAGTCATCTCAGTGAGATGTCAACTAAGCCCACATGGAAGAAGCACACTGTGTTAGGCAGGGTTCTCTAGAGAAACGAAACCAGGACGCTTGCGATTTTTAGGTAGGAAGGTTAGGTAGGTAGGAAGGTTAGGTAGGTAGGAAGGTTAGGTA
Organism: Echinops telfairi; assembly: GCF_000313985.2. NCBI lineage: Eukaryota > Metazoa > Chordata > Mammalia > Afrosoricida > Tenrecidae > Echinops > Echinops telfairi. Next base: position 68,201,731 of record NW_022104341.1, on the reverse strand, counting down.
GGTAGGAAGGTTAGGTAGGTAGGAAGGTTAGGTAGGTAGGAAGGTTAGGTTAGGTAGGTAGGTAGGTAGGTAGGTAGGTAGGTTGGTTTACACAGTGAGAAGGAATATAACAGCTAATTAGTCCATACAGCATTCAGTTCAATTCACTTCTGTGGAACGGTTAATATACTGGAAGTCCTTCAACTCACCTGGGCTGCTGGGTCCAGGGTCAAGGAAGCTGACAGTAGAGTCTTCCCTGGGACAAAGCAAGCAGAGTCTCCCCACAGGCAGCAGGGTGGGTCACCAACAGTCAGTAGCTTGGGAGCTTAACAAAGCAGGCCCAGATGGAATATCGAAAGCAAGTGATGCAAGGCGACAGGATCCACCAGCTTCAAGCTCAAGCGATGTACGTACCAGCAGTGTAGCAAAGCAGGTCTCAAAGAAACCTCAAGCTCTAGCAACATGATCCATGGTTTGATGTGGTCCAGAGGTAGCACAGATCACAGATTGAGGCAGAGAAATAGCTAAAGCAGCAGTACACATGCCCCAGCATGCTCTGATCACCAGAGACAAAGAGAGGGGGGCAGGCCTTGCAGACTCATTTATCTGTTTGCCCTCCCATCAAACTGCGACCTGATTAACTCCACATGTTCCTATTGGCCTACGTATCACACCCACCAACATCCTTAACACAAGGATTGTAAATTACATGCTCCACCAAAGGTGGGAAGAATATCAGAGCTTAAATTGTGAAATTCTGGTAGGCCAGAAGACTCTGGATGACAGCGGAAGCCCAAAATACATTTGCAAGATCTACACAGGGAATAAGCCTCAGGTGATTTCCCCCTAACCATAATTGCCAGATGGGACTAACCTGGTTATCAGACATAGAGTACTGAAGAGATGACTATAGATTACAAGGATAAATCTGACTTGGCCAGTTAAAACCGTGTCACTTGATCTCCCCTCTGATACACTTTGGGCTTGATTTGTTTTGTAATATCGTCTGTTTTTGTTTTGTTTTGTTTTTTCATATTGGTGTTTATCTCTGTTGTATTTTGTCATTGTAGGTAGCCTTCTTAAATCTTTGCTGTGTTTTTCTATGTTCTTCAGCATATGAAACTCGAGACTGATGAACCTATAGAGCCAACAACTAAATAAAAGTTCCTGATGGGGACGTTGGGGGGTGGGGGTGGTAAGAGGAAGCTGGTATCAAGGAGCTCAAGAAGGTAGAACATGTTTTGACATATTTTGGTATCAATTGTGAACTGCTTCTTGATGTGATTGAACTATGCAATGGTATGATGTCTGGATTAGCTCTTAATAAATGGGGGGGGGGGGGGTTGTAAAATTCCTGTATAAAAAGAGAAAGGATGGCAGGAAAGGAAGGGGTAGCTACCACATGGCAGTAAAGGCAGAGGTCAGCTTCTATTCAGCTCAAACCAAACCCAATGCCATCGAGCCATTCCAAATTGTAACGACCCTACAGGACAGAATAGGATTGTCCCAGCGGGTTTCCAAGACTGTAACTGTGTATGGGCGTATAAGGCAACATCTTTCTCCTGTAGAGCAGCTGGTGGATTTGAACTGCTGATCTTCTGGTTAGCAACACAACCCACAACCCACTCGACACCACAAGATGGGCCTTTTAAAAGAAAGTAAAGAGGAGTTGGTTATGAGGGTTAGGGTGGGCTTACCAGGCTTATGATTGGGGCCATTTTTCCCAGAAATGTTTTGTCTTACAATAAGACCAGGATGAGCCCTGATGGTGAAGGGTTAAAGCATCCATTCAACTGCTAATTAAAAGGTGGGCGATTTGAACCCATCAATCATTCCTCGGGAGAAAGAGGTAACAGTCTGCTTCCAGAAAGATCTATAGCCTTGGAAACCCTCTGTCCTATGGAATTTCTGAGTTAAAATCGACTAGAAGGCAGTGGGGTGGAGTAGGTTAGAAGGCTGCATGGACCCTTCAAGACCTAGAGGAGACGAAAATAAAGGGTTGGGTACTCAGAGATTATAATAAGTCAAATGTATGTATTTTTTTAAATCGTATTTCCTCTGATCTCCCTTTCCCTCTATTGTTTTGCATTTCCACGATTTCCCCTTTAATTTTGCATTTATGTCTTTAATTCTAAATACCAATGGCTTATGAGAGATCTAAATGTTTCTCTTAAAAAGAAACCAACCCCTTTACCATCCGATCTACTTCCAATTCCCTCCACCAAAATTTCTATGGGTAAGCACAGACGTTTCCGAAACGGCTTCACTAACCTCAACCCAAGAACTCAAGAGCAAAATATTCAACAGAAATGAATGAAAACAGTAGGTGCTACTTTGAGAGACTAGAAATACAAGAATGAATGCTTACACAACGACTTAGCAAAAGCAACCCCCCCCCCCCCATAAAAAGTATGTTTATATATTAGCCGGATGATTTTATTTGGTATGTTTTCTTTGAATGATAAATGAATGGCAACAGAAATACAACAGTAGTTATGACTTTGAACTGAGCAAAAAGTGCATCTGCTGGGATGACTGCTGCATTTCCTGCTCTCTGAGCCAATGCGCTAGCTCTGTTAAGGGCTGGAAACGAGAGGATAATGTAGCCGATAGCTGTCCATGCGAAGGAACGGTGTTTAGTGGTGCACTGCCCTCGCAATAGACCGGTTTTACATCTGTTCGCATATGTACTGCAGCCTTCCTTACTGCCTATCTATCCTCTGAACGCCCCTAGCTGCAATTTACTACTCATCTCTTCATTAACTCATGAGTTAAATAAAATTTCGAATGTGTTCATTTTACATTTATAGCAGTCATCTTTCACCTTTAAAAACAAATTTATCGGGAATCCAGGACGGATGAGCCCTATAGGACCAGTGGTGTGAGTGGCGAAACAGGGAGGGTAAAGGGAGAATGGGTAGGAAAGAGGGAACCGATTACATGGAACTGTGTGTGACCTCCTCCCTGGGGGACAGACAACCGAAAAGTGGATGAAGGGAGACGTCGGACAGGGCAAGATATGACAAAATACCCATTTATAAACTATCAAGGGCTCATGCGGGAGGGGGGAGCGGGGAGGGAGGGGAAAAATGAGGACCTAATGTCGGGGGTTTAAATGGAGAGAAAATGTTTTGAGAAACGATGTACAAATGCGCTTTACACAATTGATGTGTGTATGGATTGGGATAACAGTTGTATGAGCCCCTAATAAAATGTTAAAAAAGAAAGAAAAAAATATATATAAAAATAATAATTTTCTTAATAAATAAATAAATAATAAGTTTTATTAATGTCAAAAAAAAAAGAAAGAAAGAAAAGATCACAGGTTAAGGGCCTTATGGGGCATTTCTGTTTGATTATAAAGTCATTATGAGTCAGAATCAATTCAACAACAGCTTTGCTTTGAGTTTAAACAAATGTTTTACCTCAAAATGTACAAATGTACGAGTGCAATATGAAAACAAATTTATCCTATACTTCATTTCTTTTTTTAAAAGTCCGGTGCCTCATTTTGGAAGTAGTTTAAAGTAAATACATATAAATAACTGAAATTTTAAACACATATAAATAAATTTAAAATTAAGGTCACCTTGGAGCAGTTCAGTTGTTCTCTGGAGTAATAAAACACAAGAAGAAAAGGGAAAAAATAAGGGTTTCATAGAAAACCATTTTATAATCAATCATTCCTATCAGGAGAATGATGCATTTTAAAAATGGCTATATTTACTCCCAGTAACAACAAATGTATTTATAAAACAATGGCTCATACACATCAAGATTCTAGGCACTTACACACTGAGTATAACAGCAATTACTTATTCATAAAAAATAAACTATAATAACATTTAAGGAGAAAAAAAAGCTAAAGCCAGAGCAGCTCATGGCTGAATCAGAAGCTTCTTCTGAGGACAGAAAACAAGGCATTTCAAGGGATAAACACCACCGCCATTTCCCATGCCTCTCCAAAAACATCATGACTTTTCTCCCCTTTCCCCCCAAAGCAAGTTTTTCTAATAGCCCATTCATTTCAGCCTCTAGTATACACATCACATGCACCATAATTTTTTTTTAAGGTTTTAGACAACGTTACTGTCAGGCTTTCTGGCTTTCTGTGATTCAGAGGTCAATTCAATCACAGTACCTGCTAAGATATTTGCCTTTTCCTCAACACTCTCCATGTCAGACAAAATGAAATTCTGTAAGGGGAACAGTGTACACTGGTGTACGCTGGCCAACAACATTTCACTTCAATGTTACACACGCCAACATTTTCCACTCATGAGATGTCTAATAGTAATGATTTATGAATTACTTTGTCCAATTATAAATGCATAAGAATGATTTACACACGAGTTCAAACCCTCAGCTGCTTCAAGTTTAAAGGGTTCAAAGTAAAATGGAATTAGAATGAATGTCTTGACAGCCTGCCACAAAGTAACCCTGATAACGAAACACTGGATGTGGTAGATCTGAACATCATGGCACTGAAAGTTCTAAAAACATTACAAATGGATCCAATAAAAAAGACAGCAGCAGATCCTCGATGAGTAAGATAAATTAAACATTTATTCTGTATTATTCTCCACCTCGTGTATTCCCCAAGGACAGGAGAGAAGGCAGAGAGAGGGACTTGGGGAGAGAAAAATTAAAAAACAAAAACAAACCCACTACCATCAACCTGATTTCCACTCATAGCAACCTTATTGGGCAAAGGAGAATGGACCCATGAGGTTCCCGGGGCTGTAGTCTTTATGAACATGGAGTGCCACAGCTGGTGGGATTGAACCACCAACCTTTCAGTTAATCTAAATGTTTACAGTTTTAAAAGAAATCTTCCGAGCAACTCTCTACTCTGGGTTTTTATACAATATCCCTTATTCATGTTTCTATAAGGGTTTTTATTGGAAAAGAAGTATCTCTTTCAACGACATACTATGGTATACATTAATGTACAGTCTGAAGAGTATAATATAGCATATAATTTTAAAACTTTCATACTATATTAAACATCAACCGGTTGATCGAACTTCTGTTCTTCAATTTTTCACCCAAGTTGTTATGGTAACCAAAATACACAGTATATGTGTTTCCTAAATTTAACCAACTATTTCAAGTAAATAAAATGATAACATATCAATTGGAATGAGTAAGACGTCAATAAAAGTATTCAAAAAAGATAACATCAAATAATATTATTACTACAAACCTGTATTTTTCCCTTTAAAACACAATAGATCTACTTATGTACTTGGGGTTATGTTTATGCAGGCATTTACACAGCATTACCTTAGATTCCACATTTAAAGAACAGGAAGTATGTATGCTTTTTTTTTTTACTAATTCGGGCGATCTAAAGACAAAACCAAAAAAGAAAATATGCTACCTTTTCTGCACACTATACGACTTTAAATACTTTGAAGTTACATGATTATACTACTTTGCTGGAGCTGTCAATCATGTCCTCTTAAAATGTTAAGCCAGATCCTGTCATGCTTCCCCGCTGCTCAAAACCCTCCAGGGCATCCGTTTCTGAGGCCCATACCCAAGCCCCCTCAGTCACCGGCTGCAGCCACTGGATGCCCTTGTATCCCTCCAATATGCCGGCTGGCTCCTGCCACAGGACCTTGTGCTTATCATTCTCTCTGTCAGAGTTCTTTCCCCAGAGAGCCAGCCCTACTTGGAACTGCTGTTACCGCACCCTTCCCATCCATGCTTGCACATTCCCAGTCCACCTAGCTTCTCCTGCTGTTTCTCCCTAGTACTCACTGTGACATACTCACTGCTACCATCAGAAGGACTCCTGGTGGTGCCGGGCTTAAAGCACTTGGCTGCTAACCATAAGCTCAGTGGTTGGCACCCCCATCAGTGCTCCATGGGAGCGCGATGCTGCCGTCTGAAAGACCAGAGATGCCCTGAGAGCGCGATGCCGCCGTCTGAGAGACTAGAGATGCCCCCAGAGTGCGATGCCGCCGTCTGAGAGACTAGAGATGCCCCGAGAG
>NW_022104341.1:68178723-68195653 GCF_000313985.2 Echinops telfairi | reverse complement strand
GCGATGCCGCCGTCTGAGAGACTAGAGATGCCCCCAGAGTGCGATGCCGCCGTCTGAGAGACTAGAGATGCCCTGAGAGTGCGATGCCGCCGTCTGAGAGACCAGAGATGCCCCGAGAGTGCGATGCCGCCGTCTGAGAGACCAGAGATGCCCCGAGAGTGCGATGCCGTCGTCTGAGAGACCAGAGATGCCCTGAGAGTGCGATGCTGAGAGACTACGGTGCGTCTGAGAGACTAGAGACTAGAGACGCCAGGAGAGGCTGTGCTACACTGCAGGGTTGCCTTGTGGTGGAACCAATTCAAGAACAATAGGTTTTGTCCTTGGCTTGTTATACATGTGTGATCTATTCAGCGTGTTACTAATTTATTCTATTTATTATTGCTTCCCCTTACTTCAGAATAAGATTCATAGGGGCAGAGATTTTTATGTTTTGTTCATGACCCATAAGAAGTGATCAATAAATATTCGCTAAGTACACAATCTATATGTTAAGATCATCTTAATTGTTGATATGTTATGGTAAGAAAGCATACATTTCTGTGATAATATGCAAAGAATCCAGTTAAAAGATATAAAGATGTAGTAAGTTAAACTGTCCAAGTTTAAAAATCCTGATTTCTTGGTTCTCCTGTGAATCTGATCCACTCCAGGGCCGGTCTGGCTCCTACCCATTAAATACGAAAGGCAACAAACACATCGTATGACTCAGTTCTGGGCCATGTTTTTTCCTCACTCACGCGTGACCTGCAAACTCCCCCACTCTCACTGGATCACCACCTCCTTTTGGGTAACCCTGAAATCCTTATCACTGACAGACTTCTCTGTGCTCTGGTGCTGTCTTTCCAAGGACCTTTGAGGTATACGTCACTTTACACATGGTATCAAAAAAGTCAAAGGATAAGAGCTTCAGGTAGAATATACCATTCTACTGCAGTTTTTAAAATTTTTTTTAGTCTTTAGTAGTAAAAAAGACTCACATAATTCTACGTATTGCCTAAGGACTTGCCTTCTTTCATTATAGAAATTATACCTATGATAGCAGGGAATTCCAATCTCTGAGTTATGACTATGTATTCTAATTAACATTATCAGTTTCACTTCAACCACTGAATTATTCCCAATATTGTAATAGAGTTTTATCACTTTCAAATTATATTTAATCACTTGGGGGAGAAATATAAGAAATTATATGAGGTTTTCAAATTAAGTTTTTGAACTAGTAGAGTGTATTTTTAGAAGAAAAAGATCTTCAGTATTTTTTCCTTACTGCTGTCTAAATAACATGTTTCTCCCATTCTTCTTCACGCTCACTAATGAAACCCTTATTTTTTTTTTGCCCCTGCCCCGCCTCCAACCCTTATCATTTTTAAGTGCTCTCTAGAACACCTTATTTATGTCAATAATCTGGTCACAATATGACAATTCAAAATTTTGAAAGACTTCAGATGAAAGCTAAGTAGTAGAATTCATTATCCAATTCAAACAAAATACATGTTTTCAGAATTTCAAAAGAAAATAAATAAAAGGAAATTCTGAAATAAAAAGGACACTGCTAGAGAAAATGGTGTGGTTACCACTGCTCTACTGAGAAGCGACAGCCTCCCGAGAGGAGTACAAGGTCCCTTGGCCTTGGGTTACACTGGGGGAATGCAAATCAGAAACCAAGGAACTAGACCACCTCTTAATCCGATACTGCTGTTTTAAGAAGAACTACTATACATTTTATCAAGTAAATGTCATTGGATTTTAGTTCTCAAATAGTTTTTTCCTTCAAATGAAGAGCAGCCATGTAACGTGTTGAGGGCTCTCATTAAGAACCATATCTAATAAGGCTGTCCCAAAGGAAGATGCACGGCATGGAGTGTACCTATGCACATGAGCCACAAACTCCATCACCCTCACTTTGAAAACATACCCACAATCTCCCCACTTTGCTTCCCTTCTTCTGTTACCATTTTGTTCCAAACCACCATTATTTCTTACAAGGATTATTGCAAAAGCCTCCTAAGTAATCCCCATGACGGCAATATTGCATTTGTTCACTTAAGCAATGTTTTACATTCTCTTCCTTGCGTTCTATATGTGTGTGAATGCCATCTTTCATGAATGCAACTTCTTTTCATTACAGAAATTTTTGCTTGATGTAATCAATAAACTTTGACATATGATATTAAAAAAACAGAAAGATAGTCCCCTGACTCCATCCACCCTTGCTCCATTATAGCACGCTCGGCACACAGCAGCCCTGACAATCACTATACAACATGAGGCAGACCAACCCTCTCTATCAGCTTCCCATTCTACCTGAATGCACCATTCTGGTCATTTAGAAGTCCCTTCATGGTTGGACCCTCCTACATCTCTGTGAACTCACCTTGAACCATTCTCTTCTTCCCTTATTGCACTCAGATGCAACGTCTACCTTGTGAATCCTTGCATACACCAAACGTACTCTTCTCACTTCAGGTCCTGAGCACCTGCTACTTCCTCGCCCTGCAAGGCTCTTCTCCCCAGTAGACACAAGACTTGCTCCGCTGCTTCCTCCCAGACTTTGGGCCCTGCTGCCCACTCTCTGCAGCACCCCTGCTTATTTTTCCCAATGTGCTTACTGCCATTTGACAAACTATATATGCTCTTTTTTTTGCATTACCTGATTAGAGAGGTATTTTCAATACCCAAAAGAGCAGGTGTGTGTTCCTCGCTCAATCTCACACAACAGGACACAAACAAGTTGATTATCAATAAGTATCAATAATGATCAAATGAATGAATAAATGACTCTTGAGCTTGTTTCTTATCCCAAACTAGATGTAGATGCTTTTTTCAAGCCACATATCATTATGTTTCTATTTCCTTATGACACAGCATATTCCTGTTGTGTTGACCTTAAATTCTTATTCATGGTGTACAAAATGTTAATAGAGGAGATTGGTTGGATTTGCCATTCATCTGGGCAATGAGAGAGATAGACTGGGAGCAGGAGGAGAGAATCTCGTGGACCACCAAGAAAGAGGAGCCACCATTTATCTTAAAACAATCAGCCACAAGTAGAAAGAAAATGCCTTGAGAATGATGATGCCAACGAATGCACAAATATGCTCGAGACAATGGATGGATGGATGGATTGTGATAACAGTTGTACACGCCCCCAATAAAATGATTTTTTTAAAAGGAAGAGAGACTTCGTGGCAATATAAAAAACAGAGCAACAACAACAACAAAAGATACAAGCAGCCATCTAAGTGAGACATCAGCTAAGTTCACAGTGAGGAAGCACACCAGCCTGTGTGCATGTGTGATCCAAGGATTTTAAATAATAAAATTCAAATCCACAGGGAGGAGTGGTATCAGAGCTTAAATTCAGAATACACGGTTTTCAGAGGGCTATGGATGACAGTGGAAGCCCAAAATCCATTTCAGTGCCCCCTCAGGTAAGTCCTCTTTGACTGTAGTCCAGGAAGGTGAATAGCCTTGCAGTCCAGCAGAGAGCACTGTAAACTTGACTATAGTAGATATGATTAAGATCAAACTAACATCTGATCATTTAATCACTGTTTGGACCCATTTTCAATTTATTCCAACTTTTAATATTCTCTGTTTTCTTCTCAATTGAGGTCTTTCTCTGTTTCATTTTGTCCTTGTTGTTGGGGTTTGTTTGTTTCTTGTTTTGAGTGTTTTTCTGTATAGGAAATCTAGTATAGGTAAATCTAGAGACAGTAATTGGATTAACAATTAATTACCTAGGAGCAGGCATATGAGTTTGGGAGAAAATGGGGAGTGAACAACAATGATTACAAGGAAAAAAAAGTTCTAAAATTGATTGTGGTGATGATTGCCTAATTCTAAATATGACTGAACTATTTAATTGTATAGTATGTGAATTATATGCCAACAAAAATATTAAAAAGGGTAAAAGGAAGAGGCCCCAATGGAACATGTGTGAGATTCCTGCCTGAAATGGGGGAGGCAGCAGAGGCACCTGGGGCCATGTCAGGCTAAGCCCACCAGACAGAGCAGAGGACCACTGCCAAGATTGTGAGACAGAGTAGCAGGTGGGCTTCCTGACATATGGAGGCCAAGACCCAGACAGACACACCTGCCAGCATGGCTGAGAGGTGGCACTGTGGGCAAAAGAACGGTACTCTTAACATTTTGCAATGGTTACCTACCCAAGTAAACCTCATACTTGTGGTACTGACTCTCAGGTCTATGTAGCCACTGCAATGGATCATCAAACCCAACAGAGGAGGAGAGTTTGGTGGGAGGGATAGCTGGTGTCAGGATAGGGTAAAAGAGGATGGCAGGTGAGGCGTGTCTTGACTGCTGCCTTGTAATCATCGGGCTTGAACAGGTATGGAATTGCATTGACCCTCTCCCTTGTGTGGCCAGAGGAGGTGAGACCTGGCTTCCATATGATTTTCTCACTTCTTTTTTGTTTTTCCTCTTTTTTAACATTTTATTAGGGGCTCATACAACTGTTATCCCAATCCATACACACATCAATTGTGTAAAGCGCATTTGTACATCGTTTCTCAAAACATTTTCTCTCCATTTAAACCCCCGACATTAGGTCCTCATTTTTCCCCTCCCTCCACGCTCCCCCCTCCCGCATGAGCCCTTGATAGTTTATAAATGGGTATTTTGTCATATCTTGCCCTGTCCGACGTCTCCCTTCATCCACTTTTTGGTTGTCTGTCCCCCAGGGAGGAGGTCACACACAGTTCCATGTAATCGGTTCCCTCTTTCCTACCCATTCTCCCTTTACCCTCCCTGTTTTGCCACTCACACCACTGGTCCTGTAAGGTTCATCCACCCTGGATTCCCTGGATTTTCAGTTCCTATCTGTACCAGTGTACCTCCTCTGGTCTAGCCAGTCTTGCAAGATAGAATTTGAGTCATGGTAGTGGGAGCGGGGAGGAAACCTTTAGGAACTAGAGGAAGGTTGTATTTCTCATCATTGTTACATCGCACCCTGACTGGCTCATCTCCTCCCCGAGACCCCTCTGCAAGGGGATCTCCAGTGGCCTACTAATGGGCTTTGGATCTCCACTCCGCACTCCCCCCATCCTTCACTATGGTAAGATTTTCTCACTTCTTATGTTAATAACAACCTTATACTTATCTTAATACTCTGCTAATATCAGGAACCATGATTTATTTGAAAATACACTTCTATAAATATACCTGGTATGTTATGCAATCCTTTACCAAATAGCCCAGTACCAGTTCTTAAAGGAACTGGAAACACAGGGAATCCAGGGCGGATGATCCCTTCAGGATCAGTGGTGTGAGTGGTGATTCTGGGAGGATAGAGAGAGAGTGGATTGGAAAGAGGGAACCAATTATAAGGAACTATATGTGACTCCCTCCCTGGGGGATGGACAACAGAAAAGTGGGTGAAGGGAGATGTCGGAAAGGGCAAGATATGACAAAATAATAATTTATAAATTATCAAGGGCTCATGAGGGAGGGGGGAGCAGGGAGGGAGGGGAAAAATGAGGACCTAATGCAGGGGGCTTAAGTGGAGAGAGGAAATGTTTTGAGAACGATGAGGGCAATGAATGTACAAATGTGCTTTACACAATTGATGCGTGTATGGATTGTGATAAGAGTTGTATGAGCCCCTAATAAAATGATTTAAAAATAAAAAATAAACTGCTAAGGAACATTCTCCCTTCATAAGCAGCTGGCAAATTCAATGATAATGAGATTTTGCAAAGTGCCTGGTATCAGCTGAGTACTGAGGGGGAAGCCACCACAAAAGTTTGGAATGACATTAGCAAATCACAGACTTTCAGTACATTGAGGAAACTTAGCAGAAAGCTGCCTCCATTAATGAATTAAAAAAAAAAAAAAAAGAACCAGATAGTACATGCTTCACTCATTCTTAATAAAGAAATAAACAGTCAAAGGAAACTGATATGACAGGGTATTTTCTAAGAAAATTAATTCAAGCATCCCTACAGGGTCTAAGACCCATTTAACCCATATATATTGCACAGCTCATTGGTATTTTTAACAATAAACTTATTCATTACAAAAAGATTAAATTATGATCAATATGTTGGGGGGGAAATGACAAGCATTCTTTGTTTTTTCCTTAACATATTGATCACAATTTCCAGCACTTTCTTTAACAAAGAAGGCAACAAGGAGTTTTATACTTTCATCAAATCTGCTAAAACTTAAAGGTATGTATGAAAGGGGTGAAACCTTCACTACTGGGTAAAGCTAGCAATACACAGCAATTTATTCCCCACAACTGGTGGACAAGCACAGTTTGATGTTCCAGTCAAATCCTCTGAGAACTGGTAATTCATAATTATAACCATCAAAGTAGCTGATAGACTAGAGCTCTTTCTATGCCCAAAAGAGAACAGAATTAAAATAAATTATACAGTAGGGCAATTTCTTGCCTGCTACGGTATAAGCTCACCTGAGGTATAAGTCTATCCAAATGCTCAGCTCGGTTTCCATGGGAAGGGTGAGTGGATAACCATTCTGGCAAGCGGGGGTGACCAAGAAGTCGATCTGCAAACTCCATCTGCTGCCAAAATACTGAACTCGCTCTGACATCCACACATGCCTAAATTCAAAATTAATAACAGCACAGAGTGAGAACATTCATGAGCAGGTAGGTCTTGAAAGTTTACCTTTATGTTATTAAGTAGTAGAATCTGACCCTTGTCAGTCAGAGCAGCATTCTGCTCCACTGGGTTTTCAGGGCCCGAGTTTTTAGAAGCAAATCACCAGGTCTTTCTTCCAAAATACCACTGGATGGATGCAAAACTCCAATCTTCCAGTTGGAGAGGGGGGAAAGGTTAACCATTTGCCCCACCCAGAACTCCTTTATGTCACTACTCATTAATATCATTAAACATACTGTACCATGAGTATAATCACAGTAGAATTTTTTCATTGCTCAGAAGAAAAAACTCAAATATATGCTCTTCTAAAATAAGAGTGAAGAACACCCAAACTTTTTACCTAATCCTCTCCCCAGACAAGACACATAACTCATTCCACTCCCCAAGCATAATGCTTTTCGGTTTGAAGGCTACTAAGAACATGTACTAAGAGCACAAATCTTCCACACCATTTAAAGTATCCTATGTTCTCAAAGCTGAGACACTGGGATTGAACAGAACAACCACTATGAAGACGGTGCTGGGCCAGCAGCATTTCATCCTGCTGCACACGGGGTTGCTATGGGGTGCCACCAACTCGAGCGTCGTTTGAGTTGCCTAACAACAACAAACAGTACATCTTCACAAATATAAGGCTTTAAAACCTAATCTATTAGCAAGCTGCACTGAAGAATGTGTACTCTTGGCCTGTATCATCAGAAAAATTAAGCAGAGGACACAAAAGAAACATACAGGGGGGAAAAGACAGCTATATTGTAATAAATACATCTATTTATTCACTTTTCCTCAATACACATTCTAAGAAATCTATTTTATATTGATTCAAAATACCTTATGAAAGTATTAGCTTTTAAAAAGATATATAAGCTATGTCTTGTGTATATGCGCGTACAATTCCACACACTTACTCATACATATACCCACACTCATATATTTGTACATGCATAGAATACTTCCGGAAGACTAATACATAAAATATCAAATGGAAGTGTAAGGTGTTGGATGAGAGAGAAGGAGCAAGACTTTTACTTCTAAATGAAATTAAAACATACCTAATTATTTCAAGTTACATAAAAGATAATTTAATAAACAAGTCTGCTTAACTTATTTATAGGTTTTAAGCTAATCTATTTTCTATACAAAGTGACTAGGATTTTATTTCCCAACTATTTTGCTTCCAATTAAAGTATAAAGAAGGAATATAATGTATTGACAGAAATATGCTATCAAACAGCCTTAATACTGTTCACCAAAAGCTAAACAGAGTACATTATCTACTGATACAACTAGTCAGCTTTCATGCTACATCTTTTCTTAATAAATACCATTAAAGCATTTCCAAATGTTGGGAAAATATGAAATTGAAGTAAAATGTATTTGACATCTAAAGCAAAACCCAAAGGGGCTACACAAAGTGCGTGGAGAAATGGAAGTGCCTGGCCCATAGGAAGCGGGGCCACCATTTGGGTGCAAACGCACAGCCCTGACTCTGTGAGCTGACCAGGGGACCAGGAGACCCGACTCGTCCAATTGAGGCAGGGACTTCTGTGCCTCTCTGTGCCTGCCCCTCAGCATCCATGTGGGCAGAAGAATCAAACAGCCTGACAACAGTGGCTGGCCAGCCAGCAAGCTAGACAAACCGAAAAACCAAATTCACTGTCATCAAGTCAATTCTGGGTCAGTGTGACCCTACAGGGCAGGGTAGAACTGCTTCTGTGAGTTTCTATGGTTGTAAGTCTTTACAGGAGTAGAAAGCCTCATCTTTCTCCTGCAAAGTAGCTGGTGGTTTGGAACGGCTGAACTTTTGGTTAGCAGCCCAATGCCTAACCCACTACACCATCAGTTACATTAAGGCAGGGCAAGTCTCAACCACATAAGGGGCCTCAACAGCCCATGCACTTCCCGGGCTGGGGCTGGCCTCCTGGCAGGGCTGTTTGCTGGGTGGAAAGAATGATTTCTTCAGGCACAGAGGAAAGAGCTTTGCAGAGCAGGGAAGGCATCCTGCTGGGAGAAGAGCTGCTTTAGACACTCAAAGGTAGGCTGCTGGGAACCAGCCACCACTCACTTCAACAAAACACTTCATATAAAGTTCACTGGCCAAAGGAAAAAAATTAACTGAAATCATCAATATAAGAAAAAATACTATAGTGTGCTTATCAAGTATTGCACAGGGGGTGTGCATTATGAAAACCATATAATGTATGTAGTACTTGACTGAAAATAAGGTACTATGATTTGAAAAGAAGCCAAAGCTGTGTATCCTATTTCACAAACTTTAAGCACCCACAGGAAGGAATATGTTGCTCGTTAGCAGACTGAAACATTCACATAATAACGAATGTATACGGAGTGTATCCTTTAAAGTAATTCATAAAAATAAGAAATAACGATGGACTTCTGGGAAGATGGCGACTGAGTAACACATACCAGAGGGACTGCAGAAATCAGCCTAAGAGAGTTATTAAGGGGAAATCCCACACTGCCGGGTCACAGGAGGAGCATCATAAAGATAAGTAGGCACAGATCCACTAGGTTTTGAGGAGCTGGGGGCTTTGGGCTTACCACTGTGGGGGCTGGCTAGGGTTTGACCTTAGCCCCGCCACTGTCTCAACCAGGGCCAGGATCATTTGGAGCAGAGGCAGCGACTTTATCTCAATACAGCCACAGTTTGCCACTGCCTCAGGGCAGGGATTAAACCCTTCCAACTCCATGGTCTCGGATCGGCTCAGCTATATTGTTACTATTGTTTCCCTCTCTTCTCTCTATCCCCTTACAGTCTCATCAGGCTTACTTCTGTTTTGTTTTTTTTGTCTTTGTCTTTTTCTTCCTTTTATTTTCACCTTTCTCTCACATGCTACCGCTGACCTCCAGACCACTCCCCATAGCCTAGGACATTTATGCCTGCCCTCCACCCAGTTGGGAGAGCTCCAACATCTGCAGTGTAACCTGAGGCTGGGGAAAACTTGCCCAACCTCCACCAGGGGGTATTCCGCCCAACTTCTTCCGGGGGAAATTCTGCCCGCCTGCCTTCTGCAGTGCTTAACATGTGGCTGGGGAATACCACCCACCTTCTTTGGGGAAAATCCTGCCTGTGTGGCTGGGCAAGCTCCTATGCATCCTCTGTGGTCCCACGTGACTGAGGGAACTTCCTCCAGCCTGCGGTAGTGCCTCACAAGGCAGGCAGCTCGGCCAACACTCGCCAACATTCCACACTGCTGCAGGAACCTGTGCCCAATCTCCACAGTAATCTACCTCACCAGGGCAATTCCACCCACCATTCTCAGTGCTCTACACCAAAGTGGCCAACCCACCAGCCTTCTGTGGCACTTCCGTTGCAGCAGGTACTCCCGCATACCTTCTGTGGCACCCCAAACTGCCATGGGCCACACCATCACGGCTTCTTGTGAGATCACCCAGTACAACACCTTCCTTGTAGGTCCACAAAAACCCAACCAGTGTCCCCTGAGAGGACCATCCAACTTGCCCTCCAAGTAATAGAATACTGGTTGACTAGAGAAAGAGCGAAGCCACAGGAAGATAAAGTGGTAGGCCAATTCCATAGTGAAATTAGCTGCAGGCAAATCAAATAAGCATTCCTACAAGTCTCCCAGAGTGAGCCAGTGCTCTTCGACTCCCTGGAGAATGGCACCTGGCTCCTCTAAAACAGCGCAATGCGAACAGGCATCAGCCCCAATGACCTCAACAAAAAAACAGGAGAAACAAAGGGTAATGGTAGAAGATGTCCTGAACCTAACAACATGCATAGAAGAAGCAGTCACTGATATGCCACAGAAAAAAATTTTCAGAATGTTGCTTGGAGTCATACAGGATATAAGGGAACCAATACAGAAAAAGGATGAAACGATAGAGGAGATAAAGACCATACACCAAAGGGAAATTCAAGAGCTTAGGAACAAGATAAAAAAACAAAAACAGTAGCAGACTCATGGTCTTCGAGAATCGATTGGAGGAGGCAGAGAACCACACCAGTGACCTAGACGACAGCCAGGCAGATTTTAACAAATGCTAACAAAAATCTAATAAGATCATCAGAGAAGCTGAAGAAAGCCTAAGAGTTATATCTGATGCTATCAAGAGGAACAACATCAGATATATTGGATTACCGGTGGAAGACACAACAAGTCATCTGCAACAATAGTGAGAGAATTCCTGGAGGAAAACATTCCCAGCTTAATGAATTAAAACCAGGCAACTATTCAGGAGGCTGAAAGAACACCAGAAGAAGTCACCAAGGCACATAATAGTTAAACTATCCAACTTTGAAGAAAAAGAGAAAATCATGAGAGCAGCTAGGGAAAAACAAGCAATCACATATAAAGGTTCCCAAATAAGAATATACTCAGACCTATCTATCAGTGGACACTATGAAGAAGAGGCGAGAGTAAAGTAACATATTCCAAAAATTGAAGGAAAATAGTGCAAACCCAAGAATACTCTACCCAACAAAATTATCGATCAAGATAAATGGAGAAGAGTCTTCCCAGACAAGGAAAAATCAAAGAATATGTTAGAAGAAATCCAGCCCTACAAAAGATCATTGCCGACCCAGTATGGGCAGAACAGCACTCACCAAGCATAAATAAGAGACTGTCATATAGAACGACCCAAGGGCAACAAAGAGAAAACAGCCCCCAAGATAGCATTGGCTTCAAAGTAGAAAAAAGTCAAGAATGCTACACACACACACAAACACACACACACACATATGCACAACACACTGATAAGAAAGGGAGATAGGAAAACACCCAACACAAAAGGTATAAGATGACATCACAGAGTCCACAGATGGAGATAATAACCCTGAATATGAATGGGCTGAACTCAGGCATTAAAAGACTGAGGTTATCAGACTGGCTTAGAAAACACAACCCATCAATCTGCTGTCTACAGGAGACACACCTCAAGACTACAGACAAAAATAGGCTGAGAATCAAAGACTGGAGAAAAGCATACCAAGCAAACAGCAATTTCAAAAACAAAACAAAAAAAAGAAGCAGGGGTTGCAATCCTAATCTCAGATAAAATTGACCTCAAAGTGCAAACCATAAAAAGAGATAAAGAGGGACACTAATAATGCCCAAGGGAAGAAAAGACAAATAACCACTAAAAATTTTAAATATATATTCCCCAAACAAGAGACGGCTGAATACGTCAACCAAACGCTCCAAAATATGAAAAAAGAAATCACAGCCTCAACAATTAAGTAGGTGACTTAAATACACCACTCTCTGAGAAAGATAGATCACAGAAAGAAATTCAACAAGGAGGCTAGATATCTAAACACTACAATTAGACAATTTGACCTGATAGATATTTACACAGCTTTTCATCCAAATGCAAAAAAGTATTCACATTCTTTTCAAGCCTGCATGGCACATATTCAAAGAGAGACCACATGCTGGGGCAAAAGGTGAATCTGCATAAATTTAAGCACATTGATATCATATAGACCTCTCTCTCTGACCACTGTGCTATAAGGCTGGAAATGAGCCAAAGGAAGATTAAGAAAACAAGAGCAAACAATGGAGAATGAATAACTATCACAAAGGGCTTGTGTACTGGCCCAGTTCAGAGATGAAATTAGGAAATGTCTAGAAACCAATGAGAATGAGATCACGATGTACCAAAATGTATGGGATACCGCAAAGGCAGTTATCAGAAGAAGTTTCATAACAATACATGCACACATGAAAAGAGAGACTTATGACTGATATGCTGGCACAAAATTTACAGCAACTAGAGCAGACTCAACAGGACAATCCTACTAATAGCAAACGAAAAGAAATAATAAAAATCAGGGCTGAGATTCAGGAGAGGGAAAAGAAAACTATGGAAAAAATTAATGCTGCTAAAAGTTAGTTCTTTGAAAGGATAAACAGAATTAACAGACTGTTGGCAAACCTAACCAAAGAAAGGAGGGAACAGATTTCAATACTAAGAATGAAGGATGAATCAGTGGACATTAAAACAGGCCCTACTGAAATCAAAAGGATAATTACACAGTACTACCAAGGCCTGTACTCCAATGAATTCAACAACTTGGAAGACATGGACAAATTCTTGGAAAAACAATCCCTCCGTAGACTATCCCCGATGGATGTCAAGAATCTCAACACACCCACAGAAATAGAAGAAACAGACAAGGTTATCAAGGGATTACCAACAAAAAAATCCCCTGTACCAGATGGCTTCACAGGAGAATTCTTCCAAGCATTCAGGGAAGAACTGACACCAAGCCAACACAAACTCTTCCAGGACAGAAAAAGATGGGAAATTCCCGAATTCTTTCTATGAAGCTAGTGTAACTCTGATACCTAAAGCGGGCAAGGATCCCACAAGAATTGAGAACTACAGACCAATACCCCTAATGAACAATGAAGCAAAAATCCTTAACAAAATACTGGCCAATAGAATACAAAAGCATATAAAAAAAAAATTCACCATGACCAAGTGGGATTCATATCAGGGATGCAGGGATGGTTCAACATACAAAAGACTATTAGTATTATTCACCACATTGACATGAAAAACTATAAGAACCACATGATAATCTCGATACATGCAGAAAAAGCATTCGACAACATCCAACACCAATTCCTGTTTAAGACACTCAAGAAATAGGAATGGAAGGAAAATTCCTCAAGATAATACAAGCTATATATGAAAAACCAACAGCCAATATGGTAGTCAATGGAGAAAAGAAGAAAACAATCCCACTGAAAAAGGGGACCAGACAAGGATGCCCCTTGTCCCCACTCTTATTTAACATAGTACTGGAGGTTTTAGTTAACAGCATAAGGCAAAGAAAAGACATCAAAGGTATTCCCTGAGAAAGGAAGAGGTGAAGTTATCGTTATTTGCAGATGATATGATATTATATATGGAAAAATCCTAAAAGCTCGAGAAGGGGAGTACTGGAAGCAATAGAGGAATATGGCAGAGTGGCAGGATAAAAGATCAACAAACAGAAGTCTATTGGACTGCTATACACATCGGATAAGAAGTTAGAAGAGATCAAAAAAGTGGTAGCATTCACAATAGCCAAGCACAAATTGAAATATCTAGGGATATACCTGATTAAAAGAACAAATGGTTTATATGGGGGAAACTACAGAACACTATTACAAGAAACCAAGAGTGACCTCAACAAATGGAAGAATATCCCATGCTCATGGATTGGAAGACTCAATATAGTAAAGATGTCAATTCTGATCAAGGCACTAGGAAAGTTTAATGCAATCCCAATACAATTACCCTCAACTCTCTCCAAAGAAATGGGAAAACTGATTACCAACTTCATATGGAGAGGGAAGAAGCCTAGAATTAGCAGAGAATTCGTCATGAAGAAGGTCACAGTGGGAGGGCTTGCTTTACCTGACTTTAGCACATATAATAAAGCTACAGTGGTCAAAACCGCATGGTATTAGTATAATGACAGATACTCAGACCAATGGAAAAGGACTGAAAACCCAGAAATAAAATCATCAGCATACAAACAACTGATCTTTGATAAGGGCCCAAAAAATATCAAATGAGAAGCAGATGCCCTCTTCAACAAGTGGTGCTGAAAAAATGGGTATCCACCTGCAGAAAAATGAAGCAAGACCCTTGTTCTCACTCCATGCACAAGACAAAACTTAAGGTAGATGACAGACCTCGAGGTAAAACCTCAAACCATTAGGGCCATCAATGAGGGAATTGGGACCAACTTGAGAACTTTGGCGCAGGGAATACATAGGCTATCAGAAATAGGGAAGGACACAAATACAGAGGAGTCGCAAATTGACAAGTGGGATATACTGAAGATAAAACACCTGTGTACATCGAAAGAATTCACCAAGAGAGTAATAAGAGAGCCCACAGACTGGGAGACCATCTTTAGCAATGACACATCAGACAAAGGCCTTATTACTAAAATCAACAATACTCTACTAGCTTCCAAAAAGAAAAAAAACAAATTATCCACTCAGGTGGTAGGCAAAGAGCCTAAACATGTTTCATAAAGCAGAAATCCAAATGGCCAATAAACATGAGAAAATGTTCCCGATCATTAGCCATAAGAGAAATGCAAATTAAAACAACAACGAGATACCACCTAACACCCTCAAAGATAGCCCAATTAAAAAAATCAGAAAGTAACAAATGTTGGAGGGGCTGTGGGGAGATAGGAACTCTCATTCACAGCTGGTGGACCTGAAGGTAAGTAAAGCCACTATGGAAATCGATTTGGCAATATCTAAAACAGATGGAAATTGAGTTACCATACGACCCAGCAATCTCCCTAGTGGGCATATACCCAAAAGATAAGGTGACCAGACACCCCGCTTTTGGCGGGACAGTCCCGATTTTTAACAATTTTTCCCGTATCCCGCGGTGTTTTTAAAAAGTCCTGATTTTTAGAAAGAATGCACGACAAGCTAGGGTATACAGTTTTTGGCTGCATGTGGCTATTTCGCCAGGATATGAGTTTTATCAATGGTGTCCTGCTTTACCAATGTTAAAATCTGGTCACCAAAAGAGGCAAGAAACAAACCACAGCCAGACATCTATGCTCCAATGTTCATTGCGGCACAGTTCACAATTGCAAGGAGTTGGAAACAACCCAGATTTCCATCAACAGATGAATGGATTAAAAAACTGTGGTACATACATACAATGGAATACTATGCATTGCTAAAAAGTAGTGATGAATGCATGAAGCACATTGCCTCATGGGAAAAACTGCAGGAAATTATGCTAAGTGAAGTAAGCCAAGCACAAAGGACAAATACAACATGAGTCTGAGGTAAGCTTAAAAAAAAGGGATAAAGCTACTATATACAAACTTTCTTGGTGGGGCGGTCCAGGTAGTACGACAGGGCACAGAACAAATCCAAGGGTAGCCAACTAAAAAGGGCAGGGAGGGAGAAACAAAGAAAAAAATGGGTAGCAGGGGAATAGGGTACTAACCCACCCAAGGGAAGGGTACAGTTTATATCTCCACATGGAAAGAGGGACCAGACTTCAACCCAGTGCTCCAACATGTGAATGCAACATACCAGCATGAAGCAGGAAACCAGTAGAGAGGTCTAAGGGGCCAGCCCCAATCCCAACTGCGTGGACAGCCGCCCCTCCCCTAGAAGAATTTACTTGAGAAGACAGCACTGAAGCAACAACTCAGGGAGAGGGACATGTCTGATCAGAGCACATGGGAGCAAATGAAGAGGGAGGAAGAGAGAGTGGAGCACATCCTGGCAAACCAAGCCTGAAGACCATATCCCTGCTCAGAGTAGCCAAAGCACAGAGAGGACCATTTGACCAGCCTCACTATGAGACACGACATCCCTCACTGACCCACACATAACCCTACGGGGAACAACACATAACCCTACAGGGAACAACACTGGAGACACAGTGTGAAAATTGCACCAGATCTGACGCCACCACATCAAAGCAAAACACTAAGGACCTGCAACAGGAACAGCAAGGGGAGCAGTGCAAGTAAGTCTCGAGGGAATACCAAAAATAGACTTTGGGGCCAGGGGGTGGCACCCCATCAGACTAGCCCTACCGGAAAACACTCCTAAAGGTCAATAAACAGACCTTGAACCTATTTACAGGCTTTTCCTCTTTTTTTCATTGGTTTTTTGTTGTTGTTTTGTTTTATTGCATTGTTTTGCTCTGTCTTGTTTTTGTGCATACTATTTTCTCTGTGGGTCTATCTAGATAAGATAGGCGGGATAAACAATCTGGAGGAGAAAAAACAGGACCGACGGTTCCAGGGGGACACAGGAGAGGAGGTGGGGGAAATGAAGTGGTGTTAAACCCAGGGACAAGGGAACAACATATGATCCAAAATCAGTGGCAAACGGGTGTAAGAGGCCTGGTAGGGCTTG
The DNA here is from genome assembly GCF_000313985.2 of Echinops telfairi. Classification (NCBI taxonomy): domain Eukaryota; kingdom Metazoa; phylum Chordata; class Mammalia; order Afrosoricida; family Tenrecidae; genus Echinops; species Echinops telfairi. Next base: position 68,179,110 of record NW_022104341.1, on the reverse strand, counting down.
ATCAAGGGCAATGTAACCGAGAGAAATTACTGAAACCCAAATGAAGACTAAGCATGATAGTGGGACAAGAGGGAAGTCAAAGGAAATAGAGGAAAGAGCTAGGAGGCAAAGGGCATTTATAGAGGCCTAAACACAGGCATGTACACACGTAAATATATTTATATATGATCATGGGGAAATAGATCTATGTGCATATATTTGTAGGTTTAGCATTAAGGTAACAGATGGACAATGTGCCTCTACTCAAGTACTCCCTCAACGCGAGAACACTTTCTTCTATTAAACTGGCATTCTGTGACGCTCACCTTCCTGACATGATCACTGAAGACAAAGTGGGTGCATAAGCAAATGTGGTGAAGAAAGCTGATGGTGCCCAGCTATCAAAAG
>NW_022104341.1:68155380-68178106 GCF_000313985.2 Echinops telfairi | reverse complement strand
ATCAAGGGTTCACGAGGGAGGGAGGGGAAAAATGAGCTGATACCGAGGGCTCAAGTAGAAAGCTAATGTTTTGAGAATGAGGATGGCAACAAATGTACAAATGTGCTTGACACAATGGATGGATTTATAGATTGTGATAAGAGTTGTAAGAGCCCCCAATATTTTTTAAAAGACAATAGAATTGTAACCAAAATCATGAGACATTGTAAACATACAATTGATCTGACCAAAAAAAATTGGAAAGATAAATACTCAATATACCTCGCACGTTCATGAATTATCTCACTATATGGGGGATACACAGGGGACACAACCTTGCTTGCTAAAAGCCAAGAGGGCCTGAAGCACTTACTGATTAAAATCAAAGGCTACAGTCTTCTTTATAGATTTACTCCACAAAACAAACATATTCACATCTGGATTAATAACTGACATTATCATACAAGGAGAAAAGATTGTAGTTGTTAAGGGTTTCATTTTACTTAGACCCATCATCAACACCCACAGAAGCAGCGGTCTAGAAATAAACAGCGTATTGCATGAAGCAACTTTGCTGCACAAAACGAAACTCTGTTTAATTCTGCCTCGTGGTGACCCTATCAGACGGGGCAGACCTCCCCCTGTGGGTTTCTGGGACTAACTCTTTCTGGGGATAGAGAGCCCTGGCTTTCTGCCTCCGCTGCAAAATGGGCTATTGAAAATGTTACTTTGAGGTGCCCCAAACCTACAACAATCAACTCACAATTGTTTTTGTTTTTAATTTTAATTTTATTTTATTGGGGGCTCTTACCACAATGCATACATATATCCATTTTGTCAGACACATCTTTACATATGTTGTCATCATCTTTTTCACCACATTTTCTTTCTACTTGAGCCCCTGGCATGAGCTCCTGATTTTCCCCCTCCCACCCCCATACCCCTTTGATAATTTATAAATTGTTCTTTTTTTTTCTTTCATGTTTTATACCGGCTGCTGTCGCATTTCACCCACTTTTCGGCTGTCCGTCCCTCTGGGATGGGGGCCACACATTGATGATATGGGTTGTTTTGTTTTACATTTTGCTTATGTAAATATGCATCTTATATTTCTCTGAAATGAAATAAAGTTTTTGGCCTTTTTAACAGAAAAGAGAGAGAGAGGTAAATGGTGTTGGAAGAAGATATTAAATATACCATGGACGGCCTGAAGAGTTAACAGATTTGTCCTGCATGCAGTAAACAGCCAGAACAGCTCTTAGCAGAGAGGATGGTGAGCCTGCTGTGTCACACGCTGCAGATGTCCTGGGAGCAGGACAGCAAGTGTAGCAGAGGGTCAGTGAGGAGGAGGAAGCCGCCACCGCATGGACTGGCTCAGGGCTTCGACAAGGGTTCAAGCACGGCCACGGGGAGGCGCACAGACGGGCAGCGTTTCTCTGCTGCACCTCACGTTGCCAATTAGTTGGAACCAAGTTGATGGCACCTAATAACAACAACATTACACTTATCAAAAGTGTATTTATCTGGCATTTCTTTAACCTAAAAGTACTAATCAAAATACAAGTAGAATATTTCCCTATTTAATCTCTAAGAAACACAGCTGAAGGCAATTTTTGAAGTAATATTTGATATGCAAAAATAGAGGAAATTAATCATCCCAACAGACAAAATGTAAAATATCCCAAAAGGAACTGAGACATCTGCTTACATATTAAGATAAAAGTGCCTTTGCTTCACTCGGCATCCTAAAATCTGGTTCAAAGACCCAGTACAGGCAGAGGATTTTGTTGTAAAAATGAGTGCTGTATCCACAGTACTCCAGGCCCAGTAAGGCTGTGTAACTTACTGAACGCCACATAGCTAGGATCTGAACACAGGTATTCCACGTCTGCAGTCGATGAGGCTGGGCCCATAATTAGATCTGCGTTTCGGATCCTGCATGTGCAAGAATGAAACCAAAGCACTGGGCTGTCAGGACTGAACGAATACGTCGTGTAATGCAGCCGGTCCAGAACCTAACCCACAGGACAGTTCTAGTCATTCTTCTCCCTGGTGAGTAACTAGAAACCTATGACCAGTGCAGGATGCTAGATTTGATCATAAGAGATGATGTCCTGAGTTTACAAGTAAAGGAGGACCTCGTTTAATTCAGTCTATAATGTCAATATACATGAATATGCATTGAGGGACATATTAACTGACAACAAATGTGCTACTATACAAATTAGAAACTCAGTGGGATATGATCATAATAAAGAGTAGAGCAATATAAACGAATTTGAACATTTTGTAATGCTTAAGCACTACAGAACATTTTATAACTAAATCTAGACCAAGTGTATCCTACCTATAGCCAAAATTCTCATTAGAAATATAAACATGAAAAGTAATCCTGAATTTCTGCATTGTCTTGATTTGATTCTGCTATTAGCAGTTCTAGATCTTTTTTTGGAATGCCATCAACATCCTACACCTGTCGCAGGGATTCTAGGATCCCTCCCTGTATTCCATGTACACATGTGGTAGGCACAGTAATTATCTGAGACAGTACTACAAACGGCTGTGACAGGAAGGCAGTTCGATTCTGAGAGCTAGAATACAGGAAGGCTACAGTGCACTTTACATGGCTCAAAGCAGTGGTGAAAATGCGAGAATCTGCTTTGGGACTTCTGGGAGTTAGCTCCTTGTCTGGGGGTGAATCTCACCAGATACCCTGGGGCTTCTTCCCTCAGCAGCACGGAGTGGTGACCAGCTCGACTTGGGAGAAAGGAAAGTGGCGGAAGGACCTGGCCTGCCCGCTCTTGTTTGGAAGATGGGCGTAACGAGGGTTTGTGGTGAGAGACCTGAGGTCCAAAGCGTACACAGATCAGCCTAATATAGAAGGAAAGAAGTACACACAAACGCGCACCTGAGAGCTACAGTTCCTTAGCTCCTTGTCAGAGGGCCATTCTCCCAGGACCCTCTGGGCAGAGGTTTGTTTGTCTGCTTCCTGTTTGTATCATGTATGATTTTCTCTATATGAAGCCCAGGACACATCGCTCTCTAGAGACAGTAAGTGGATTGATAATCACCTAGGGCATGGCAGGGAAGGATGGAGGGAAATGGGGAGCTAACAAGGAGTGTAAGAAGAGCATGTTCTGAAATTGACTGTGGTGATGATGTCACAAATCGTGTTAATATGACTGATTAATTAAACTATAGCCCAATAAAAATATAATAATAGTAGCTATGGCCAATTACCTTAAAGCCAGTACTGTCGAAGACCAGAACTGTTTCCAGCAGACTAGAATACGATAGAAAGTTTGATTTCAGAAATGAAAGGCCCACCTGGTATGGCAGGGGAGATTAGGGGAACTGGGGAGCTAACACCGATGAGTACAAGAATGGCAAAGCGTTCTAAAACTGTGGTGAGAATTATACAACTCTTCTTGATGTGATTAACCCATTGAATTATATGCTGTGCGAATTATATGCCAATAAAACTGTTGGAAAAAACTTACAAATATGTAACTATTTCAGAACTAAGTGGTGCTGAATCTGGAACAGAAAGAAAGGAAGGAAGGCATCTCTGTGAGATCTTTGAGAAGCTACTTAATTGCCCCATCCCTGAACTTACCCATAACATGAGGGCAATAATAATAAGGATCCCATTAGGTAACTGTGAAGATTAAATGAGTTAGCACACATAAGACACTCTGGCTGGTGCCTCTCAAAAAGCTCACTGCCACTGAATCAGTGCTGACTCATATGGACCCCAGAAGAGAGGGCAGGACTGCCCTGTGGGGCTTAGGAGATTGTAACTCCACGGAAGTAGAAAGCCCTGTCTACTTCCTACTGGGGGCTGGTGGTTTCAAACTATTGACCTCCTAGTTAGCAGTCTAACGAGTAACCACTACACCACCAGAGGTCCTTAAATAGTGCCGAGCAGGTAGAAAAAATGTTAGTGATTATTCTCATCAATGTTATCAATACTATCATTGTGATCATCACCTATCCAGAAACTGTCTCATTCGCAAACTCTAAGAGGTTTATCATTTCTCCCAATAATGCCGATGACACCATTTGTTAGAGCTCAATTTTAATTTGTAACCCATAGCTTCTCTAAACAATATTTGACCTAGTCAATAATTAGAAATTTTTCTTTTCTAATTGGAAGTGACATTGTTGCCAGATGGTCTCAGCTAAACCCTCCCCAACACTTGTCAATCCCTCATAAAACAAGCCACATCATTTATCAAAAACTAGTTCCTGAGCCCCAAGATAAAGGCAAAGTGGGAGCCTTCCATTATGAGCAGGTTTTCCGGGGGTGCCTTTGCCCATGGTTCTGTTGCTTTTGATCACCAACATGGCAATCCGGCAATCAAGACAGTAAATTAAGCTTAAGTAAAGGTTCGTGTATTTTCCCCCCTAGGTAATATTTCACTCTAAGAGTGAACATTTGGACTTCACTCAGACCATTAAAAAATCCACTGCCATCAAGTCACCTCATCCCAACCCGACTTAGGGTTTCTGAGGCTGCCAGTCCCCTGAAGAGTAGCCAAGCTCACTGGAACTGCTGGCCTGGCAGTTAGCAAGCCATCAGTTGGCCTACAGTTCCACCAGGCTCCTTCGTTCACATCACAGCAACCAAAAAATTAAAGGAATACACAAAAGTCTGTCAAATTTCTCTGGGTGATACAATTAGGCCAAAGCAAGATTTTATCTAAGATGTATCTACTTGAATCAAGAACATTGATAGCATACCTATTCAAATGAAATGTTCTCCTGCCTTCCTGTTTTTTCCTTGTTAAATAAATCTTTAAGCACAGAACCGAGGAGCCCTGGTAGTGCAGTGGTGACTCGTTGGTCAGCAGTGGGGCTTTCCCTGAAACTCAGAGGGCAGATCTACCCTGTCCCACAGGGGTGCGAGGAGTCAGCATCTATTGACGGCCGTGAGAGGAGCCCAGAAGATAAGACGTGACTCCACGTGACCTGGGTAAAGCAGGCTCTGCTACAAACTAGGTATGTGCTCTTGGACAAATCGCTCATCTCTTTGGACCTTAGTGCTCCTTTTTAAAAAAATAGATCAAATTCTCTCCAATTTTCCTTCCTGTTTCAAAATGCTATGATTCTGTAATCTATTGTTTTTTAAAAAGCTGAAAATGTTGAATTTTCCTTGATTTCCATGGTGCCAGCAGATTTTGCTTGTTACCCAATTTCCTCACTAGATGGTGCTATCTACACAGGTATCTCATGCTACTGGCCAAAACCAGTTAGCAGTGTTTCTCAGCAAAGGGTGCTTACAGGATTGGGGGGCTTTTCCCTTGGGAAGATACACATCTCCCCTCTCCTTAAACACCAGTAGCCCCCTCCCAAATCACTGTGACAATCAGACACAAGGACCTCCTAGGAGAAAGGCATGGCCCCCGTTTTACAACACTGCAAGAAATTAAAAGGGTAGAGCAAAACAGCAATGCGCGCAGAGCTTCCATTTACTCCGCAGTAACTACCCCAGGAAACGGCGGACTGAGAAAGCACAGAGGCCTCCGGGTTCTGGATGAGAGCTGCGGGGCTGGCGAAGCAAGGTGAGCAAAGAAGCACGGGGTTCAGAGTCCGGGAGAATGGGCCCACTAACATCAGGAGCACTGGCTCATCTCTGCCATTGGGGGGCAGGGCCGGGGAGCACACTAGAGAACACAGAAAGGGAGTGAACCTGTCTAGCGGCAGCAGCACAAGAGTGGCATGTGAGCTCACGGGCTGAGCACGGGAGGGTGGAAGGAGGCCCTGGCCTTACAAGAGTGCTGTTGCACCCTGCCGAGGCTCCATACAGGCTGGCATCAGCACTGGGAAGAGCTGTCGCAGCAGCAGGGCGAGGGAAACATTTTGGATGACTCCCAGCCCAGGATGGGATACCATGGAAGAATCTGTGCCGGAGCACCTGCCCAGGCAGGAAAGATACAGAGAGACCCGCACCTTTGCCACAGGAAAACTGAACACCATTTATGTCAGCTCAGCATCGGGAACAGGCTAAGAGCCTGTCCCCACCTCACCTGTGCATGCATATTAAATTCCAGGGAGGAAGCATTCAGAACCCCCGTGTTAGCAGTGAAAAATCCCTAAGGTCAAAAGAGTGCTCCAGTGGTTCTCAAAACACACCAGAGCAACTGCCACTGCGCCATTCAAACCAGTGGAGAGCCTGTGGGGTGGGCAGGGCTGCCCCCTGGGCTTCGTGCACTGTGAGCCTCTGTGGAGGCAGGCTGCTGCTTCTTTCTCCCAGGGGGTGGCTGGTGAGTGCAGGCCTCAGCCTTTAGGTTGCCAGCTGGGCGCTTAGCCACTGTGCTACCAGGATACCAAATAAAAGTTTCCCTCAAAAGCCAGAATATTCAGTTTAAAGTTTTAAAAAAAGAAAACAAATTGGACCACATTCAAGCAGAATAGTAAGCCACACAAAATCGCAAGGGGTCCATCAAAAGTAAAATATGAAGGAGGAAATTTATCCAATGGAGGTTAGAAAAATGAACTGAATTGAAAATTTTCAGACTATGGACATGAATATTTTTAAAGAAAGAAAAAAGTACACAAAAAAACCAACAGGCCAAGATTAGGAAGCAAACAGAGGAACAAAAATGAAACACTCAACAGAAAATTGAAAACATAAAAACAAAAAAGCCAAAGGGAGCTACTGGAACTGAAGCATGTCTTACTCACTGCGCTCGGGTTGATTGCGACTCCTAATGACCTTTCTATGGGGCAGAGCAGAACAGCCCCTGTGGGTTTCCAGGGCTTAGAAAGCCTCATGTTTCGCCCACAGAGCAGCTTAGTGGTTTTATTTCTTACTACTGGTCCTCTTGTATGCTCTATATATTTTGGCCATGATGAATTTTCAAGTCCTGGAATAAGCCATTGTTTCAGTTTGAACCTGGCTGTTTGAAAAGTTAAAAATCTATACCCACCTACCAAGCCTTGAGGACGATATTCCTGCTCAGAGCAGCCAATGCACAGAGAGGAGCATATGGCCGGCCCCACCACAGGACACAACATCCCTCACTGACCCATAGCCCTATGAGGGACAACACTGGAGACACAGTTCTGGAATTGTGCCCGATCTGACCCCATCACACCGAGGGGAAACACTAAGGGTTTGCAACAGAACAGCAAGGGGAGCAAAGCAAAGAAGTCCCCAGGGAATACCAAAAATAGACTTTGAGGCCAGGGTGTGGTACCCCACAGACTCGACCTGCCAGAATACACTCCTAAAGGTCAACAAACAGACCTTGAGCTATTTACAGGCTTTTTTTTTTTTTCTGTCATTGGTTTTGTTGTTGTTGTTTTGTTTTCTTTTGTTGCTTGTTTTGCTCAGTCTTGTTTTTGTGCATATTATTTTCTCTGCGGGTCTATCTAGATAAGATAGGCGGGATAAACAATCTGGAGGAGAAAACACGTGACCAAAGGTTCCAGGGGGACATGGGAGATGGGGAGGTGGGGCAAAGGAAGTGGGTGTTAACAAGCCCAGGGACAAGGGAACAAGTGATCCAAAATCGGTGGCAAGGAGGATATAGGGGGCCTGATAGGGCTTGATCAAGGGCTTGATCAAAAAGAATTACTGAAACCCAAATGAAGGCTGAGCATGATAGTGGGACAAGAGGAAAGTAAAGGGAAATGGAGGAAAGAATTAGGAGGCAAAGGGCATTTATAGAGGTCTAAATACAGGCATGTACATATGTAAATATATTTATATATGATGATGGGGAAATAGATCTATGTGCACATATTTGTAGGTTTAGCATTGAGGTAGCAGATGGACAATGTGTCTCTACTCAAGTACTCCCTCAACGCAAGTACACTTTCTTCTATTAAACTGGCATTCTGTGATGCTCACCTTCCTGACAAGATCACTGAAGACAAATGGGTGCATAAGCAAATGTGGTGAAGAAAGCTGGTGGTGCCCAGCTATCAAAAGATATAGCATCTGAGGTATTAAGGCTTGAAGGTAAACAAGCGGCCATCTAGCTGAGAAGCAACAAAGCCCACATAGAGGAAGCACACCAGCTTGTGTGATCACAAGATGTCAAAGGGATCAAGTACCAGGCATCAAATTGTGAATGAGCGGGAGTGCAGAGCGGAGACCCAAAGCCCATCTGTAGGCAACTGGGCATCCCCTTACAGAAGGGTCACGGGGAGGAGATGAGCCAGTCAGAGTGCGGTATAGCAATGATGAAACATACAACTTTGCTCTAGTTTTTTAATGCTTCCTCCCCCCACTATCATGACCCCAACATGCTCATGTATTAAAATACTTGATTTTAAGATGTCAATTCTTCTTGAATTGATTCATATATTTAATCAAAGTCCCACCAGACTCTTATTATAGAAATTAATGAGTTGGCTCTAAAATGTATGTAAATGCAAAATGTGTATCTACAATTGTATAAATGCATACACAACATAAAACAATCATGAAAAAATAATTAGAAGGCTCCTGCTTCTGGATTTTAGACTCTACACTAATCAAGAAAGTATGGTATTGCGATAATATTTAACAAAAAATAGCATTAAAACACAATAGAGTACAGAAACAGAGCCACACAAATAAAATTTTCACAGTGATTTGAAAAATAGGACCAAAGGAATTCAATGGGAACAAGCAGATAAATAAAATAAAAATGAACCTTGTCCTCTATTCAAAGCCATCCAAAATAGATAGGAATGTTAAAGGGAAAAGCACAAAGTTGCAAGAAGGTAACAGATTATTTTCACAAGCTGAGTTCATGTTGTTAACTGGCTCAACTGTTGGCAAGTTCATGTACAATAGAACAAAACTTCGCTGCCTGGTCCTGTGCTAGCCCATAATGAGTTGTGGATTGGAGCATTACCATCTATAAAATTTCCCCTGACTGATTTTCAGAAGTAGATTTACCGGGCTTTTCTTCCTTGTCCAAAGTAGTCTGTTCAGCAGCATAACACGTAAGTCTCCACTGACCAAAGAACGGTGACTGCACAAGAGGTGCTGGGAGGTTGAGAGCCTTCCTCTTTTTTGTTCCACTGACCCTCTACTTTACCAAGTGTGTAAGGGTTCTTGAGAGAGACAAAGCCAGATTGCTAATAATTAAATAGCTAGCTAGATAGCTAGATAGATAGATAGATAGATAGATAGATAGATAGATAGATAGAACAGTTAAATTATAAAGCAGTACAAGTGGCTCCATACAATTCAAATGTGTTAGACAGTTGTGAGACACTGGAAGTCCTTCAAGTCTTGAGAGCCGCCAGGTAGAGATTCAGGCCATCTGGGCACAGGCAGCCAACAGTCAGCCAGGTCACCAACAGTCAGTCCCCAGCTCAAGCAATGTATACTCCAGTAGTGTGGCGAAGCAGGTCTTGAAAGAACCTCAAATTACAGCGACACAGTCCACAGGTTAGGTGTCCCACAGGTAGTGTAGCTTGCAAATTGAGGCACAGAACAAGCAAGGCAGCTGCACACTGGTCCGATGATCAAAGAGCGAGAGACAAGAAAAGCCAGGCTCGCCGAGCGATTTATCTCTCTGCCCTTCAATCAACCCCACATGTGTTTATCGGCGAGGCTGGCACAATAAACTACCTCACCAAGCATGATGATTTTCTCCAAGGGCAGGTCCCTTTCGATAAGTGCCCACAGTACTAGAGAGGACATCTCACCACAATCGCTGCTAAGGGGCAAAGACATACCCATTTGTCCCTCTGGAAGGTCATGGTATCATCAATACTATTTGCCAACACCATAATTCACAGGCATTAATTTTATGCAGTGAGGTGATTGAAAGTGCTATGGCTTGGGTCAGGGGCCTCTTAGTCCTTGAAGTGATCTTTATCTTTTAATACTTTAAATGTCTTATGCAGCAGATCTGCCATGGATATTGACTGTAGATGCAAGTAAAATGAAATCCTTGTCTCCTTGGATCTTTCTACATTTAGCACGATGTTGCTTATTGGTTATGTTGGGACTTTTTGGTTTTCTTTATTGCAGGCCTTCTGGGATGGCAAGTGGCTTTAGGAGGCTCTATTCTCCTCCTCTGAGTGGTGAGCCATGCCCTCAACCCCATTCTTCTGCTCCATGGGCTTGGCAGCCCCACCTTCTCATCTTTGAGCCAAGGTTCTACGCTCTTGGAGCACTGACATGGCAGTCCCACGTGCTGGGACCAAACTGACAACTATCTGAAAACTAGGAGGCCCCAGCCTTTGAAACGCAGATCATGGCCTTGAGTTCTGAAACCAAGAGGCCTGCTTCTTTTGCTCTTCCCAACACTCTAATGTTCTCCAAGCTGCGCCAAGGATGACACTCTTCTCTTCTTGGCCTGCTTCCTGCCTGTGAATTCGAAGAGGCATCAGGCTGACAGTGTGCTTTCCTTGCATTCAGTCTTTCTCTGTCCCCTTCAGCGTCGGCTGTGACTCCCCTGTGTGGGAAATGGTTAGCTACAGCAGTCACAGCCGTATCTGTTTTACTAAAGCCTGTGTAGCCACGTCATTGATGAACATTCTAAAGTATGTCTTTAGTTTGTAGAATAAAATTTTTCAAATCTTTTTTAAGTTTGTTTTTTTTCATTTGAACACATCATTTTTAAGTCGATTGCTTTCCTCTCATGTTTTTCAAGCGGCAAAAAGAAATCACTCTATCCCTTTAAGAACTTGTTTAGAAATCTCCTGAGCCAGATATCCGAGTTTATCACTTACAAGTTCTGTTTTCCACCAAACATTTGAACATAATCAAAAAAGGTTTTTGTCACTGCATAAAAACATTGCCACTCCAGGCGGCCAGCTAGCTCAGAAGCAACAAAGCCCACATGGAAGAAGCACACCAGCCTGTGTGATCACGAGGTATCGAAGGGATGAGGTATCAGGCATCAAAGAACAAGAAATCATATTGTGAATGAGCAGGATTGCGGAGTGGGGACCCAAAGCCCATCTGTAGGCAACTGGACATCCCCTTATGGAAAGGTTACCAGGAGGAGAGGAGCCAGTTGAGCCAGTCAGTGTGCAGTGTAGCAACGATGAAACATACAACTTTCCTCTAGTTCTTAAATGCTTCCTCCCTGCCCCCACACCCCACTATCGTGATCCCAATTTTTAATGCTTCCTCCCCACCACTATCGTGATCCCAATTTTGCCTCACAAATCTGGCTAGACCAGAAGATGGACACTGGTACAGATAAGAACTGGAAACACAGGGAATCCAGGATGGATGATCCCTTCAGGACCAGTGGTGAGAGTGGCAATACCAGGAGGGTGGAGGGAGGGTGGGTTGGAAAGGGGGAACCTATTACAAGGATCTACATATAACCTCCTCCCTGGGGGATGGACAACAGAAAAGTGGGTCAAGGGAGATGTCGGACAGTATAAGATATGACAAAATAATAATTTATAAATTATCAAGGGTACATGAGGGAGGTGGGAGCAGGGAAGGAGGGGGAAAATTGAGGAGCTGATGCCAGGGTCTTACGTGGAGAGCAAATGTTTTGAGAATGATGAGGGTAACAAATGAACAAATGAACAAATGTGCTTTATACAATTGATGTATGTATGGATTGTGATAAGAGTTGTATGAGCCCCGAATAAAATGATTTTTTAAAAGTTGCCATTCCTCCAATGTCCAATCATGTGTTCATCATTTTCTTTTAAAGCCTCACGAGAATCACATCTAATGTGTTCACAGTTCTAGCAACATTCTTTTGCTGGTGATATGGACTTTCTCTACAGCTCTCCACTCTTCCTTCTGAGCCCTCCTCAGAATTGCCTTTGTCCTCCTTACTACGAGGCATCTTAAAACGTTTCCACCCTTCTTCATCCATTACCCAATCCCAAAACCACTTTCACATTTTAGGTATGCGTTAGAACAGCATCTCACTCTTCCATTACCAAATTCAGTCTGTTATCTAGTGCTGCTATAACAGAAATATCATCAATGGGTGGTTTTAAGAAGTAAAAGTTTATTTTCTCAGTTGTGGGGACTAGAAGTCTAAACTTTGGGCTGCACTCTGTATGGTGGGCAGTTTGAAACCAGCAGCAGCTGCGAGGAGAACCTGGGCTTTCTACTCTGTAAGTTATAGCCTCGGACACCTGCAGGGGTCACTGTGAGTCCGCAGCGACCTGGTGGCAGTGAGTCTGGTTTGGCTCTAGAGGAAGGCTTTCTGTCTCTGGAGGAAAGTCCTTGTGTCGTTTAACTTTGGCTTCTAGACAATATTCATGTGGGTTGGCAACTCTCTTCTACCATCCTTGCTTCACTTGCTTGAATATTTCAAGAGAGACCAACTCGAGACACCAAAAACGCAAACCAAACCCTTTGGCATGAGTCAATTCTGACTCACAGTGGTCCCACAGGACAGAGTAGAAATGTTCCCTGGGTTTCCAAGGCTGTAAATCTTTATGAAAGTAAGCAGCCTCATTTTTCTCCCAAGGAGCAGTTCATGAGTTCAAATTGCAGGCCCTGTAGTTAACAGTGGAACGTGTAACCAATTATAATACCAGGGCTCCCTACTCAAAACACACCCTAAACTAATTCTGTCTCAATTGTGTAACAAATGGGATCATACACACAGGCACAGAAGCTAGGATTTATACAACATATCTTTGGGAGGGTGGGGGGTGGGAACAATTCAATCGTTAACAAATAGGAATCAAGTAATTGTATTTAAGAGATGGCATTTTTGTATCTTAGCTGCTTCATAACAAAGACATTCCCTGTATCACTATGTATTCATGACTTAACAATCTTTCTCTCCCTTAAACTATATACCATAATATCGCAAATGGCAAAAGGCAAAAGGTCACCCAATCAGAAACATGCATACATTTACTGTGCTTTAGAAAATGTAATCATATTTATCTTTCCAAAAGAGTCTTTTAAAAAAATAGCTTACAGAGCATAAATAATTAAATAAATACCAACAGATCTAATTTCATTCTAATTTACTAACTGATCTAATTTCATTCTTACTTTTAAAATAAAACAACAAAAAACTATTTTCTACTTTAAAAAAACATAAAATTTTGAGATAGCTTATCAAGGCACTCAACAACACAAAAATTAGCATTTGATTATTCAGAGTAGTAGTTCCCCAACCTGCCTATGCATTAGAATCACTTGGCAAATCCTAGTCAGATTCCAAGCCTTATCATAAATCTACTGCCTCAGAATTTTTAAAGTATGAGCCTTCATTATGCATATATGTATTTTTAAAGTTCCAAAAACAATATACTCAAACCTTATACTACGCAAGAAAGTGCCAAGTTTAAAAAGCAAAGCAATGATCATTTTGGCCAAATTAACAAAAATTCCATGGAAAACACTGCTGAGTGGATCTAAAGCAAAGGCATTCTCATATGTTGTTCATGAGATTTGCTATTAACATTCTGGAATAATTATAGGAGTGTAAATGCTAGCAATTTTCCTTTATAAATCTATCCTATAGAACTAAAATATCGATAGTGATAAGAGTTGTATGAGCCCCCAATAAAATGATTTTTAAAAAGGAGAACTAAAACATCAAGGAACATAAGGATTTATGTACAAGGATATGTATTTCAGAATGATTTGAAATCAACAATGAAAAATAGAAATAACTATCCACTGATAAGAAAATAGTTATAGCAATTAGAACTTTGCACAGGACAGAATATTACGGAGCCTTGGTAGCACAGTGATTAGACACTCAGCTGCAAACTGTCAGCAGTTCGAGGCCCCCAGTGGCTCCGTGGGAGAGCAGACCTAGCAATCTGCTCCCTTCAGGTGACCACCTAGGCAAAAATAAGGCAGTCAGGACTGGCTCAAATGTCACACCCAACCCTATTGTAAAAGATTAAGTCACGTTCCTCTTCTAACACTATTGCACCAGAAGGAGCCCACAGTCCCTTATACAATAAGACTGTTCCTGCCAAGAGGAATTATAAATCCGGATAAAAGATAAAGAATATAGGCTTGATGATATTGAAGAGCTACGAGTCAGTCAAAACTGGAAAAGTCAAAATTCCATAAATGAGGAAAGCTCACGGAAGTGAACCTTGTTTTCTGTGTATTGCTCTTCAAAATCTATTCAGAATCTACAGTAAAAGGCAGCAATCTGAGACTATGGACAGAACACAGCAGAAATCCAAGCAGAACGGGGCAACTAGGGATAGCTTCAGCTGTCTATAAGTGCTAGAGAGCCGAAATGTGGAAATTAGATTGCCAAAACAGCGAAATTTGAAAAGGTCAATGTCAAGAGACAAGGAAAGTACACATCCAGGACATTCAATTCTAATTCACCAAAGCACCTGATGATTTTTAAACTTAATCGGACAAAACAAACCAAACCCATGGCCATCGAGTTGATTCTAACTCACAAAGACCCTCTAGAACAGAGCAGACCTGCTCCCTAGGGTTTCCAAGGCTGTAAATCTTTATAGGAGCAGACAGCCTCATTTTTCTCCCAAGGAGTTGCTGGTGGATTCAAACTGCTGATCTTATCATTATCAACTCAACTTGCAACCCACTAAACCACTAGGAAAAGGGGTATATAAATAAGCTAAATAAAAAAGTGGTCTAACCTGTGCTCCAGTGTTCATATTGGCACAGTTCACAATTGCAAAACACTGGAAACAACCCAAATTTCTATCAACAGTAGAACGGATCGAAAAACTGTGGTACAAAAAAAAATACAAAAAAACTGGTACATGTACATACCCTGGAGTACTATGCATCCTTAAAAGCAGTGATGAATGCATGAAACACATTGTCGCATGGGAAGAACAGGAGGAAATTATGCTAAGCCAAGTAAGCCAAGCACAAAAGGGCAGGTACAACATGAGTCCACTGAGGTACCTTAAAAAAAATGGGGCATAGGGGAAAAGTTACTATATACATACATTCCTGGGGTGAGATCCTGGTACTATGGCAGGGGCCAAACCCAATCCAGGGATACAGATGGCAGTCAACTATATAGGAGGGGTAAAGAAAGAGGGGGAAAAAAGACATGGGGGGAGGGGGGAGGGCATCGTTTATTTCTCCACAGGAGAAGCAGAGAGAGACCAGGCTTCAACCCAATGCACCAAGACGTGAATACAGCATACCGGTATGTACCAGGGAACCAATGGAGAGGTCTATGGGGCCGGCCCCAATCCCAAGTTTGTGGACACACACACCCCCTCCCCCAGAAGAACACACTTGAGGACCACACTGAAGCTACAGCGTGGGCAGAGGGGCACGTCTGATTCGAGCGCACAGGAGAAACAAAGAGGGATGGAGAGGGAAGGGAACACATCCTGGCCCAGCAAGCTACAAGGACGATGTTCCTGCTCAGAGCACACAATGCACAGAGGACCATAGGGCCTGCCCCACCACAAGACACCATGTCCCTCACTGAACCACAGCGCAATGAGGGGCAACACTGGAGACACAGTGCAGGAAATGTGTCCAATCTGACCCCTTCACACTGGGGCAAAACACTAAAGGCATGCAACAGAACAGCAAGGGGAGCAAAGTGATGAATTCCCCGGGGAATATCAAAAACAGACTTTGAAGACACAGTGCGGTACCCCACGAGACTCCACTGGAAAACACTTGTAAAAGCCAACAAAGAAACCTTGAACTATTATAGGCTTTTCCATTTTTGTCAGTGGCTTTTTCTGTAGTTGTTACTTTGTTTTTGATTTTTGTTGTTGTTATTGTTTTGTTAGGTTTTGCCTGGTTTTTGCACTTAATTTCTCTGCATGTCTATCTAGATAAGCATAACAAAAATAATGTAGGAGACATATGAGAGTCTAGCACATATGTAATCCTAATGCCATAAGAGGAAAAGAAAAAAAACAGAGCAAAATATGAACCAACGATATGCTGTCTACACTAAACCATTAAAAAACTCAACTAGTGAGAAAGTCATGAGTAGAAAAAGACATACCAAGCAAACAGTAAAGTATTCAGTAAAGTATTTATTTGGCTATATTAATGCCAAATAAAATAGATTTCAAGATAAAGAGTATTATCAGAGATAAGAAAGATACTTCATAATGACAAAGAAGTCAATTAAGTCAGAAATAATCCTAATGTGTACTTACCTAACTCAATGCCCTAAAATCCACCAGAAAAACTAACAGAACTAAAAGGAAAAATGTAAAGTTACACAAGTAATAGTTACAGATTTCAAAACGTCTCCCCAGTAACAAGTAGCCAAGCAGATAAATAAACCCAAAAAATGTAGCATTGTGGTTGTCAGGTGACAGCAAATTGCTTCTAACTCACACCAACTCTCCGTAGATGCGAGCAGATCTTCACCATCTACCTGAATCTCACGGCATCTCTCGACCGTATGTCCAGCAACTGCGAAACACACACACGTTCCCCAGTCACCGAGGAAAACCAAGTCCTGGGCCATCAAACAAGTCCTCATGGATTCAAAGACTGAAATTGTATAAAGTCTATTCTCTTACCACAAATGGATTAAATTAGAAATCGGCAATAATAAAACATCTACACCAGCCACAGTACTGGCATAGTAAAGCCTCACCTCTAAACAACCTAAAGGTCAAATTAAAAAATCACAAAACACATTAGAAAATCTCCTGATCTACATAATAGAGAAAATGCAGTGCACATCTAAAATTTTCTTAGATGTAGCTAAAGAAACACATAGTAGGGCCAAAAAAAACTAAGGCAGTTTACCTCATTAACAGATTAAACGAATGTTTAGAGAATTCATGGGTTCACTCAAGGAGCCCAAGGAGCCAAGGACGGGGGTGCAGAGGGGGTAAGCTGTCCACACCAAATCCCGAGTCATTCCTGATTCTGACCTGTAACCTGTTCCTTTCCTCGCTCAAAAAACTCACTGCCAGTGAGTCGATGCGGACTCAAAGCCCCCTACACGACTGAGCAGACAGGAGTAGAAAGCCTGCCGTTCTCTGAGGAATGGCTGGGGGTTTAGAACTGCTGACTTTGTGGTTCTTCACACCAGGGCTCCTATACTTCACTAATAGTCCCATAAAAAAACAGTCAATAGTGTCTGTGAGTTCTGTGTGGACATGGCAATGAACTGTCAAACCCAGCAGAGGAGCAGAGAGCACTGGGACAGCTGGTATCAGAATTGGAAAAAAGATGAGAGACCAGGAGGGATAGCTGACTTGTGCCTGGGCTGATGCTGATGGTGACTCTCTTCCCGGTGTGAAATGACAGGGGCTCAGACACCTCTGTCTTTACACATACCAACAACTGTGAAGACGGCACAAGACCCGGCAGCGTTTCAGCCTGTCGTCCGCGGCATTGCCATGAGTGGGAGCTCACGTAGCAGCAGCTAAACCACCACCACCACCGTGTTTATTGTTTTAAACAGTAAACCCTGTCTGCTCAGCCAACTTGTTCCAAGTGGGGAGAAAGAGCTACACGTCCATCTTAATTACTCAAAAACCTCCTTGCAGCCAAGAAGTCGGGGAGAAGAGTGAACTACATGGCAGTAGCTGTCTAGAGGGAACAGGTTGAAAAAGACAGGTGGGAAAACGGCATATCTGTGTTTTTTATTTTAATTTACAGATTTCAAGTAACTCAAAACATTTACATATATAAAAATCATTTCCAATAAAAGATCAAGACTTTAATATCACCTGAGAACTACTCTTTTTATGAATTTTGTCAAATTAGAACTCAGCCTCATTAATGCAGTCCAACTCCCATTCTCTGCTCATGTCAGACAGGAAAGCAACACAGATTGATCTTTTACGTACTTTGTAGACACTGGGCATCCCAACGGTTAAACCCTTCCTTTACCTTTGCAGCAAGCTGTAGTCCAATCCTGTCAGCTTCGGCCTCCAGTGTTCTACTGTATGGCCTATCAAACATATACTAAGAAGAAATAAAAAAGAAAGGATCCATTAAGGTGAATTATTTCATGACAAAAGGGAAACAGAGTGAGATTTTTGAAACTAATCTGATAGAAATCAACGATAAGGCCTTATATTCTCTATGATAAATATTTTAAAGATACCAGGATATAAAACAAAGTACTGCAATTATTTCCTCCATAGAAATTAATACTTTCACAAGATGCAAGGAGGGGTGTTACCTACAAATGTCTAGACAATCTGTAGTATTATAAATAGTTGACTACACTTTTCTAATTATAATTTCCACCTACTGTGTAGAGCTTTCCCTTAGAAATTTTATTGATACAGGCTTTTAATAGAGCCAAAGAACATTTAATCTTCTAGTTTTAAAATAAAATTGAAAACGAGAGGAATAGCCAGCAATACTACTAGATTTATTTTAGTTAGAAAATTAACCATATAACAGAATGTTATTTCTTTGATAAATTACCTTACTTTCCTCTTTTTTCCTACTAAATATTGATTAGTTAGGAAAATGAAATTTTCTTCTGACAAATGAAAAAACTACAAATAGATACTATACCTTTAATTTTCTTAATTACTTCTATTTATATTAATGCTTTCCAGTTAAATTCTAATTTTCAGTAAGTACTAAAATTTTGTAGGAGATGGATCAATAAGCAGGACTTTTGAGAAAAGAGCTATTAATTGAGAAAGCAATTTTTCAGAGGTAGCTACATGTCAGTGATGGTTAGAAATAATACAATCAATCTGACCTACAACATATGACCACTATATATTGCCTTCTTCCTTCTTAATCACAGCTGGTTTAGGTTGATGAAGCATATTCTACAGTGTCTGTATGCTCCCTGGGCAGTTTGCAGATGTCTCGTCGTCTAGGGACAATAAAACCAAAGGCAAACTCACCACCACCGAGTCAATCCCGAGTCATAACGAGTCAACAGATCAAAGAACTGCCCCGTGGGGATTCTGAGGCTACACATCTTTAACAGAACAGAAAGCCCCATCTTTCTCTGCAGAGGGGCTGGGGAGTTCAAGCTGCTCACCAGGTTAGCAGCCCAACATGTAACCCACTATGCCACCAGGGCTCCTGAGAGTGACTGAAAAGCGGGGGCTTCAAAAAAAGAACTCAGTCATTTGGCATGACAAAGCCCATGAGGTTAATGTTTGAGGTAGTTTATTGTGACAACCTGGCCGATAAACACATGTGGGGTTAATTAAAGGGCAGAGGGATAAATGGTTGGGTGAGCCACGCCTTTCTAGTTCTCAGGTCTCTTGCTTTGTGATGGTCGGATCAGTGTTCAGCTGCCTTAGCCAGTTCCCTGCTTCAGCTGGCAAGGCTCATTTCCTACAAGATATCCCTGAGGAGAAGCCACATGGATCTACCCCAATGCAGCCCTGGGTGCTGGAGCATCTGTGTGGAGACCCCTGCCAGTGCTGAGATGCTTACACATTCACTGACCTGGCTTTCCTCCTGCAGTCGGTGTCATAGTGTGTGTTTTGTGAGATGGAGGAGGACTTTGTGGGTTGGTGTTGGGCATATGGGTTAATGTTGGACTTGTGGGCTTGGGTAGCACTGGGTTGGGATGTTTTCTTGATGCACACTTAACCTTTATATAAAAGTCTCTCTTTTATATAAAGTTTTATATAAAAGTCTCTCTTTTATACACAAGTTTCTGTGGATTTGTTTCTCTAACATCCCCAGACTAACACAATGTTCTACATGTTAGCTGGTGAGTAGCATCTGGGGTATACAAACCTTTTTCTTGGTTTTTCTGCTTAGAGTAATTGTCTCACATAATATTTGTCCTTTTGTGACTGACTAACTTCTCTGAGCCTAATGTTCTCCAGGTTTATCCATGTCATGAGGCACATCGTGGTATCACCATTGATTTTCAGCAATGTATAGTCTTCCATTGTGTGTATGTCCAACTTTTCTTTCTCCATTCTACTGAGGGGCATTTGGGTTGTTTCTAACTTCTTGCTATTATGAACACTGCTGCAATGAATCCACGAGTGCATGTGTCTGTTTGTGTTACGGATCTTCTTTAGGGTATGCACCTAGCAGAGGTATCGCTGACTCATATAGAATGTCTATTCCCGGTTGTTTGAGGTAGCGCCTTAGCACATTGTCCAATGGTTGTACTTCACTTCTTCACTTTCAGCAAGCAGGGTTATGCCATCCATATATTACAGGGTGTTAATGAGTCTTCCTCCAATCCTGATACCATGTTCTTCTCCATACAGTCCAGCTTCTTGCATAATTTGCTCAGTATGAAAATTATATTCCACATTATATTTCTTAATAAATACAAAAGCACATAACCTTTGCACACATCTTTCCTATTTTTAGGAACCCTTTCTGCCGCAGCCCTTTCTGCTGTTTGGACGACTACCTTCTTGGTCTATGTAAGGTGCTACATGAGCATAATTAAGGGTTCTTCTTCATGATTTGTTATGAGCCACACATTTGAATGCCTTTGCATAACCAGTAAAACAAAGGTAAGCCTTTTTCGAGTATCTGCTTTTAGTCATGATTCAGCACTGATATCCTTCATTCCACCTCCTCTTCTAAATCCAGCTTGAAATTCTGGCAGCTCCTGTCAGACAGACTTACTGAAGCCACTTTTAAATTTTCATTTGCTACGTTTCTGTGGGTAGAGGCCTGGGATAGTATTCAACACCCTAAAATGCAAATGACAGCCCCTCAAAGCAAGTACTTATCCAGTTCAAAATACCTATAACGTGAAGGTTGAGAAAGCCTGCTTTCAGAGTATGAGTTAATCTTTGCAAGGATTAAATACTCAAATCGTAACTTTAGAGGACCCAGAATTATTATCCCAAGTTCACAGTTTAAGAAAACAAGCCCTACAGAGGTAAAGTAACCTGTCCAACTTCTGTAAACTGTAGGTCCAAGGGAGCCCATGTTACGCGGGTTGACTACAAAAACAAATCCAGTGACATTCGTATACCATATATACTCATGCATAAGCCGAGTTTGTTCAGCACATTTTTTATGCAGTTTTTGTGATAAAATTAGGTGCCTTGCTGATATTCAGGTCAGCTTATACTCGAGTGTATACAGTATATTTAAGAAAGAGATATCAAGACAGTATCTCAGCACAGTTCAACTCAAATCCCTAAGTCTGCTGCGGTCCATCAGCCCTTGTCAGATCAGGTAGCCCTGCCATGAAGCAGAACGCAGAGGCAGAGCCACAGGGCAGGGAGTCAGGCAGCTCCAGTCAGTGGAAACTTGACAGGGCTCTGGCAGGGTCAGTTCAGTGGCAGAGTCCCAGCAAGTAAGGAAAGCAAACAGGGAGAGGGAAAGGGAGGTTCCCCATTCTCCTGGTTAACACAAGGCCACAGCCCCAAGAAGGCACCATTAGGCTCTGACCTCATTGCCAGGTGGGATTCCACCCCTACACTTTCACACATTCAAACTGACATTAATCATCTGACTACATGGAGCCCAAATTCAAACACAGGTCCCGCGGATCAGAATCTGCATCCTTAACTACCGCACAGGACAAATCTATAATCTCCTTAATGTGCAGATGTTACACACTCAGTAATTATTTGCTATTAAATGCAAGCTATGTTGAGAGCTCTTAACCTTAGCACTTAGGAGTTCTACAAGGCTGCTCCAATGTACCCGTGCCTTTAAGACTGCAAAACTGGCCATCCCCAATGGTAAAGGGAGGGCTTCTGGCACGTGACTGGCAGCAGTTCCCTCCCCCAGTGGCTTCACAATCAGCAGTCCCTTCTGCCCTCCAAGCACAATGAGCAAGGCTTTCTAGGCAGAAAAACAGCTCCTTGTCAGCAAAAGATGCCCAGGAAGGGAGCTTTAATTTGGGGGGAGGGAGGGAAGGAATTTAAAACACGAGTAATCCCTACTTAATTTTCAGGTTATTGTTAAACTGAATAGTTACACTGAAGTGGCAGAATTCACCAAATGTTTCAAGTATGAAAAAGAACTACAAGTAGCATCTCAACTACAAGTAGTTCTTTTTCAGTAGAGAAAAAGCAATCTGCTGGTAGATATGAGAAAGACTATGTTGCCTCCTTTGACTTCGCCATAGGTTAGTGGCAGAAACAAAGGATAAAACCCGCTATCCCACAGCCAAACAGAAACCCTGGCGGCACACTGTCTAAGCACTTAGCTGCTGCTGGCAAACTGCTGACTTTGAACCCACTAACCACAGCAAACTCAGGACCCACCCAAGGGAACAGGTTTCTTCATAACCCAGTAAGCAGTCCTTCGTTGTTTTCCCTTTAAGAATCTTTAGTATAAATGAAACCGAATGATATGGTAACCCTGAATAAAAGACTTATTCGATATCAAAAGCAATTTATCTAAAAGAATTTTGCACATTAGATTTAAACAGCACCCAGATGGCACTAGGATGGGTGCTCCACGAAACATTAAATAGAGGACAGATTGTTCCTAAATAACCAGACCTCCCAGGACAGGGGGAAATATCTGAAGAGAGATATAAAATAATCAATCACAGTTAGCAAAATAGTGATCAAGATTGCAAGACCTACTTCCAATAGTGCCATCTTCTGAACAAAATGAGAGACTCCAGGGATTTTATGAACTGATCATTATACATACACCGTATATACTCGTGTATAAGCTAAGTGTTTCAGCACATTTTTTATGCAGCTGTTGTGCTAAAATGAGGTGCCTCAGCTGAAATCCGGGTCAGCTTATACTCAAGTATATACGGTACATACATACATAGGCACTGTACTGATTAAATTGTTTTTCAACAGACCCCTGTGTGGAGGAAGGGGTGGAGCCCAGCCTATCAATCAGGTCACAACCTCATGATGCCTCCTTCCCAGAGGGACTGTGGTGTACAGAGTGGTAAGGCAGGCTTCGGCCAACTCTGGACCCGTCAAAGTTCACAGCTCGAAGACCCCCCCC
>NW_022104341.1:68149032-68155280 GCF_000313985.2 Echinops telfairi | reverse complement strand
CCCCCCGCCCCATAAAATAGAAACATTTTCGAGAGGGATGATCCATTCCAATGGCTGTACACCACAGTCCCTCTGTCCACCACGGTCCCTCTGTCCACCACGGTCCCTCAGTCCACCACGGTCCCTCTGTCCACCACGGTCCCTCTGGGAAGGAGAAGAGCAAGCAGGAAGGCGCAGTGACAGAGGAAATAGGAAGGGCCAGCAATTGGCTTTTCTGCCCGGTATGACTGAACTTTGTCCCGCAAAATGTACTGACAAAAAGTTACAAGCCCTTCTAATCCATTCATATCTATTTTTTATTGGGACATAATCCACATGTAATTCAATATATCCATTAAGTCTTAATCTGAATTCTCATATGTAGAACTATCCCTAATAATGAGAAAAGAAAACAAAAAATTAGAAAACATAAGACACTGAACCTTAGGGCCAATAGCTCATGCACAAAAGGTGGCTGCACCTCTGATACTGTTTCCCACTTACCTCCTGCAATTTGGATTGTATCCACTGGCCCAAAAGCGCCAAGCTATCTCGAGGACAAATGGCCCAAATCATGGTAAGAAAAATCATTCCTAGGAAATCCAACAAATGAGCCAAGCTAGCCTTTTCTGCCTGAGAATTTAAAAAATATATAATGAAAATCAGTTTAACATATTTACACAGTTGACTCTGACAGTTTTTAGTTCATAAAATATAATCCCAATAATTACACATGTTTAACTGATGTTTTCCAACTAGGATTGCAAGTTCTCTTTTTCTTAATATGTTATACTTTCGTGGTGTTTTCTCTTATCTTGCATATGTACTTAAATGCATTAATTAAGTATATACTACTTATTTTAATGTTTAAAAAAACAACAGAGGACTCGGCTCCAAACCTCAGAGGAAGGAACTTAATGCACAGCTTCAAAACACTGTCAGTTACCGAAGGCCTAATGCATGGCAGCTGAACATTGTCAGAGACAGTGCCGAACAGTGGGCCTCAGACCCCAGGGCACTCAATCTGTGGCTGAGGGGAGCTGACTTCTAGGAGTGAAGTCACGATGCTGACTTGCAGAAGGTAAAGCCTGTGTGAGGGAAGCCTTTGGCATGTCCACTTGCTGATGGGCACAACTCAAGGTAAGGAGAAGCCGCTGCCAAAATCTGCTAATGATCAGAAATCGGAATGCAAGAAGTATGAATCTAGGAAAATTGCAAGTAGTAGAAAATGAAATGGAACATATAAAGATCTATATTCTAGGCATTAAGACAGTTGAAATGGACTGACAGATCCAAAAATGCATTAATTATTAGGCCTGCATAATACAATCAAGAGGAATGGCATGGCACTCATTGTTAGAGAGGACACTGCGAAATCAATCATGGAGTAAACGCTGTCTGTGACAGCATTACATCTGTTCGCCTTCGAGGAAAGCTAATCAATACATCTATTATGCAAATTTATGCATCAACCACAAGAGCTAGTGATGAAGAAATTAAAGAACTCTACCAATGAGTTCAGTCAGAAGCTGACAAACATGCAATCAAGATGCATTGATAACTAACAGTGAATGGAATGCAAAAGTTGACAACCGAGGAAGGAACAGTAATTGGGTAATACGGGCTTGATGATAGAAACAAGGCTGGAGAGCGCACGAGAGAATTTTGTAAACCACAGACTTGTTCATAGCCAATATGTTTTTTAAAAAAACACAAAAGGTGAATTTTCCAGAGATGATACATAGAAATCAAATTGACTATGTGTGTGGGAAAAGACACTGGAAAAGCTAAAAAAAAACCCAGCAGCTAAAACCAAGCCAAGGACTGACTGTGGGACAGATCATCAGTTGCTCATAGGAACGTTCAGGATAAAGCTGCAGAAAATGAAAACCAGTCCACAGGAGCCAAAATGCAACCCGAGTCTATCCCACCTGGATTCTGAGAACATCTCAGGGACAGATGTAATGCACTGAGCGCTAATAACAGAGGCTTGATCGGCTGTGGGAGGACACAATGAGAGCATTCATAAAGAAAGCAAGAGGTCATTCAAACGACAGAAAAGAAAGAAAAGATCAAAGCAGAGATCACAAAAACTTGTTCTGAATCTTAGAGTAGCTAAAGCAAATGGATGAAGTCAAGAATAGGAAATTTCAAAAGGCAGCTCGTGAGATGACAAAGCCAAATATGATAATGAAATGTGCTAAGACTTAAATGAGAAAACCCAAAGGAAGAACACACGCAACATCTCTGAAATGGAAAGAACTCAAGAAAAAAAGGAAGGCCTTGAGTTGCAATACTGAGAAGTTCTATGGGCAAAATACTGACTGATGTGGGGGGGCTCAAGTAGAAAGAAAATGTTTCGGAAATGTTGATGGTAACATATGCACAAGTGTGCTTAATACAGCTGAATAATGGATTGTCAGACGATTTGTAAGAGCCCGCCCAATAAAAGGATTAAATAAAAAATGAAATAATATATATATATAAATATATATATGATGATGCATAAAGTTTCAAAAGATGACGGAGAGAATACATAA
Organism: Echinops telfairi; assembly: GCF_000313985.2. Taxonomy (NCBI): domain Eukaryota; kingdom Metazoa; phylum Chordata; class Mammalia; order Afrosoricida; family Tenrecidae; genus Echinops; species Echinops telfairi. The sequence continues at coordinate 68,152,761 of NW_022104341.1, read as the reverse complement.
GAGTCATTGTGCCAAAAGAACTAGTGGCTATTTCACCATGTTTCAAGAAGCTGATGAAGCACTGGAAGCGCTCTCTCATCGCTGCCAGGAAATTTAGAAGACAGCTTCTTGGCCAACTGACTAGAAGAGGCCATACTTGGAGGACTAAGGTGTGCCTGACACAGGCTATGGGATTTTCAATTGCCTCCAAAGCATGGGAAAGTTGGGCATTGAATACAGACAAAAGCAGCACTGCTGGATTTGAATTGTGGTGCTGGAGAAGAACGGTGATTGTACCAGGACTACTAAAAAGACAAGCTGATCTGTCTGGGAAGAAGTATGGCCAGAGTGCTCCTGAGAGGTAAGCCTATGAGACTTTGTCTTACATGCTTGGGACATGGGAATCAGGAGAGACCAGTCCTGGGAGAAAGACATCAAGTTTGGTACAGCAGAGTCAGGGGAAAAGAGGAAGGCCCTCGCGGAGATGGGCTGACCGTGTGGGCAGCACTGGGCTCAGGCATGGGAACACGGTGAGGGTGGCCCGGGCCGGGCTGTGTTTCGTTCAGTTGTGCATAAGGTCACTATGGACCAGAACCAACTCAACTGCAACACCCACAACACCGATGTAACTGAAGTTCACTAAGCTATTGTGATGACTCAGAAACACCGCCGCTTTCGTCCTCTGTCCAAACGTCAAACCCACAGCCAGGGGTCCATTTCTGACTCCCAGGAAACCCCTCTGCGGCAGAGCAAACTCAGCCCTAGGATCCCACGAAGGTGACTCTTTATGGAAACAGACAGCTTCTTCATTCTCCCTCAGAGCTGGTGGGTTTGCTCTGCCAACCTTATGATTAGCAGCCTAATGAGTAACACGCTATGCAGTACGCTATAGTTTCTTCCATGATGAAATGCAACAATCTTGTGAAATAGGTACAATTATCTCTTATTTTATAGATAATGAAATTGAAATGGCGAGAGTTAAGAGCTGCCCAGGTTCACACGGTTCTTAGGGAAAGGTCCAGGAATCAGACTCAAGCAGTCTGGTTGCTAACATAGTTGCAAAAGTATGGGTATATGTGTATTAAACTCATACTTCTGGATAAAACCTAAATGCCACCTAACCTATGAAGCACTTAAAATATGAAACGATTACCAGATTCCATTTGTGTTGCCATTCATTAAAAAAAATTAGGCCAGGGGAGCGGGAGAAAATGAGGAGCTGATTCAAGGGCTCAAGTGGAAAGAAAATGTTTTGAAAATGATGATGGCAACATATGTACAAATGTGCTTGACACAGTGGATGTATGTATGGATTGTGATAAGAGCTGTAAGAGCCCTCAATAAAATTATTTTTTAAAAGAAGATAAAAAATTAGGCCATTTTAAATATATCTTTTAACATTATGAGTATGAATAGAGTATGAATCATTTATGCAAGTTTACAACTCTGGAAATTCACACCAGGACCTAGAAATTTTTATATTTACCAGCCAAAAAGCTTTTATTTAAAATAATTATACGGACAACAAATGAACAAATGTGCTTGACACAATGAATGGATGGATGGATTGTGGTAAGAGTTGTACGAGCCCCCGATAAAATGATTTAAATAAATAGATAGATAGATAGATAGATAGATAGATAGATGATAGATAGATAGATAGATAGATAGATAGATAGATAGATAGATAGATAGATAAAATGATCGTTTTGAGCCATAATATTCAAATACAACTTTATAGTTCATTGAATTGTTCATTGTTTATCATACAGTTGATTAGTTGATGTTAAATTAATGCTGATACTGGTAATATAATAGTTATTAGCGGAGTGAAGGAATTTTTAAAACTCTAGAATACTTTTAAAAACAATCTGCTCCAGAGCTCAATGGAAAGTAAATGTCTAGGAGAGAGTGATGGACTACATGTATGTCGGCTACAATTGATGTCTGGATTGTAACAAGAGTTGTAAGAGCCCCAATAAAATGATTATAAATAAATAAAACATTTCATTTTCCTCTTAGAATTGTATGTCATGAAAACAATTTTAGAACTATTTTAGCATAAATATGAAACTAAAACAATAAAGTTGTTAAAGCATAATAAATTATTTTTACTGTTGCAGAATATAATTTTTATTGCAGAGTTTTAGAAATTAGAAATGCACACAAAAATGTGCGTATTTGTGGGATAGAGAAAGCAACAAACAAGACAAAACAACTAAGGTTCCTAAAAGAGAAAATACTCTGCTGGTAACAGCCAGGGCCTTGGACAAAAAGACATGGAGGCTACTTTCTATTGTTCAGGCTGCAGGTTAAGTGCTGAGCTGTTAACAGAAGGATCAGCAACTGGATCCTTAGAAGAAAGATGAGCTGGTCTGCTTCCATCGGGAATTACAGTCCTGGGAGCCCTATGGGGCAGTTCTGTCTCACAGGCTACTTCAATGCGTCGAAGTGAGCTCGGCAGCAGTACGGCAGGCAGTGTGCTTGCTCTTTTTGTTTTTATTTTATTTTATGTCTCATCAAATTGTGGACCTCATACTGATTCGATGACAACAGGATGTATACAAAGTGTGGACTAGACTCCAGGAAAACAAATGCCCAGAACAGTAACAACTTTTAAAGACTAAAACTGGCTGAAATAAATTGATTTTGCAAATATAAGGCCATTCCTTGGAAGTGCTTACAGTACCTATAATAATGTCTCAACTGTTGAGCTTTGTTCTTGTATACATTTAAGAAAAACATATTTTAAATTTTCTTATAACTCGAGAAATAAAGGGAATAATGACTATGTGTGCTTGGAGAAGTACAACTTTGGCCCACCTCATCTTAGGAATACTCCAAAAGGAAGGATGATTTGACATGGCTTTTAGGAGGGATTATTAGCACCATTGTTTCCATTTAAAGTTAGTATCATTTCTATTTCTGATTTAGTATTTTACAATCTCTTCATTATTTGCCTTCATGCTTTCAGTTTAAAATAAGCCTCTTTCTGATTACGCAGACCTAAGAACCATTCATATTTTTAATGACTAACAATGAAAATAATGTAAGTCAGAAAATTAATTGTACGGAAGTGGTGTTACTACTTAAATGATTAAATCAATGTTCTTGCTAAACAAATCCATATTGCTATCCTGGACCCCAACCCAGTCAAACACGTGCACTTCATAGTACCCACACATCAGAACGTCGTAGATGAGCTACCAAGAAAAGCCTGTCCACAATCATGCAAATGTGGTAAAGCAAGCATGACAGCACTGAAGCTCAAATTCCACTTCTATGTCACATGGGTCATATCATGTAAAGTCACTTTTAAACAGATCATTTTTCTCACATATAAAATAGGGATGGTAAAATTCTAATGTGAAGGCACACAGTACAGGTTCAGTAAGTGTAAAATGGGCAGACATCATTATTATTACTATGCATCTGTTATATGTGACACATCAATCTAGCCATTTTCAAAGATGCTCCAAGCTACCCATGGAGAATGAGGAGAAAGGCAGGAACAGTACTATTTTACTCCCTCAAATAGTAATAGGACTTTCTCACAATTAATTTTATGACTAGATTATAAGTATGTTAATAATCATGGAAAAAAATTTTGTTGTTTTTTTGTTTGTTTGTTTGTTTTGTTTTTGTGGGGGTTTTTTGAGAGTTTTATTTTTTTTTATTTTTTAACATTTTATTAGGGGCTCATACAACTGTTATCCCAATCCATACACACATCAATTGTGTAAAGTGCAT
>NW_022104341.1:68131370-68147802 GCF_000313985.2 Echinops telfairi | reverse complement strand
GTTCCCCTTGATCCTGCCCTACCAGGTCTCCCACACCCACCTCCCCACCAATTTGGATCGCTTGTTGTTCCCTTGTCCCTGGGTTTGTTATCACATCTTCCCTTCCCCCCTCTCATGGAAAATTTTGAATGTAAAATAATTAGAGGTTCAGAATTACTTCTAAGCAAGAGGCAAGTGATGAAAATAGTGTTTAAGAGAAATATACTAATATTCAGCATCAAAAAGACCATAAAAATGCTAAAGAATGCTAGCATACTATATCAGGTAACAAAATAAGGCAATTTCTAAAAACCGTATTAGATCGATTGAAAGAAATCTGAACAGACTCAGCTCTTTAAAAAAAAAAAGTTTGCTAACTTCAAAACATTATTTCAACAACTAAACCTTTATCTTGGATACTTACTGCATGCCCAAGTACTGCATGAGCTATTTCATGGCCCAGAAGGAAGGAAAGCTGATGAATATCAGTTACACTATTCAAAAGTCCAGTGAAAACAAACACTTGTCCGTTCTGCACCATAAAGAAAATAATGTAGGCAATTAGAACACCATAAAGAATAAAGGATATTAAGAGTAACAATAAAATTAGTTGGAACACATTTACTTACTGGAAGCACGAAAGCATTTATATCTGGAGAATCAACCACATGAATAACCCAATTAATCTCAGAGATGCCCGGGATATCTTTATTGCATTCAACAAGATGACCGACCACGTCTCTAACGGCCAGGTATCGGGCATCTTTTTCAGGTAGCATATCATCTTTAAATTCTTGCATCCACTGAAAGAGGAGGCAGAAAAGCAGCCGTTATTTGAAAAAGCACTTCAGCTCTACAAAATTGTTTATGTTACTTCATGAAGAGTTATGTGGCTGCTCACCAATGAATGTTTTAATTTTTAATTATGTAAAAATCTGCATATATTACTCAAACATCTCCAGTTTGAATTATTCAGACAAAGGCAATGTAGTGGTTTCTAACACATGGAATAAACTTAGACAATTAAGATTTTTTCAAATAGACTGGTCGAGATAAAAATGTAATTCATCTTTTCCATTAGCCTAACAACAAATAAAATGCTTAAATACTATTTCTGAGAAGAAAAACACCTTACAATTAATACAGCTAAACATTTAGAAAGGAAATCTCATTAATTTTATAGTGATTTCTTTACATAAATTGAAACAACTAAAATTTCAGTAACTTATGAGCATATTATTTTTTCTACTCGGTGCTGATTAAGACTAACCATCACATGAAGAAACCTTTTCTCATGAAAGAGTGACCCTTTCTAGCTGAGAAAATTAAAGATGTTCTGAAAATATTACTTTAATTTCCAAAAAATACATAATTTCTTTCACACATGAATTACCAAACTTGTAATCTGCTTCCCTGCCATGTAATAAAAAAATACATGATTTTGTAGGGTATGCATTTGAAATATAGGGAGTCCCCAGGCTACAAACATCCCACTCACTAGGTACAAACTGCAGTTAAGAACCAGTCTCCATAAAGCCTGCTACGTTAAAATTCTTGACACGTACAGTGATTCATAATGAAGAACTGATGCTACTTTGCAACATGCATGAAACCATTATTATTATTATTATTATATTACTAGGCAAAAGATGTCTTAGTGTCTCTGGAAGTGTTCTTTAATGTTTGCTATGCATACCAAGGTGCACGATCTACTATGAACCAATAGATCTGAGTGGTTATGTAGTTATTCCTACTAAATGTACAGATTCAACTTAAGACAGACTTAGGAACAAAATCATTCTTCATAATCCAGGGATTACTTGTAGTTTTTGTGTCAATTAACATTTTTAAAGTGTACTCACCAATTTAACATTACCTGAATTAAAAATTACTCTGAATCTTTCTTTTTTTAAAGACAAGGTTATATACAATTAAGACAAAAGGCAAAAAAGCCATCAAGCGTGCAACAGAACAGCAAGGGGAGTGGAGCAAGGAAGTCCCAAGGGAATACCAAAAATAGGCTTTGGGGCCAGAGCATGGCACCCATCAGACTCGACCGGAAAACACTCCTAAAGGTCAACAAACCTTGGACTATTTACAGGCTTTTCTCTTTTTTGTCAAAAAAGAGCCATCAAGATGAATCCAACTCATAGCAAACCAAGGGTTTCCGCGGTTTCCGAGACTCTAAGTCTCGATAGGAACAGATAGCCTCATCTTTCCCTCAAGGAGCAGCTGGTGGGTATGAACCACCAACCTTACGTTTGACAGCCAATTGCCTAGTCCATCGTGCCAACAGGGTTCCTTACATATAATCCAAACAATTCAGAATATCCCTATAAAAGCATGCATTTGACTTCTCATATCAAGTTTCATACATCTGTAAGTTGAAGAAGAAAAAAAGCCTTAAGTGCACACTAGGCATTTATGTGTACACACATGCACACTTCAAGCACTTTAGGAATATGAATGGTAGAAGATACATGAATTTAACATCAGGTCTACTTCAATTTTCCCAAAACACTTTCCTGGAACTTGCCTCTGGCTAAATCCTATGTGAATAAATGCTTCAAATCCCTGCATTTTAGATTGCTCTGGAACAGACTGCTCTGAATCTGCATGAAAAGCAAACTTTTTAGTGAAAAATCACTTCTTTTAATGGTAAATTTTCATTTGGAATTGAAAGATGTATTTAATCATACCAAAACTGTCAAGAGAAACATTAGATGTCAATTCAACAAACACTAACTGAACACATATTATGGATGTGCAATGTACTAAAGTGCCACCTGGCTGTCTAGCTGTGGTCCTGGGGTGGCCCGTGTGTTGCTGTGATGCTGGAAGCTGTCACTGGTTTTTCAAATTTCAGCAGAGTCATCCATGGTGAATACCATGAAGACTAAGAACAGACTAGGAAATCAAAAGACAGGTGGTCCACTTGAGGGATTTGTCAAAGAAGACCTTAGAGGAACAGCAGCCAAACACTGAGCCTCTCAAGTCAGAAGGTATCCAAGTAGGACAGGGAGGGAGCTGCCTCTACAACGTAGTCGGCTTAGTGACTTTAATGGGTGAAGCAAAGCACCGGAGACAGACTGATGATCTCAGTACTGGAAAAACTTGCTACCATAGTTATACTGTCCAAAGAATTCAGGTTTTTTAATTACAAATTTATTGTATGCTCAAAAAGCAAAAATGTAGCAAAAATTGGTATTAGGGAAGAAAAAGTATCTGATGTAAAAATCCAAATTACAGATCAATTTTTTTTCTAATAGAATAAGCACCCATTAGGTCCAGTATCGTAACAGTGGTGGCCCAGTAGATTAAGTGTCAGGCTGCTAACAGCTCTACTCCGTGGGGAAAAGATGGGGCGGACTGCTTCCACCATGACGTACAGCCTGGAGAACCCTCCGGAGCAGTTCTACTCTGCCCCATAGTTGCCAAAAGGCGGGATTGCCGTGACCCCAGTAAGGAGATGTGCACATGGAACAGTGGGGTGGTGCAGCCACTCGATGTCAAGGAAAAGACTGGAGGTCTGAGTTTACTCAGAGGCACTTGTAGAGGAAGGCCTGATGCTCTGCCTGGAAAAGCAGCCACTAATAAACCTAGGTAGCTCCATTTTCACAATGGCACACACCAAAGGAAAAAGCCAAACAAACTCACTGCCATCCAGTTCATTCCGACTCCTAGTGAGCCTACAGAACAGAGGAGACCTGTCCCTGTGGATTTCCAAGGCTTTAAGTCATTATGGGAGTAGAAAGTCTCCTCTTTCTCCCACTGATAAACTAGACAAGGTTCCTGCCTTCAGGAGGCTTAGTCTAACAGAGGAGATAGACCATAACCTAATTGTTATGTTAAGGTCCCAATTAAGGACTTTGAAGGTAAAACACAAACATAAAACAATAAATTGACCTAACTTGAGTATGGTCAAGAACTGGGCACACCTGCAGATGATCTGAATAGTAACTACATCTGCATGAAGCCAAAATATGATCTTGAGGCTATCCCACCCAAATCTGGAGAACAGCTCAAGAATAGATTTGATACACTAAACAGCAATGACAAAAGACCTGATGGCCTGTGGGAAGATATCAAGAACATCATTCATGTAAAAACAGAAGTTCATTCAAATGGCAGGAAAGAAAGAAAATATCAAAGTATCTGTTAGAGGAGACTCTGAAACTTGCTCTTAATCACAGAGTAGCTAAGGCAAATGGATGAAATGATGAAGTCAAAGAGCTGAACAGAAAACTTCAAAGGGCAATTCGAGAAGACAAAGTAAAATATTATAATGAAATGTGCAAAAACCTAGTTAGAAAACCAGAAAGGAGGAACATGTTCAGCATATCTTAAACTGAAAGAACTAAGAAAAAAACTCAAGCCTTGAGTTGCCATACAGAAAGATTGTAAGGGCAAAATATTGAATGAGGCAGGAAGTTTCAAAAGATGATGGAAAGAAGATGCAGTCACTCTACCAAAAAGAACTAATCAACCTCCCACCTTTTCAGGAGGTAGCATATGAACAAGAACCAATGCTGAAGGAAGAAGTTCACGCTGCACTGAAAGCATTTGCCAAAAACCAGGCTCCAGGAATTGATGAAATAACAACTGAAATGTTTCAACAAGCTGATGAAGCACTGGAAGCACTTGTTTGTCTGTGTCACGAAATTTGGAAGACAGCTACTTGTCCAATGGACTGGAAGAGATCCATATTGGTACCTGCCCCCAAAGAAAGATGGCCCAGCAGAACGTACAAATTATACTTGATATCACATGCAAGTAACATATTGCTGAAGATCATCCAGATTCAGAAGAGGAGGTGGAACAAGGGATCTCATTGCTGATGTCAGATGCATCTTGCCTCAAATAAGGATGCTTACTTTTGTTTCCCTGACCACACAAAGCAATCAACTGTGTGAATCATCACAAACTATGGACAGCCTTGAGAAGAATGAGAATTCCAGAACACTTTACTGTGCTCATGTGGAACCTGTATATGGATGAAGAAGCAGTTGTGTGAATAGAACAAGGAAATGGTGCAGGGTTTAAAATCAGAAAGGTGTGCATCAGGGTTATATCCTCTCACCATACTAATCAATCTGTATGCTGAGCAAACAATTAAGAGGAATTGGATTATGTGAAAAAGAAGGCTTATTAGCAACCTTCGATATACAGATAACACGACCTTGCTTGCTACGCGTGTGGAGGACCTGAAGCACCTGCTGATGAAGAACGAGGGGTGCAGTCTTCAATATTGGTTACAACTCAATGCAAAGAAAACAGAAATCCTCACAATAGGTACCAATAGGTCACACAATGATAAACAGAGAAAAGGTTGAAGCTGTCAAGGATTTCATCCTGCTTGGATTCACAATCCATCCTCATGGAAACAGCAGTAAGAGATCACACAATGTGCGGCACTGGGGAACTCTGCTACACAAGGCGTTCATAAAGCGCTGACAAGCAAGCATGCTACTCTGAGGCCTGAAGTGTGCCTGACCCAAACCATGGTATTTTTATTTGCCTCATATGGACGTGAGAGTTGGACACTGCAGAAGGAAGACTGAAGAAAAATCAAGACATTTGAATTACAGTCTTGGCAAAGAGTATGCAAATACCGAGGGATGTCAAAAGAACAAACAAATCTGTCTTGGAAGAAACACAGCCAGAGTGCTCGTAGAGGCGAGGATGAGGAGACTTCATTTATGGACATGTTGTCAGGAGAGACCAGTCCCTGGAGAAGGACATCATGCTTGGTAAAGGAGAGGGCCAGGGAAGAGGCGGAAGACCTTTGACAAGATGGATTGGCACAGGGTCTGCACCAATGGGCGCACACATAAGAACAACTGTTGAGGATGGTGCAGGACCTGGAGGTGTTCCGTTCTGTTGTACACAGAGGGTGCTATGAGCTGGAACCAACCAGATGACACCTAACAAAAATAGCATCATGAAGGATAGCACCTAACACTGAATATTAAAGCCCCAGCGAACCCAGTCGAGATAACAAAGGGAGACTTTCCTGAGAAAGCAACATTTCAACTGACATGTAAAGAGGAGGAAATAGTTGGGTGAGTATAAGGAAAAGCAATGTAAGCAGTAGGAATATTAAATGTGAAGGCCCCATGCCTGTTGGGGGGAAAAAGGCTGGAGACTAAAATATTCAAGAAACTACCTTATATTGAGTTTTACATTAATTAAGCAGGCTAATTAAAAACAATTCTTACTACTTACTGATTCATATTCCAGTTCTGACAACAGTCTGAAATGTTCTTTCCCCAATAATAGCAGCTTGCTCCTTCCTGTGATTGGACTCACTTCCAGGTGAGTAAAATAAAACACTATGAATAGCAATCCAAAACTACTCAAACCAAGGAGTAACTTCCATTGATTCTTCCTTACACTTTCTTTAAATAGCTCCTTCTTGTTAGGAGGAAGTGCCTTCCACCATTTTCGTATGCCCCTGGAGTGAAAAGAAAGTCACAGGTCTGATGTCGTAGCAGGCACACCACCAAAACGCAAAGTAGAATTTGTCACCAAACATCCTACGTCTTTCTCTGTAGAGAGATGGCATTTTGAATCTATGAAATGATGAAAAATGGATCATCCATGCAGAGTTACGGTTAAACATCCTAATACTTATTTGCATGTTCTTCTTTAACCATCTAAGAAGATGAACGCTCTCTGGGGAGCTACTTCAAGCAACTGCAACTACCACTAGTTAACATTTGTTGACTGTTTACTGCAAAGAACTTTCCAATTGTTACGCACCTGCCGTCTCATTCATCCTCATAGCAACTAGGCCTACTATAAATAAGGAAATGAGAGGGAGAGATGAAGCACATTTGCCTAAGGTACGCAGAAAAACTGGCAATCTTATTCCAGGGTTTGGGTACTTACGTTTACTTACTCAGTGGGGATGAAGTCCCCAAATAACCATCTGAGGGGGTTACAACAAATCTGTGTCTCTAAGAACCAGCCCTCCCAACACTCATCAGACTGCTGGCACAACCTACCATGGCTTCGCCAAGGCCTGGGGAAACGACCTCAGCACTGATTTTAGAAATAACCTCTGTTCACTAGCAGAAACGCCACATAGTCTCTGGAACCTGAAAACGGAGAAATCAAAAGGGCAAGGGCACTGCGCACCAGCAAGTGGAGGGATTTTGCCTCTTCAAGTAACTTCCTTTTGCTGGGTGACACTCTAGAAATGCCCCTGGACACTGGAGAGACACCAACTATCAGGTGTACTTACTTCCCATTTTAAAACTTTACATGATTTATTAGCATTTATTTAAAAAGAATAAAAAGCATAGTCTAAAAAGGAATTTTAGAAGACTTACAATATTAAGAACAACAACAAAGAATAAAAATAAAGAAATGGAGCAAAAGAACCCTGGTGGCACAGTGGTTAAGCACCAGGTTGCTAATGTAAAGGTTGTCAGTTCAAACCACCAGGCTGTCTCGTGATAAAGAACCTATTAGAAACCAGAAAGGGCAGTTGTACCAGGAAAGTGGGCTGAGTCCGTCCCTAATGTAGCTATATATTTTCTGGGAGCCAAAACCTGAACGTATAAAGACAACCAAAGTAAATTACAGAGTAGAAGTTCTTGGGTTTTGCTAAGAACCAAAGTGGACTGGTTAGTGTGGGAGTAAAATAGGTCCTGATGGCTAACAAACAGATACCATGAATTTCCCTCTGCTTTTCAAGGATCAAATAAAAGGGGGACAGGAACTAAGTTAATTCTAAAGTATTAGTTTGGTATCACAGTATTAATTATTAAAAGAGCAAACCAGAAAGATGTACTGGAAATGGAACAAAAAATAAATATCAATGGTCATAGAGTTAACCTGACTCAGAATAAGGAGCAAGCCTGTTCTTAAATGAGCACCATAGATCCTCGGTTTCAATAGTACTGCCTACAATTCTAAACTCCAAAGGGATGTTTGTACATAATTCTTCTACGTGGATTATAACCAATGTTTCTGATTGTTCTTAAAATTGGAAATAGAAGATCCGTGTGTAAAATATTAAAGACATAATAATTTAAAGATGGCACGTCTACATTGTAAAGTACTATGTGCAGTAAAATTTTTCAAGATTATTATTTCAGACAGAACAGAACTGGAGAGAGCCAATGTTTAGAACTCTAATTTTGAGCTCAATGTTTCAGCAAGAGGGAGGGGAAGGACTAACAAGTTTTCTTTAAAAGTCCAGTAGCTTTCCAGATCTGTTGGAAAATACGAATGTTTATTTATTTATTGTTAATAGATTTTACCTGCCCACAATGATTGCAAGTAGTTTCTGCACCGGCTTAAGGAGGATCAACAGGAGGGGCACTGGAGCAGCTTGACAACGTGCAGAAGTGTGAAAACTGTCTCCGATCCGTAGCTGTCTCCACAAGGAAGCATTCCTGGCAGCACAGTTGCAGGTAATCCTCCAAACTGCCTCACTTTTAGTCCTCGAGAGGCAACCTGTTCTTTCATTAAAAGTCCTGTAGAAACGAACGTTGTCTGGCAGAAAGACAACCCTGGCACACTGACGTAGTCTCAGACCCTGATACTTACGTACTATGAAGTTAGCCAGGGTGCTATACTGTCTCCAAGTGGCTGGTGAATTAAAGCTAAAGTAAACAGAGTTTCTCATAGCAGACAGAAGTCCAGAGAGGAAGCTCATCTTTCTTTTGCTTGGTTATCTAAAACATTAAAAACAAACAAACATTTAAAGCCTACAATTAGCCATGGAAAATACTTACTTACCAAAATTGGATACAACATGTGTACCCTGGGTATGTAAGCTGCTGGTCTTTTCACACATCTAAGTTACCTCCTCCTTCTCTTCCGCCAACGCTTTTCAGCAACAACAAAAAAATGGGAGGGGGGTGTTGTGTACACAGTATTGCCATCTAAAACAAATATCTAGAAACTTGATTTTCTTTATTTCATTTTTTCATTTTTAGTTGGGAGGAGTCTACTATTAGCAGCTACATTATTTGGGGGATAAGAAAAAGAATTCGCTAAAACAATAGTATTCTGTTACCAGTTGGCAGTAACTGGGGAAAGACACAGTAAAATCAATTTTATCAAGTATACATTTTGTTTAATACAGATTTATTCCTATCAAATCTATATCTGGACTCCTGGATGAGTTCAAGTTGGAGGAGCAGGAACCAAATTTACCTGCCTTCAAACCTAAAACAACTAGAATACGAAACAAAGCCTAAGAAAAATGGTTGTAACATTGAACATTGTCCTTGATGAAGGACAGTGATCTCGTAGATTTGGGGGCAATTGAGGTCATTACACAACTTATTGTCTGCAGAGGGCTTCTAAGGCATGGTGCAGAGAGGTAACTTCTCCGTGAGGTGAGCCCACCAGACTCCCTAAATAATAGACGGTGCCTTTCTGAGGATTATTTCATAAACAGCAGTGGAACTACCGGAAGGTATCTACTCATGCCGGAAGGTACTCAAAATACGACTGGGACGAACTGCCTGCTCAAAGTAAAGTTGACTACGATGGCACAGGAGGAGCCCTGGTGGCTTAGCTGGTTATATGCTGGGCTGCTCATTCCAAGATCATCAGTTTGAAATCACCGTCCACTCTGCAGGAGAAAGATGAAGCTTTCTACTCCCACAGTTACAGTCTCGGAAACCCGCGGGGTAGTCCTCACCCTGTCCTCCAGGGTTACTATGAGTTGAAGTGGACTCACCGGCAGTGAACTTGGAGACAATGACATGCGCGGAGCAAAGCTTTCAGAACCTTCAAGTATGACTCAAAATGAGATCAGCCATTAATACTCAAATTACAGAATGTACAACGTATGAACCCAGGAATACTGAAACCCATCAACAATGTAATGTTCTACAGAGACAGTAACTGGATGAATGGATTCTGGTGGGTGTGGCAGGGGAGGTTGGGGGTATGGGCGCTAATAACAACGAGCACAAGAAAGAAGAGCAGGGAGGGAGGGAAAAATGGGGAGCTGATACCAAGGGCTCAAGTAGAAAGCAAATGATTTGAGAATGACGATGGCAACAAGTGTACAATTGTGCTTGTCACAAAGGACAGATGTATGGATTGTGATAAGAATTGTACGAGCCCCCAATACAATGATTTTTAAAAAAAAAGAGTTATAGTCCCAAGGGCTCAAACAGAAAGTAAATGTTTAGAAAATGCTGATGGCAGCATATGTAGAAATGTGCTTGATACAACTGATGTATGGAATGTTATGAGAGCTGTAAGAGCCAATAAAATGATTTAAAAGAAAAAAAGAAAGAACACATTCTAAAATTGACTGTAGTGATGATAACTCTTTTTAATATGGCAAACTACCGAATTTAGGTTATGTGAATTGTATGTCAATAAAACTATTATTTTTAAAAAGAAAGGAAATGGGGGCTGGTCCGGGCACTGGAATCACTCACTAGTCTCTGCCAAGAACTGGGGAAGACAGCCACCTGGCTAACTGACCAGCAGGAATCACATTGGTACATGTGGCTACAGTGGTACACTGATAGGGAGATATTAAGCTTCATTAGAAGAGGACCCCGAATGAAGACTATCATGGCCAATGCCAGCTGGCTCTTGGCTGAAGTAGAGAACACCAGAGAGATGCTGACTTGCGTTTTACTGATATTGTACAAAGACTGCCTTTGCCCTTGTAGATCACAACAACCTAAAGTGGCCAAAAATGAGAAATCCTGACACTTGCTTGTGCTCATGAGGAACTTGTACAGGAATCAAGAGGCAGTTGTAATGAATGTTCACTATCTTGACATTAACCTTGGTGTTACAGGTGTCTGCACACGTCCAAACTTATCAAATGTACTCCTCAAAGATGTATTTCTTGTTTATCAGTTATACATCATTAAAGCTATTTGAAAAAGACGCAAAATGGCCCAAGCACCACATGCTATACAAATGCTGATGGGATCCCATCTGAGGAGGAGGACATTTGCTTTAAAAGATCACTGGGAATAGTGGGGGAGCTAGAATATGGATTCATTTTTAAATTATTTTAGACAGCTATTTATTTCCTCGGGTGATGATTATATTGTGGGTTAATGAATACCTTATACCAAACAAGTACATGCTAAAGTACCTCTGCATGAAAAAAGAATTTCTCTAAATTGAAAACAGGTTAAACTTACTTTTAAATTGTATAGCAAAAGCAGACACACAGAGAGACATAAAACCAATATAGTAAATATTTTGCTGTCATTAATTTTACCTCTGGTGGGTCTACATGTGCATGTTAACTTTATTCTCAAGGTTTAAAAATCATAATAAAAGTCAGAGAGAAAATAAATAGACCTAATTCAACCAAGGCTAATACAACACCATCTAGAAAGATGCTTTATAACAATAGTTTTCATAAAAAGTATTGCATATATAGCAAGCTATTTGATAACAAATCAAACTTGTATACAGTTCACCCATCTGTCCTTACACTATGAATATACAGTGCGTGAATAAAGGGCATGCTAAGTAAATCCTAACTCCTAGGTGACACTTCACAAATTATTTTCAATTTTAAATCAGTAGAGACTGGGGTAGTACATACTAGTTTGACATTATTAATAAGACACTCTCATTTTCATTTTTAAATAAAGTTAGAAAGTAGTAAAATAATGCAAACCTGAAGAATATTTCAAAATGAGTATCAGTTCCAAAAATCAGAGAAGAAACCACAAGACAGTATTAACTGTCTCCATGAACCATGGCCTGGGACCCGAAGAATCCCCGAGACACGGTTTCAATCCTAAAATGGAAACTACCCTTTGGACCCACCACTTGTCCATCAGTTTGTCATACTGTGGCGGCTGATGTGTTGCTGTGCTGCTGGAAGCTATGTCACTGGTGCGCCAAATGCCAGCAGGTCACCCAAAGTGAGCCAAGGGGAAGAGCACCCTCGGCATGTCTGAAACAGAAAGAACTTACGAAAAAATGCAAGCCTCAAATTGCAACTTTGAAACATTCTACTGTATAAGCAAAATGTTGAATGATTTAGGAAGCATTTAGAGAAGATGGGAAGAATACACAGTCACTGAACCAAGAAAGAACAACTGAACATCCCACCATTTCAGGAGGTAACATGAGTTAGAATCCATGGCACTAAAGGAAGAAGTTCAAACCACACTGAATGGTTTAGTCAAAAGCAAGGCTTGAAGGATGGACAGAATACCCCCTGAAATGTTTCAACAGGCTGAAGAAGCACTGGAAGCTCTCACTCGTCTATGCCAGGAAATGTGGAAGACAGCTGCCTGGCCAATTGACTAGAAGAGATCCACATTGTGCCCATTCCAAAGAAAGAACGCAACTGAACGTTTGAACTATAAAATGATATCATTGCCAGTGCACCCAAGTGAAACTCTACTGAAGATCATCTAACGATGGTTACAGCAGCACATTGGCAGGGACCTGCCAGAAGTTCAGGCCGGATTCAGGAGAGGACTTGGAATAAGAAATACTGGTTGTCAGAAGAGGACGTGGAATAATAAATACTGGTTGTCAGATGAACCTTGGCTCAAAGTAGAGAATACCAGGAAGATGTTTACTTGTGTTTCACTGACTATGCAAAGATCATAATCAACTGTGGACAACCTTGAGAAGAATGGGAATTCTGGAACACTTCATGGTGCTCATGAGGAGGATGGCATCAGGATTGGAGGAAGGCTTATTCTGAAGTCTGTTGAATACACTGAAAGTGAAGCACTTGCTGATGAAGATGAAGGATTATAGCCTTTGGTATGGATGGCAACTCAATGTAAGGAAAACCAAAACCCTCACAACCGGACCAATAGTTAACATCGTGACAGAGAAAAAGTGGACATTGCCAATGATTTTGTCTTGCTTGGTTCCACAATCAACGTTCAAGGAAGCAGCACAAGACCTCTCTAGGGTACTGAAGAGGAAGGATGTTTCTTTGAGGACTAAGGTGCGCCTGACCCAAGTCATCATATTCTCCATTGCATCATATGCATATGAAATTTGGATACTGAATAAGGAAGATCATAGATTAAATGCATTTGAATTACGGTGCTGTAGAAGAATATTGACAGTATCATGGACTGCTAAAAGGACAAACTGATCTGCATTGGAAGAAGACCAGAGTGCTCCTTATAGGCAAGGAAGGCATGACTTCATCGTACCTACTTTGGCCATGTTGTCAGGAGAGACCAGGCCCTGGAAGGTCGTCATGTCTGGTCCGGTGGAGGGGCAGCGACAGAGAGGAAGGCCCTTGGCGAAATGGACTGACACAGTGGCTGCGTGAATGGGCTCAGGTATGGGAACAATGGTAAGGGCGCAGTGAGGGTAAGCGTGCAGTGTTTCATTCTGTCATGCACAGGGTCACAGGGTCGCTATGGGTTGGAGCCGACTCGATGGCACCAAAAAACAACCACCTCTCGGATGTGCTTTTCAACCAAAAGCAGGTTAACTCAACAGGCAAACGATTTCTCTTGTGAGAACTACACTCTTAAAAATCACCTACTGTGGGGGAAGGCCAGCCCCCCTCCCCAACTAATCACGGGTTCAGTAAGCACAACTGTAAGGTTAAGATATATAAAGATTATAACAAAGTCATAGAGAATAATAGGAGAGAGTAAAATAAAGAAGTCTGACACATTTCATGGTAGCATGCTCACCTCAGCTCCTCTTGGCGGTCCAGGGCAGGAGAGAACCGGAGAGAGACTGTTATTGCTAACCAAGGCTTGTATATCTTTGGGGGACGTGATTCCGGGTAACCACACACATCACAAGGGGTTGTACAATAGGCAACACGAGCAATAGGAAGAGGATATACAATGGGCATAAGCCTAACAGGAAGGGGATGAGCTAGGGGTGTACACATGACAGGAAGAGGAGGGACTAAGACAAAGGCGGAACCTAGACTCAATATGGCAGCCTAACCTTGGTCACCCTTGAGTGGGCTTGACCTCTCTGGGTTCTCCTACAAGGAAACAGTCAACTACTATCCTTATCAGAAGGGAGTGGGCCCTACTTAGGGTAGGGCAGATTATACAGTCTGATAGTTCTAGAAGGCTGACAAGCCTTAGGGAGAATAACCTCTGACCTACCTCAGTTGACCTCCAAGTGTACAGTCACATTCCACGTGTAGCAAGCAGCTAAGTTTGGCATATATTTGGGGGATACAACTTAGGAGAAATCTTCCTGTTTCCCACAAGCTACATGAGACCATATGGCTAATGTTGTCTCTGAGGCACAGGTGAGAAGTTTGGGGCGAGGGGGAGGATGAATTTAAAACTAAACTAGTGGGCATGAACTAACCACAACTGAAATACAAGAATGTTGACACAAATGAAGAATGTGATTAACGCCACTGAACTCTATGTATAGAAAGTATTTTGTCATGTATTTTCCAGGGTTTCGGGCTGCCCCATTCCAGTTGGACCAGCGGTGGAGAATTTCCATTCCCATCCCAGATACACTGAACCAACCGCTGTAGGTTTTACAAGCTCTAGAGGTGATTCTTAGGAATAGGTGCTTCCGTACAGAATACTGTGAAAACGTAGAATCTGATTCAGTGTATCTGGGATGGGAATGAGAAGTCTCAACATGAGAGTCCAGAATGAACTGGCGCAAAGCCCTGACATTTCTCACTAAAAAAACAATTTGAAAAACATTTTTAATTAGTATGTGAGTAGCATGGCATGTTCTTCATAGGCTAAATGGTGTGGGAGTAACAGATTCCGTATAAAATACAGTCCCTGCCCTCATGGAGTTGGGGAACAGAAATGAACCAAGTAAAAACATCAGGGGGTAATAAACTACAGCTCTGCATTAAGTGCTTTGTACTGCATGACATTTTTAAAAATTCATAGGAAGTAAAAAGCTTCAGGAAGCCAACTATTATGTTTTATGCCACTTGAGCTGATATACTATAAAAGACCACTGCCACCACGTCGATGCCAACTCACAGCGAGCTATAGGACATGAGCAGATATAGAAAGACAACAAAAATTAGGGGAAAAATTTTTTCACAGGGGGAAGTTCTTAAGGTTTAAACATAAAAAAATGTTCACCAGCAAGCCAAAATGCAGTAAACAGCACAAAACCCTCTTTCCTTTACTTCAGCTCTAGTGACTTACTGCAGTAGATAGGGTTGGAAAATTCCTGCCCAACCACACGCTCTGCAGCCTCACTTTAGAGGGCAGGCCTGGGCTGCCATGTTTGCATCTAGTGGCCCCTGCCACTGGCAAGAGCTCAGGGTGGGTTCTACTGAGCAGACATTTGGCAAGAAGTATGAGGCATGGGATCTTAAGAACATGGCAAGTCAGTGTGGTAGCAGCACAAGGCAAAGCTAAAATGAACAGCTTTGTAAAAGTGGATCTACAATAAGAAGAGCAGAACAGAGTAAAAGGCCCAGGCAGCCAAGAAGAAAGAGACAGACGGAATAAAACCCCGTCCCCAAGGCCACAGGCTTCGCACAGCCAATTCAGCGGCATGAGCTTCTTCGGTATACCTAAAATAATTGCACCTTTTCAGGTGGGTGTTTGGGGTTTTTTGTTTGTTTGCTTTTGGTATTCTGAAAATAAATGATGTCTGAAAGATTACTTTCTATTTTTCTTGCTCCACACCAACACGCAGGGAATAGTAAAAAAGAAAAAACAACAAATAAAAAACTCATACTAAATTGCACAGAGCAAATCTGCCCCAAAAGACCTCTTTAAAATGTTGTAAAGCAAAGATGTTCCTTTGAGGAGTAAGGTATGCCTGACACAAGTCTTGGGACTTTCGATGGCCTTGTGTACATGTGCAAGTCGGACAGTGCAGAAGGCAGACCAGAGAAGAACAGAGAGATTAGCATTATGGCATTGGCAAAGAATAATGAAAAGTGCCATGACCTGCCGGAGGAGCAAACAAAGCAGTCTTGGAAGAAGTAAAGCTCCTAAACCTGAGGACGGTGAGCCCTCGTCGCCTGTGCTCTGGGCCTGTGTCAAGAGGAACCAGTTCCTCTTGTCCAAGGCGGACAACGTGCTTGGTAGAGGCAGGGCACTAAAGTTGAACTCTCAACCAGATGGATTGCTGAAGCGGCTGCAACAATAAGCTCAACCACAATCGTCAGGCTGGTGCGGGACCAGCAAACCAGTTGTCCAGTTAGGAGTTACAAACAACTCCATGGCCCCTGACTCACATAGACTATAATATAACTCCATGGTTGTAAATCTTAACAGGAGCAGAGCGCCTCATCTTTCTCCCCAGGAGCAGCCGATGGGTTTCAACCACCAACTTTGTGTTTAACAGTCCAACGTTTACCCAACATCGCCACTACAGTTCCTTCAGCACCTCCTGGTATAAAACAAAAGTTGCAAACATCTGTCTCACATACTAGTTAACAACATTGTAATACTATACATCAGGTGTGGGGAACAGAAGGAATTCTCTTAAGTTGTCTCCCCAAAATATGTACCAAACTTAGCTGCTTAAGAGTGACTGT
>NW_022104341.1:68100789-68129807 GCF_000313985.2 Echinops telfairi | reverse complement strand
TTATAAATTATCAAGGGCTCATGAGGGAGGGGGGAACGGGGAGGGAGGGGAAAAATGAGGACCTAATGCCGGGGGCTTAAGTGGAGAGGAAATGTATTGAGAATGATGAGGGCAATGAATATACAGATGCGCTTTACACAATTGATGTGTGTATGGATTGTGATAAGAGTTGTATGAGCCCCTAATAAAACGATTAAAAAAAACTAACACCTGGCAGGCCAGGTAAATGTCCTCGGTGGGCCGCATGTGGCCTGCAGGCGGGCCGTAGTTTGAGGACCCCTGCTACACATTTGTTAACCAGAACTAGCTGAGAACTCCCTACTTTGTACTGTGCAAGGTCAACTTTCCCAAACCTCAGTACTGAATAGGTTTCAGAGAATAACGGACTATCCAGAACTCAGCCCACATTCAATCTACCACGTCAAGTCTCTCTCCCCAATGTCTCAACCGGACCCACCTGGGCCCAGTGGCTTCAGAGCAGGCCCACCTCATTTTGCCCACTGGATCTTCCTTGATTTCTCCACCTTATTTCATCACTAACTCCTACCTCATCCTAAAGTTATAGCCATCTTCCTACAATGCAAATCAGAAAATGCAATCTCACAACTCACAGAGCGTCCTACACTGCTAAGCACTGTGCAAAAAAATTAGGAACCAACAATTCAATGCTGCTGCATAATGACTCAATAGGACAGGGTAGAACTGCCCCTGTGGGTTTCCAAGACTGCTACCTTTACGGGAGTGGAAAGTCTAGTCTTTCTCCCGAGGAGAAGCTTCGTAGTTAGCAAGCTGCCCAGCTCTAACCACTCCATCACCAGGACTCCTTCAAACACTGTGAAGGGACTTCAAATCTCAAGTGGGTCTGTATCGTGATAAACATAGTTACGCTAAGTGCCCCCTGCCGAACTCTCTATCGCAACTTGGGCGTGTGGTAGTGACAAACGTTAACACTTAAAGCAGCACACGGTGCAAAAGAACTTTCTGCACTGAGGGCAATGTTCTGTATCAGCACTGCCCTACAGCGCAGTCTCCCATGGGACTAGTTAACAAAGGATGGCTGGCCCAACTAGGAAACCGAATTCGGAATTAGCTCACTTCTAATTAATTAAACATTAAATAGACAGATGTGACTTGTAACTAACACCCTGGATAGCAGAGACCAGCAAGGCCCAGGTGGGTGACTAAGACAGTAAGTCATCCCGATGTCAATGCAGATTCCTGCCCAGCAAGGAGATGCTGCCTCTTGGCAACAAACTGAGGGGCAGTGACCTGCATGACCTAAGGGTTCACAATTTTCAAGGAAAGCCAGAAACTTAGATCTTCTGTGAAATGTACCAATTTTTAAATGTTGGCACCTCGGTCAAACATTCACAGACCTTCATTCCGTTGCTGTTCTTCGTTTTGTTTTGTTTTGTTTTGTTTTGTTTGGGGCGGGGAAGCCTCTCAATTTTACAAGCCTCTCCTTCATTCATTGCATACTTAACAAGTGCTTACTATATGGCAGACACCATTCTGGGAGAGAGAGAAACAGCAGAGCAAAACACTCAGCAATCCTTGCTCACGTCACACAAATAATAACGATACTATGAGACTGTATTTGCCCCCAAATCAACAAATCTAAAGGAAGATTCACTCAAACTGTTGAGTGTGGCTATTCTTCATAGCAGGGTGGTGGTGGTGGTGGTGAGGGAATTATGATTCCTATCTTACAGGTTTCCTTGCACTTGAAATCTTTATAGGCTATGTTATTTTCGTTAAGCCCCCAAAGCAATGAAGGCAATTATTTTATGTGTCATTTCTATTGGTTTTCAAAACAAACAAAACTCCTTCCTGTGGAAGACCAGACCCTTCATTATTCAGACTCTCACTACACCTCTGGCCACTGTGCGCAGCCATTCCTGAACTCCACAGCACAGATAAGCTTATATCCCCAGAAAAGAAGAGCTCGCCTCTCTCTCCCTATGCACCTCTGCCTGCCTCACTGGGCAAGCAAACTCCAGCCCATCTCTCATCACTTGTAGGGTGGGTGGGGGTGGGGAGAGACTGTCTACTGACATAGGAGTTAGTATAAGCAAAGCCCCCAATGCAGCTCGAATGCGAGGATAAGTAAAAGCATCATCGTTTGTATCATTGACAATCAAGTGTCATTTTAGAACAGCGCCAGTGTCTGCTATTTTGTAATCCTTGCTTTATCCTTAAGAAAGGGGGAGGCAATCTATTTATACCTTTTCAAAGAGCCAATCCTGACACTACACAGCATAAGAGAAAAGAGTGAGGCTGACAAGGTTCCTTCAAAGAACTCTGGCAGGTCAACAAACACAGCTGGCAGACTAAATCAATGAGGTGAGAAAATTAAACAATTTGGATTGTGAGCCTGGAAGAACATTCCAGATCCTTAATTCTATAAGTGCCGCCTCTGAAAGAGTCCAAGCAGTACTCATGGGCACTCACAGCTCAAGTCTGGAAGGCAGTTTTAACAACTCTGCAGAAAATGACTATTTCTTCTCTGGTTTCTATGGAAACAGCTGTCAGATTGGCAAAAATAGGACATGTGCTTTAAAATAATCATTCAAGCAAAGTACACACATGATGGAAGGCTTTTAAAAATAATAATAATAAATTGGAAGGCTGGGTTCTTAAAGCTTCCAAATGTCAGCCTGCACCCCTTCACCACGACAGTGGCTGATGGCTCCGAGCCGCCATCCTTTTAAAGAGGGTTGCTAAAAGCCACCAATCGCCACCAACCCCCGAAACCCAAATGAGGGATCTTTCAGGTCCCTGGTTTGAAATTTCTAGCGGAGGGCGGCACTGCACAGTCAAGCTGTCGCCCCGTCTTGCATCAGCTGGCTACACGATTGCCACGGTTTTGGTTTTTTACGTGGGTTTTGCAGGCGAGTTTATTAAGTTGCTAACATCCCCTCAGAAACGGTTGACCAGGAAATGGCCCCTTTCCTCTGCCCAGTTGAGACAGGAGCACTCTTTCCTCTACCTTCACCGAGAGGAGCTACGAGAGGCTGACCCCGAAGCCCTGAGCGCCCAGGCTCGAGGTCCCCCTTGGCAGGGGGGCTTGTGTGAGGGCGGAAGGAAGGCCGTCTTCCCGGAAAACGGCGCAACAGAAACTTCCCATCGGCAATGCCATCCGGCAATGCCGGGAACTGGGTTCCAGCAATCCTCCCTGGCGGGGATCGACTAGGGGAGCGAAGGCTTCGGGGTCACCGGGTCACCGGGTTCTGGTACGACCCCGCGCGCCCCGCCCCCACCGCAGCCACGCCGCCGGGCCCGGCTCCCCGCCCCCACCCTCCAGTTCCTCCAGTTCGCCCCCACCCCACGCCCGCACGGCACCCTCCCCGGGGCCCGACCCGACTCGGAAAGGAGGGCAAAAGCGACCACTGGAGACAGACCCTAGCTGTGGCCAAAGCGAAGACTCCAGGTGCCGACCGGCCCGTGCGCAAGCGCAAGCATTTCCCAAAGCCCCGCCCCTCATTTCCTGCCCTCTGTCCGGGCCGAGGCGCCCTTCGCTCCGCCCACCACGGGCCGGTGCTCCGCCCACCCCTAGCCGTTTTCTCCTTGGGCCTCGGGCCTTGCAAGGACTGTGGCGCTCTGGCTCTCTCTTGTGGCCAAAGCAAGGAGGTGACCTTGGGTAGGGCCGCTTGTTGCTAAACCAAAACCCAAAACTCACCGTCAGGGAGTGGATTCCTATTTACGATGTTGATGATGCTTGTGGGGTTCCTTCGAGTCAGTTTTGACTCATGGCCATCCTATGTACAACAGAAGGAAACACTTCCGATTCCTACACCATCCTCACAATTGTGTGTGAGACCATTGTTGCAACCACTGTGTTAAAATGAATTCTTCTCCTGGAGGGTCCCTTTTCCCCTGACTCTCTACCAAGAACGATGTCTTTTTCCAGGGACAGGTCTCTCCTGATAACATGTCCAAAGTATCCGAGACATAGTCCCGTCATCCTAGCTTCTCAGTATTCTGGCTGTACTTTCTCCAAGAGAGATCTGTCACCCACCGACCACAACATCTTGCTTGTACAAACCACCTCCACCACTCCCTAGAGAACAAGCCCTCTTCTCTGTTCTTCTGATCTACCAGTTGTTTCACTAACTGGGGCCTCTAAGCTCCGGGCTTCAAATCACCTCCTGGCCTCTATGACTTTAAGCTTCTATCATCCCCAGGGCTATTATAAAGACCAGATCTATGACCACCTTTCTTCGCACCATGCCTGACTCTCACCTATACATTCTTAGTGGCCTTAACAATAGAATCCACTGCTTGGTCTTCTGACTTCACATAATAAATTCATTCTGTTAGAACTCTCTCTCTCTTGTGGGAGAGATACACCTCGGTCCTTGGCTTCGTGAGATAAAGAATTCATGCTGAAGCCTGGTGTGTGATCCAAGTGAGTTTATAGAGGATAGAAGCGGCACAAGCGCATGGGACAGCGGCTCAGCCACTGCTGGGGATGGCAGCCTGGCCACCTTGCCCTGTGTGTTGGAGCCCCTGGGAGAGAGTGAGCCCAGAGCAAAACCTCTGGCTTTTCAAGGGCCCGTTGGGAGGCGTGGTCGACAATACTGGTCGACCTCATTGGCTGAATCAAATTCACCTGGCTTAGATGTGCCAATCCAGGTGTAACACTCACCTGGGTGTACCATCCCTTCCTGGCTGGGAGCTCGAACCTAATAATTCCACCAAAACCACCTCCCTCTGCCTCCCCTTTCTTTCCTCTACCATCTGCCAAGGAAACTCCAGCCTTTATTCAGTATTGGTCAGCATTTCCTCTAAAATCCTAAATGCCACCTGAGCAAGAAGTCTGACACATCTCCTTAGGTCCTTGCCAAGGTTCCGAGTCCCAAAAATGTACTCCCAAGTCAACAAACGTTCCTTTTTCCAACCTTATGTCTCTGCCCCTTTGATCAAGCACCCTCAACAATCTTGTCCCCAAGAGTCCTCTTTGGGCTCCTCGTGGGACATGGAAGGTCATTCTTGCAGTTCCTGCATGTGCAACCTCTTCTTCCCTGAAGGGACCCATTGCCCCCTCAGCCAGGTGCTGCTGGGATATAACCCTTGTTATCTTCCTCACAGGAGCTCTGCTGGCAAAATGGTTAAGAGCTCAGTTACTAACTGCAGAGTTGGAGGTTCAAACCCACTAACTACTTCATGGAAGAAAGATGCTGGCAGTCTGCTCCTGAAAAGATTTGCATCCCTACTATTGTTTAAAAACAAAGTCACACTAATTAACTTTTAAACTTGTACCCAAAAGTTAATTTTCGGGGTGGGAAGGGCAGGAAGGTAAAAGGGAGCTGAAATCAAGGAGTTCAAGAAGGAAAAGAATGTTTTGAAGAGGATTGTGGTACCAATTGTACAAAACTACTTGATGTGATTGTACTATGGAATGAGAAGATATCTGCATTAGCTTCAAATAAAATGGTTTAAAGAAAAAAGATTTACATCCCTAACAACCATAAGGAGCTGTTATACTTTTCAATAGGGTCATTATGAGTCAGACTCTGTTAGGTAACCAGATAGGGGATTATTCCTCTCCATGCCCAGCGGCCCCCTTACAGGAAGTTGGAAGCTATTCAAGGCTAGAGGGCATGTTCCAAATTCTGGTTCGAGACAGGAAGGAGCAGTACACCTAGGTGTGCGGTACACCTGGATTAGTCCCATCTTGGCCAGGTGGGCTATCTTGGCCAGATGGGCTTAATTCAGACAATGGGATCAACCAGCACCACCAACCACGCCTCCCCGCAGAGGACCCTGAAAAGCCAGAAACTTTGAGACCGCGGCTCTCTGTTCCAGCCGCTCCTACACAGTTCAGCAAGGCTGCGGTCCACCCAGCTGTGCCGAGATCTCTTTTCCAGATCTCTTTTCCAGCTGCTCCTCCACCAGGAGGCAGGTTTCTCTGGCCTCAGTTTCCACACGTGGGTGTGAAGTGCCCTGAGGGCACCTCTGTAACACCTGAAACTTATAAAGCCCACTTGGATCACAAACCAGGCTTCGGAGTGAATTTTTTCTCCTTGGAAGGCATGGGCCATGGGATTTCTCAGCCTGGGAAACCTAACAAATCCACCAAAGGGCAATTAGTTTGGTTTGGGTATTTTCTTAGGAGAGAATTGATGGAGAAATCAGCTTCTGACAGGACACTGATGCCTGGTGTTGAGAAGGCTGTGAGGAAGTCGCAGCTTCTCCCGAAGAGGAATTGGCCTGTGTGCAAGCTCTGAGACCTGCCGAATCCAGACGCTCAGGGTTCCCACGCACCTATCCCACGGGGAACTGTGGGTGGCCCACAGGCAGTCCTTGGAAAAAGAAGGCATTGCTGGGTGGCTTACAATCAGGAAGGTTGTATGTCAGGGGTGTTCTATCACCACACTTACTCAATCTGTTTGCTGAGCAGATAATCCAAGACGCTAGACTGTACGGAGAAGCATGCAGCAAGACCATGAATGATCTGTGATATGCAAATGACACCCTTGCTTGCTGAAAGCAAAGAAGACTTGACTGCAAAACAAAAAGCGAAGGGCGTGGCCTTCAGTGGAGATGACAGCTGACTATAAAGAGAAGCTCCTGGGCTAAGAAGTAACAGCACGATCAATGGAGAAATGACTGATGTTGTCAAAGATTTCATTTGACTTGTATCCAAAAAGCAATGCCCATGGGAGCAGCAGTCAAGGAATCATGCTGTGGAGGACATTGGGAAAACATACCGCAGAGGAGCTCTAGGAAATGTTAGCGGAAACCAGTCACCTTCGGGACTAGGGGGTGGCTGACCCGAGCCCCAGTGTTTTCCATCACCTGGTAGGCAGGTGAAAGCTGGACGTGAGTCGGGAGACCACAGGGGAATGCCTACCTTTGCAGTGTGGTGCTGGGGGAGAACAGTGACATGACCGGAGATGGCCAAAGGAATGAACAGAGCTGTTTGGGAGGCAATATGGCCAACATGCTCCTTAGAAAGGAGGTTGGAGACACTTCTTGCATATCTTGAATATAATCAGGAGGGACCAGTCCCTGCAGGAGGACAGCATGTTCACGAAAGTAGAAGGTTGGTGCAAAAGAGGAAGAGCATCAACAAGACGGATTGGCACATTGGCTGTAACACTGAACTCAAATACGGCAAGTGCCCAGCTAGCAAGAAGTCCCCATCCTGGGTGGTGTGCACATGTGAACCACCTTTGACATATATAACTGGCCAATCGTATACAATTTTGTTGGGGATGGCAGTGGGGGGAACCTGCGAAAATGTCCCACTGGAGAGAAAAGGCATATCAGGGATGATCACCCAGGTATTTGAACGGATGTGGGAGGAGCGATACCTGA
The DNA here is from genome assembly GCF_000313985.2 of Echinops telfairi. NCBI lineage: Eukaryota > Metazoa > Chordata > Mammalia > Afrosoricida > Tenrecidae > Echinops > Echinops telfairi. The sequence continues at coordinate 68,122,484 of NW_022104341.1, read as the reverse complement.
AAAAATAGCAATGTGGTTGACTGATTGTTGCAAAATTGTATTGACACCTTACGTGGTCCATTGAGGAAAGGAGGACCGTTAACGAATGGTTGTAAGCTGCGTGTGAGTCCCAGGTTTCTTTGGTCGATGATGTCGAGGCTGTGATCTCTGGCAGTGGATGCGTGGGGCAGCCGACGGGCAGACCCAGGGTGTTAGAGTTCAAACACAGGCTCTTAAGCCATTTGGGTGAGTCGATTCCTGCTAACCCGGTGTGTGTCAGAGAAGGACTCAGATGGTTGTCTTCCTTTAAATTTTGTTTTGTTGCCAATGAAAAAAAAACACGTAAAACATACACAAAGTCAATGGTTCCTACAGGTACGGCTTAGTGTCCTTGTACAACCTTCCTCCCGATGGGCAATCCTTCCTACTCTCCTTTCCAGATCGTCCCTCCTGCCTTCAGAAGAATACACTGCTACCTTGGGGTTCTTTTTCCCCTAACAGTTTTATTGGCGTTTCATCCACATGTCAGACAATTCAATCATTCGGTCTATAAAGATGAGTTGTACAATCATCACCACAATCAATTCTAGAACATTTTCTTCTTCCTGGTACTCACTGCTATTCATGTAATTCTTTTTAATTGTGGCAAAAAATGTACACAACAAAACACGCCTGAAGGTTTCTCTCTAATCGCTAGAGTTGCTGTTTTCAGTTGGCTCCCATGTAGTTAGCTGTTGTTGTTGTTGTTGTTGTTGTTGTTGTCATCAAGTCAGCTTCCACTCAGATCAAGAGAATGAAATACCAACCTATAAACCCACCTACAGTGGGTTGAATAGCGCACTCCAAAATTGTGTTCACCTGGCACCTCAGAAGGGTGAAAGACAAGACTTTCTACTCTCATAAAATAGTTACAGTCTTGGAAACTCACAGGTCAGGTCTACTGTGTCCTACAGAGGTTGCTTTGAGTCTGCACTGGCTCCATGGCAGTGGGTTTGAGTGGCGTCAGAAGTAGACTCTGAAGATTTAATTATGGTGAAGACCTTAAGATGGCATCGTCTCTGGTGAGGTGAACGCTTAAATTCAATGACTGGAGTCCCTCTAAAACAGGGGCACACAGAGACACATGTGAAGACAGGACAGAGTGAAGTTGTCCTGTCATCCAACCATGGAATGTCAAGAGCCACCAGCCGCTGGAATCCACAAGGAAGGATCGTCCTCTAGAGTGTAGGGAGGGAGCAGGGCACTGTCAGCACCTTGATGGTGGATTTCTCCCGAACTGTTAGAATATATATATATATTTTTTAATTATTTTATTGGAGGCTCGTACAACTCCTATCACAATCCATCCATCCATCCATTGTGTCAAGCACATTTGTACATTGGTTGTCATCAACATTCTCAAAACATTTTCTTTCTACTTGAGTCTTTGGTATCAGCTCCTCATTTTTTCCCCTGCCTCCCTCACCCTTGATAATTTATAAATTATTATTTTGTCATGTCTTACACTATCCGATGTCTCCCTTCACCCACTTGAGAAATTATATTTTTCTTGTTTTAAGTCACCCAATTTGCAGTACTTGGAAAGGACAGCCCTAGGAAACAAATCAAGAGATTAACATTAGAGTAGGACACCCCCACTCAGGACTGAAGAGTGGAGGCACCCATTTGACCATTGTCTTCCTCCCTAGAGACTGTTCATAGCTGACCATGCCTACCACACCCAAGGATATGCCTTCTACCCAGGGACTGCCTGCATCCATAGACTGGTCCACCTAGAAGTCCAAAGGACAGGTTCCTGAACCTCAGTGGATCATCCCAGCACGAGCTCTCCATGGGGATGATTGGAGAGGTTCCCTTCTTCTGCCTGGTCCTTCCTCCCTTATAGGGTTTTCTTCCTGAGCACACTGTCCAGTAACCCTACGTACAAATCCTTTTATTTTCATTTTTTATTTTTTTAGGCATCGAACTTTATTGATTTTTCTCCTCAAAGGGAGAGGCATTGCTTGGAGGCTCATTTAGAATAGGAGTGTCGTGGGCCCAGGTGGCATTGCTCTCGCCACCTCACCCCCACCAGCCTGCTCCCTGCTCCCTCAGGGGCCAGCAGAGGGGCTGTTCCTGGGCCTCCCTGTGGCCCCCACCGTGGAGATGCTGCCCTCAATTGGGAGAGTTGGGAGACTGAGTCCAGTGCCCGTGCAGGGCAGCCTGAGACAGACAAGAGACGAACGGACAGATGGACAGATGGCACTTCAGCTGGCAAGCAGGTCCCGAAGGACACTGTTGTAGGGCAGCAGGTCACAGGCTAGCCGTGCCTTCTGGTCCCGGACAGACTTCAGGCTGGGGCTGTGTTGCAAAAGGAGGCAGCAAATATCCACGTGACCCCTTTCCGCAGCCTTATGCAGACAGGTCATGCCATCGTCATCTGCCACCCTGGGGTTGGACCCATAGGAGAGCAGAAGCCGGGCAATTTCCGTGTGGCCGCAGTAGCTGGCGCGGTGCAGGGCGGTGGCACCGCCGTGGGTCTGGGCATCACACTGAGTTCCGTTTTCCAGCAGGAACTGGCACACCGCGTAGTGCCCGTTGCGGCTGGCATAGTGCAGAGCCGTGTAGCCGACCGCATCTGACTGACTGGGGTCCGCTGCCTTCTGAATCAAATGCTTCACCAGGCCAAGGTCTCCATTCAGGGCTGCTGACCAGATTCCCCTCTCGAAGTCCATCTCCTCCAGCGTCTGCTGCACGCTGGGTGCTGCATTTTCGTGGGAGCAACAGGGGCCGTCCGCGCATTGGCTAGGGGCCGCCATACCGGCCTCGGCGCCGGGCACCGACTCTTTGTCTCAGAGTCTGTTTCCAGGAAACGGAACTTAACACTTATCCATGTGCTCCATATGTGAAAGCTTCTTTGGTACAGACTAACGTTAAATCATACCGTCCGTAGAAAGTGCTGGATAGTGAGATAAAACTGAGCTCCAACCTCACTGCCATCGGGCCAATGCTAACTCATAGTGGTTACGAGTTGGCCTGCCATCCTCATGGTCAACAGTTCAAAACCCCTAGCAGCTCCCCTGGAGGAAGACTAGGATCTCTACTCCTGCAAACAATTACAGTCTCAGAAACCCATCAGGGTTCTCTGTGAGTCAGTATAGTAATAATGGGTGAAATAATTCTGAGAAACTTTGAGTCATGACATTTCATAATCTGGTTCAGACAAAGACTCAGCAAAGAGCGAGACTCTGCTCATGTGGATTCAGCTTGAGAATCGGTGAGGTGGCCATGGGATCTGAAGATCGCCTGATTGATGGGCTGCAGTGTCTGAGTGGACTTTGCCTGAAGTGCCCTTTCATTTCTCATTTCAGTGTCTGGGTGGGACTTTGCCTGAAGTGCTCTGATGATGTCCCGGGCACACAACTGTTCAAAATGACAGGTTGTGAATTTGAAATCACCTCAACGTGAAGAATGCCCACATCTTCACTTCTCTCTTCTTGGCTGCCGTTCGTTACCACGGAGCCAATGCTGATGCGGGCCACCTTATAAACAAAATGTTACCTGGTCCTGTGCAGCAAAAGCCTCATCCAACCTCCTCATCTAACTTCACAAGGAGGGAGGAGACTCACTGTCAGCATCAACAGTCAGGCGCTGATTGCTGTGACACGGAGGTGAGATATGCCTCCTCTCTCTAACCCTCTTACCAATTCTGACACCAGCCATCCACCATGACACTCTCTTTGTTCTCTGCCAGGCTCAAGAATTGTTAGGGTGGCCACACAAAACCCACAGACCACCCTCACAGCTCTTGGGTTTATCAGGGAAGTAATAAATACAACTCAAGATCAAGAATGACTACTGATAAACTCTTCTATAAGGACAGCCTCTTCTTAGTTGTGCCTGAAGGCAGGCTTCTTTCTGACCTTCCCGCAGCCTCTTAGCTCCTCCACCTCTTGGTCTGGCTTCTGGCCTGATCAGGCAAAGGTGACAAAGCTCTTTGGCTCTGCCAATAGGTACCCACTTCACTGGGAGTCTCCTGGCCAAAGATGCTGCATTTTCTAGCTCTATGTCATTGTCTTGTTTACTCATTGTAACTGTCCTGCTCTGTGGGCTAGGAAGTCCACTGCACCATCTCATGCTGGTCTCCTGGTTCTATAGCTGCCATTTCTGTGCTGCTGCTCCTTCTCATGGTCTTGTGCGCTCCCTGATGTTACAGTTCTCTCTGTGTCTCCTGGCTGTAAGGGGTTCTCACCACAGAGACTCTGGGTCCAAATGACCTGCTCCACTTCTGTCTTTTATTGGATGTTTTAAGACCCTCTCCTTTTCCTTCTCTGAATTGTGCTGTTGGGCTGCTAACTGCAAAGTCAGAAGTTTAAAACCATCGGCCTCTCTGTGGGAGAAAGATGATGCTTTCTACTACTGTAAAGAGTGACAGCCTCGGAAACCCGCAGGGGCAGTGCTGTTCAGCTCTATAAGGCCTCCATGAGCTGGAATCGACTCGATGATGGTGCGTTTTCTCAAGAGCTCTTCCTCCTCTGGGATGGCTCACTGTTAGCCTAGCAGGATGGCAAGACTGGCCATTCCCTTCAGTAGGCTGACATAATCCCACTCCCACACGGATACCATGCACCTCATTTGCACACTAGCAAACTGCCCAGTCCCCTCGGTGGACCACAAGCACCTTATTTGCACACAGTCCCACCCCGTCATTTGGGTGGCAAGAAAGATCCTATCGAAGTGCTCTATCCCAGCACACAGGCCGTCTCCATGATCACCAGGCTGTTTGAGTCCCTTGTGGTGGCTATTGGGTCAACCCATCTCACCTAGAGCCTCCCATGTTTTCTTTGGCTCTCGACTTTATCAAACATGGAAGCCTACCTGTCATTTCTTCTAAAAAGTCCAGATTTACAGGGTCACTTGAAACTGGAGGACTCCCTAAGACTGTCACCCTAAGACACTCTTGAAATCTTGGACAAAACTATCCTACGCGGTCATCAGTTAGCAAACAAACAGATTGGCCCATAAAACAAACACTGTCATGGGTGAGTAGCGTGTTTCTATGAGATCAGACGGTCAATATTTACTTAGAACCAAAGGCAAGAGATGGGGGTAAACCAGGTGACTGCAACAGAAACAAGCAGGGCAGTGATCATGACGCAGTTGATAATGCCACAAAAAAACCAATGCCACTAAACAAATGACATTGAAAATGTTCAATGGGAGCCTACTTTGATGTGTGACTTTCACGGAAGGCTTAACAGAGTCTATTTTAAAATGATATCGTCTACGCCAGCAGACGCTGACTTTCCAGTGTCTCCTTCCACATCTTCCAGTTCCTCAGCTCTCTGCCTCTGACTTCTCGGCCCTTCGTTCTCCTCGCGGCACATGAGCCCTGGGCATTTGAAGAGTGTGCTTTGCTTGAGGAGAGTGGTCACGTCGCCCTCCCAGATGCTGTGCTCGCACACTGTCACCAGGGCTGTTGTACTTCTCTTTATGCATATGTAACACCAAGGTTTTCTTTTAGTAGGTTGATGGCTCTGGTCTTTTTGACATTTTCAAAAGTCTTCCATGTACCAGAGAGACTGTCGGTGTGAGAGAAACAGACAACCTGAAACATTTTATGAACAATGAAGTTTGTACAAAAGACCCGCAGTGCGTGTTGTCAAGGCAATTAACGACTGTCCCAGCAATGTGCTGAATGATCTCCCCACCCCCACCCCCCCTAACCCCCATGAACAGACTTGAAGTATCACGTTTGCCAAACATTAACTCCTTCTAAGTACCTGCATATCTCCGGACTTCTCCCTTTGTCCCTATCAGCTGTGTCTGGCATTGTGTCCCATGGTTCAAATTATTGAAACCTCATACAATAAATAGCTTTTATTTGCAAATACTTTATGGCTCTTCATATACATTACATTTGATTTTCTAGAGGAAATTTGGAACTGTTTCTCAGTTCCTTCCCCCTGAAAGTTGCACTAGGATGGTGACTGTGTTGTTGTTGATGTTAAACTTGGGTTCATTTGGAAGTAATGGATTGGCAACACGGACTCTGTTGCCAACTGGCCTGTCTCCCACTGGCTCCGGTCTTCTTTCACATCTCTCCATAAAGTCTGACTGTTTTCTTATGTGGCCCAAAGTCTATGCATTTTAAAGGGACAATAAACATTGGTTTCTTAGGATTACAGAATCTCAGAGCTGGAGTGAAAGAGCAACATCATAACCCCCTCGTTGCTGTGGCGCCCCCTGCGTCACGGGGTAGAACTGCCGCAGGGGTTTTCTTGACTGCACTCCCAACAGGCAGATCACCAGGCTTCTCTTCCGTGCTGCCATGCAATGGAGTCTAACCTCTAAACTTTAGGTCCGTAACGAGGGCAAACCGTTTGTACGACTGGAAAAACCATGACTCGACTGCCATCGTGTCGACTCTCACGTTCAGCGACCCTATAGGTGAGGGTCGAACTACCCCAGTGGGTTTCCAATCTGTAGCTCATGAAGGGAGAAAAATGCTTCACCTTTCTCCCGAGGGGAGGTGGTGGTTTCCAACTGCCAAGCTGGAGTTATCATGCCACAGCTTCACTGCTAGGCCCTCAGGGCTCCTCGTGGCCAACTGGAAGGGCCTGGAAGAACACCTTCTGAGGCCAGCTCTCAAAGAACCCAAAACTCGGGGTATATTTTGGTGTGGTTTTAAACTTCTTAAAAAGAATAATGATCATACTATATATACTTTCTGTAACTTCCAGTTTAGCACTTCAACTGCACTTCTTGGTGTGGGGCGGGGGTAATAGCAGTGCATACAGACCAATGTAATCACTTCACGGTGCTCTGTGGAAAGTATAGCACATCATTAATCTAGCATTCCCCATGAGTGAATATGCATCTGTTTTCTATTGCTTTGCTATTACAAACTCAGCAGACAACCAAAATGCAGACCACCTCCTGCCCCTTCTGCACTATGCCTGTTTAAAGAAAGGCGTTTCTTTGGCTTTCTGAGGTGTCCTTTAAGTTAGCTCCATAAACATTTACTGAGCATGTAATAAGCACTGGTAATTTTTGTTTGGTTTGGTTTGGGTTTTTTTTTTTTTGACATTTCTAAAACATCAAGTTTAATACAACAAACAAATCTATTAATTAAAAAATACTTGTGGTATTTTTTTTACATGCTATGCCCAGGCACTGTACAAGACTTGAAGCTCAGAGAAAATTCTCAAATACTCCTCTTCAGAAGGAGGCCTGGTGGGGCGGTGGGCTCGGTGTTGGGCTTGCTGTTAGGTGGGTTACTCCTGAAGAGACTTTCAGTCTCAGCAACTCAATATAGGGCAGTGGGTTTGAGTTTTTGTGATATTTGTGGTGCTACTCTCTCTGAACTCCAAAACAATACCCAAAATAAAACATGGTAATTACATCACCGAACAAAACCCAAAGCCAGTGCCATCACGTTGATGCCAACGCGGTCACGGCCGTCCAGTCAATTTGACTCAGAGTGAGGACCCTGGAGCACAAAGTAGAACTGCCTTATGAGTTTCTGAGGTTGGTTGTAAATCTTTATAGATAAATTGGATTCTATGAAGAATAATTCGGCATTAGAATTGGAGGAAGGTCTAGTAACAACCTGTGCTATGCAGATGACACACCTTGCTTGCTGAAAGTGAAGAAGACTTGAGGCACTTACTGATAAAGATCGCGGATTGCAGTCTTTGGTATGGATTACAACTCAGTGTAAAGAGACCATAACCCTCACAACTGGACCAATAAGTAATATCGTGATAAATGGAGAAAAGATTAAAGTTCTCAAGGATTTTTGTCTTGCTTTGATTCACAATCAATGTTCATGGAAACAGCAGTCAAGAGATCAAAAGACATATTTCATTAGGTAAATCTGCTGCACAAAACCTCTGTAATGTATTGAACAGCAAGGAAGCTACTTTAAGGACTAAGGTGCACCTGATCCAAGTCATGATCTCTTCAGTTGCCTAATATGCATGTGAAAGTTGGACATTGAATCAGGAAGCCTAAAGAAGAATGGATGCATTTGACTTGGGTGCTGGTAAAGAATATTGAAAGTACCATTGACTGCTAGAAGGACAAACTGATCTGTCTTGGAAGAAGCACAGCCAGAGTGCTCCTTACAGGCAAGGATGGCAAGACTTCATCTTCCATATTTTGGACAGATTGTCAGGAGAGACCAGTTCCTGGAGAAGGACCTCATGCTCGGGGAAGTAGAGGGGTGGCAAAAAGAGGAAGGCCCTCAAGAGCATGGACCGACACGGTGGCTGCAACCATGGGCTCAGGCAGAGGAACAACTGTGAGGATGGTGCCGGAGGGGGCAGTGTTCTGTTCTGTTGTGCTTAGGGTCGCTATGGGTCAGAACAGGCTAGATGGTGCCTCACAACTACAGCATGAGATGAGTTGCTGAGAGATGTAACTCAAATAATCCTTTCCAATACTCATCTATGCTGTTAGTACACACCAAATTTTCTCCTCAACCCAGTTTCCTATCTTCTTCTTCTTATGCATGATCAACTTCTCTTTATCCTCCAGGTATTGGCTTACATAAAACTTCTTCCAGTAGATCTCCTTTCAATTCAACCCCACCTCCACTCTAGCTTATCCTAGTTCTCACTGCGGCGTGTTCTCCAAAGGTCCTGTAGCCCATAATCATAATGCTTGGCCCACATGAGAGCAATCGCCTGCTTTATTCTCCTCTACACACACACACACACACACACACACACACACACACACACACACCACTGAACTGTGAGATTTTGGAGGGCAGGCAAAACCCTCTTTGTTACTATATTCCTGTTACTAGCATGGTGGTGGAACACTGGCCGATGTCTATTCATTCACTCATAACTTTGAATCTTCATTTTTCAAAATTATTGAACAGTGACTTATGATCAAGTATAAGTGCATCTGCATGGCTACTAGGCAATTGTAATATATGCCCTGATTAATTTTTTAGTATAAAAGCCAGAAGTTGCTTCTACTTAGGGATTTCTTCATAAAATCATAATATATTTTTAAAAACTCCCCAGGCTGGTCAAAGGGAATACTTTGAAGTGCATAATTATACTCACAAAGGATGAAGATTATTGCTTTAAAAGTACTTATCTGTCTGATTAGATGGTGGTAGGTGAGGAAAGGCCCCAAATTCAAACATGTTCTATGGAGGCCCCTTTATTCAGCATTAAACAGGCCAAAGACAATAATCATCTGGAATCGGGAGGCCTTCAGCATGAGTCCAAAACAGAATCCAAAGGAATTCCTGGCTAGGGGGTAATGCTAGATGAGGGAAAACAAAGTTAAATTGTCACAAAATCGTGATGGACACCAGTCCACTTCACGGTTGTTCCGGGCAGGCCTACAGCATCAGGGAGAGCGCCATCATTTGAATGTGTTCCCATTTGCAGATTTTAGCATTTATAAGACTGGTCCTGGGATTTTGGCTACCTGGCCAGTCAGGGCGGGACTCATGACCACACAGCCCGTGGAAGAGCCTGTGGTACTCCCCCTTGTGCTTGCTTACTTGTTTAACTTGTTATTGAGAGCTAAGTGAAGGTTTGTGGAGCAAACCAGTTTCCCTTTCAGCAATTCAAACATGATTTGTTTGATCCCATTGATGGGAAACTGCACAATGTGACATCCGTCCCTCATCCCACGGCTGCCGGCTGCCTTGTGTTTCTCATTCCTATTCCCACTTCTTTTCTAACCCTTCTGAACTCTGCCCTTGTGTAAATGCTGTCCGGATAGCAAATGCATGGTTATACTAAGGTGTGCACACAACACTAGGGTTACTGTTCCCTTGGTAGCCTTGTCTACTGTTCAGCCGAAAATTTAGTCATGCAGGTCAGTTGAGCTCCAGACATGAAGCGTGACCAATAGTCTTGGGGATTCCACCAGTCTTGGGCCAGCCAGTAAGACCTATGATTTTGAGTTGGCGTTCTCCCCCGCTAGGCCGGAGCTTTGAATGTGGTCCTTCTCAGAGCAGTTGGTCGTGGTAGCGGGGCACCCTCTAGCCCTTCTGGATGTGGGTTGCGGGGGCTGAGGTTTGTGTGGTCCATTCAGTCATTTGGGGTAAATGTTCCATGAGTTTTGGATCTTTATTCTTCTTTCCTCCTGACGAAGAGAGACAGAGTTGTGCCTTAGATGGTCGCTCACAGCTTGAAGAGCCCAGTCACTACTCACCAAAATGTACAGCTTTGTCTTTGTGGACTACACCAGGCCAATTGACCAAGGCGCCCTCCAAGACCATGGTCCCCAGCCTCTAGAAGTGTTTGGTTATGTCTAAGTTTTCATAACCTTGCCCCTGTATGTTCCGTGGATACATTTTCAGCAAAGGCAAATACCCATTTATAAATATCTGCTGCCAAACCTATACACAAGGGGGCCTCAACAAGTTCATGGCAAAAGACCCCATTGTATATTCATTCAAATTTTCTGTGATCTTTTTGAAGCTCCCTCGTGTATTCATTCTCCTTCCTGCACCTGTTCTGCCTGCATGTCTACCCACACATCTACTTATAACGTACAGCCATTGAATTCATTCAGATCCAAGAGATCCGGTACAGGTTTCCCATGCCGTAAAACCTTCATGGGAGCTGCCAGCTTCTTCTCTCTCCTGCACCATTATTACCAAAAACCAAACCACACTCACTGCCATCGAGTCAATACCGACTCAGAGTGACTCCCCGTGTTTAAGGGGGTAGAAAGCCAGTCTTTCCCCCTCGGCGCTGCTGGTGGTTTTAAACTGCCGATCACACAAATTGCAGCCCAACACAAAACCACTGCACCACCAGTATTATAAGACTGTGTATATGACAGCATTGACCTCTGTTGCCTTTAACTCTTGCATTTCCCTGTCTTTCCCTGCCTCCAATATGTATTGATTTGTATATTACCTTCCCCCTTTCCCACATTGGGTGCCCTGGTGGCATAGTGGTTACACACTGGGCTGCTAACTGCGAATTCAGCAGCTCGAAACCAGCTGCTTCACAATATCAAGATGAAGCTTTCTACTCCTGAAAAGAGCCACATTCTCGGAAACCGGAAACCCACAGGGGCAGTGCTCACCTGCCCTGTAGGGTGGCCCTGGCACAGAACAGACTGGTTGGCAGTGAGTTTGGTTTTTGTCCTCATGTCGAAAGGCAGACAGGGCTTTCTCCACCCATAATGAAGCAGTCTCAGGGGGTGCATGAACAACTCTTTTCAAAAGCAATTTTAACTATGGAAGTGTTTAATATGTGAACATTATATCAACAAAACTACTAAAAAAGAAAAAGATAAACAATCAAGCTTGACCAGTGGTTACCATGAGTAAAGGAGGAAGAGTTTGTGGTTAGGGGTCATTGAATTTATGTTCATGGTGGTGGGATAATTTGGAAAAGGATATCAGTAATGGTTGTACAACATGAAAAGTATAATCAACAGCACTGAATAATACATGTAGATATTGTTGAGTTGGAGAATGCTGCGTTGTGTGTATTTTTGCCACAACTTAAAAAAATAAGTACATGAATAACAATGAGTACAAGGAAGAAAATGTTCTAAAGGGTCCCTATGAGTGAGAATTGACTCAATAGCAGTGAGTTCAGTTTTTTGTTTTATCCACATTAATAAAGGTTTACCGTCTAGTCGGTAATATACCCTCCTTTCCTCTCCCACCCTTGGTAACCATCAAAGAACGTTTCCTTTAGTGTGACAACCTTTTCTTGACTTTTACTATCGTGGTCTCATACAGTGTTTGTCCTGTGACTGACTTTTTACAATAGTGCTCTCATACAATGTTTGTCCTCCTGTGATTTCACTCAGCAGTGTCCTCGAGTTTCATCCATGTTCTTTCCCACTCATTGCTAGTCTTTAACACTGCACAGTATTCCATCATGTATGTGTCATAGTTTGTTTATTCATTCTACCATTGGTGGACATTTAGGTTGGTTGCATTTTTTTTTTTTTTTTGCTAGGTGACTAGCACTGTGATGAGCATGGGTAAGTATACATCTATTCCTGTCATGACTCTTATTTCTCTAGACTATTCAAAGGAGGCTTTAAAATGTTCATGGAGAAATTCCACTATTTCTTAATTCCGTTTTTTCCAGGAACCTTTTGAAACTCTCATGTACCAAGTGGTGGCATCACTGGGTCATATGGTATTTCTGTGTTTAACTTGGGGGGGAAGTGCCACACCATTGTCCAAAGTTGCTGCACCCTTTTATAGCCCTGCCAGCAGTGTTCAGTCTCACCACACCCAGCATGTATTTCCATTTTTTTAAACTTTGCTATTAATGCTGGAGTGACATGATCATTCATTGTTGTTTTTTATTTGCATTTCTCTCGTGATCTTAAGCACGTCTTCATAAGTTGCTGGCCACCTGAATGTCTTCTTTGGTGAACAGATACTTCACCGACCTTTAGATTGGTTCGTGGCTTCATCGCTAAGGACACACAGACGCACGTTTCCTGCTTCTTCATGCAAACCTACAGGTAAAACTGACCTCCGTGGGCTGGCTCAGGAGTTGTGATCTGCTTTGAAACACACTCTGCTCGTGTTGCTGGTTAAAAGCTCTGCCATCCAGTTGATTCCAACTCGTAACGACCCCAAAGGGCAGAATAGAATTGCTTCCCAGGGTTTCCGAGGCTGTAAATCCTCACCGGAGTCAATCGTCTCTTCCTTCTCCTGCAGAGTCGCTGGTTGGCTCACACCGCCGACCTTGCAATTAGCACCCGACTGACCGTGCAGTTGGCAGAAAAATCTTAACTCACTCCTTGACTTATGTCCAGACTCAAAATGGCACCAGGACTCTCACCGTAAACTGCAACCTCCCACAAACCAGCTGCTTTCGAAGTTAAACTGTCATGTGAAAGATCATAGACTTTCCCCCCCAAACTTTTTGAAGCGCATGCATCTAAGCTAAAGATAAGGGCACCCCCACCTCCACCCACCCCCGTTTTCTGATTCCTTATGCATTTCCTGAAGATCTGGATTAAAGTCTCAATTTGCCCTTCTTTCAAATAGCTTTCGTCTTTTCTGATGATGAAAGCAAGTACAATTGTTGAGGACATTTTGGGAAATGCACGCAAGCAGTTGGGAATGACAAAAAGCCCGAGCAATTCCTTTGTGGCACCTTTGTGTGGACGCATTTCTGTAAGCAGAGCTAGGACAAACCAGGACCCTGCATCCAGGACATCTCTTCCGTTTCCAGCGAAACTTCTTATGGTTCTTCCTACAGGATTCCTCATTTCCTTGTCATGAGTGTTCCCTTTCCATCCCATGGACACACGGATATGCCCTTTCCTTCTCTCCCACCCGGCACACACACTTGTACAGACAATGTTCACTGACCACTCGACGTGAAGGCCAGGAGGAGTTGCTACGCTTATTCCACAGCCGGAGGCTTGAAGGCACCTGTCCTGGTTGTAGGCCAGTTGCTGATTTGATTCTGACTCAATTCACAGAGTAGAACTCTCTGATGTAGGGTTTTCATCCACTGTGATCTTGACAGAAGTAAAGCGCCAAGTTTTTCTCCTGTCGAGCTGCTGTGTGGACCTGAACTGCCAATCTTTTGGTTGGCAGCCGAGGGCTCAAATGCTGCACAATCAATAAAATATCAGAATTCCCTTTTCTCAGAATATCAGAATATCAATCAATAGAATATCAGAATTCCCACCAGAGAGCCATCCCTCCTCCCAGAATTCTTGCTTTTTCTCCCACTCCGGCCTTCACCAAAACGTACATTTTCTCCTGTTTCTTTAAGAGGGTTGGTTACGCACTGGGATGCTGACCACAACTGATTTCTCCAAACCAACCAGTCACGCTGGTGCGGAAAGATGAGGCGGTAAAGACGGGCAGCCTCGGAAAACCCAAAGGGGCCCTTCTGCTCTGTCCTATCGAGTTACTGTAAAGTCAGATTTGATTTGACAGCAGTTATTTTGATTTTTTGTTTTTTTCTTTAAGCAAAAAACAATACTGGGTCTTCAGCTCCTCACCCACCGGCAGTCCTTTACATAGTAAAGGACAGTTTATCCAGGAAGAAGTGGATACCCCGCAGGGGCTGCCTTTTAGTGGGGCCCAGCAGGTGCTGCCAAGGGAGGAGAATGAAGTTAAGACGATCCTCCACAGAGAACATCTGAATCAGTTTCTAGAAGATGTAGGGAAGCAAAAACAAAAGCTACAGAAGCAGGGTGGGGAATGGAAGGTGATTACCCACGATTTGGGTTGAAAACCACAAATGAGATTTAAAACACCATATTTGTTCCCATTTTACCTTTTAAAAATAGAATGGGAGGGAGTCCTGGTGGCATAGTGGTTACAAGTTGGGCTGCTAATCACAAAAATAGAATGGGATCAGTATGTGACTTTGGAACACCCCCCCAACCCCCCACCTAAAAGACATCAAGTGTAATTACCATAATTTATAAAAGAGCCTCCATGTTTATTGGCAAAGGATGAAAAAGAAAGCCGAAAACAAAAAGCTGGTTTGGATGATTGATCATACTCATTTTACTGGTGGTTTGAACCCACCCAGCGGGGACTCAAGAAAGGCCTGGTGACCTGCTTTCTCTGCGCCTCCCCCCACCCACCGCCCCTGACCCCAGCCAAGAAAACCCTACGGAAGCAGTCCTACCCCCTAACACATGGGTCACCCGGGGGCAGATCGACTTGGTTTGGTTTCAGAGTGAAAATCTGGATGTGTTGATGAGTGCCTGTGCCGAGGGGATGAAAGGAGAGACACGCCAAACGGTTCCTCTAAAATGCTCCAAGTCCCAAACCCGAGTGTGGGTAAGGAGCTGTGAGCCCGCACGGCCACCCTCCCGGTGCTGAGTCGTGCAGATATTTAGATTACTTTCACTCTGCTGTTACAAAGGCGCTGCCAGGAGCAGGTCTGATATGTGACCATTTGCTTGCATCACTGTGCATTTCCTTTAGACGGGTCCTTTGACCATAATTAGGAAGTCAAAGAAAATAAGCTCCAGGATTCTTGGCAGATCATGTCAACTTGTTTTCCAGAAAGGTTACACCAATTAACAGCTTCCTCCTTGGCCCTGAGTTTCATTAATTTCACAGAGAAAAAATGTGGCCCTTTTTCACTTTTAACTTATTTTATGTAATTTCCCCTTTAGAAAGCCTGAAAATGTGTATTAGCCAAAACCAAAATCCTCTCAACTAGACCAAGAGGGAATATAATGGTAAGCAGAGAAATGACTGAAGTTATCAAGGATTTGAAGACCAGAGGAAGGCTTCTTAACAACCTGCGGCATTCAGATGACACAACCTTGTTTGCTGAAAGTGAGGAGGACTTGAAGCACTGGATGATGAAGATCAAGGATTGTAGCCTTCAGTATAGATTACAAGTCATTGTAAAGAAAACCAAAATCCTTACAATTGGCCCAATAGGTAACATCATGATAAATGGAGTTGTCAAAGATTTTATCTTGTTTGGATCCACAGTCAATGCTCATGGAAGCAACAGGCAAGAAATCAACTATCTGTTGTATTAGGAAAATCTGCTGCACATGGTCTCCTTAAAGTGTTGAATAGCAAGGATGTCACCTTGAGGATTAAGGTGCACTTGACCAAACCATAGTATTTTCAATTGCCTTATATGCATTTGAAAGTTGGGCATTCAATAAAGAAAACATAAGAATAACCCATGCATTTGAATTATGGTGTGGTTGAAGAATATAGAAAGTACCAGGGACTGTCAGAACAACTTCCTCGGTCTTGGAGAAAGTGCAACAAGAACGCTCCTCGGAAGCAAAGAGGGTGGAATTTCCTCTCACATACTTTGGACATGTCATCAGGAGAGACCAGTCCTTGGGAAAGGACATCCTGCTTGGTGATGTAGGAAAAGAGGAAGACCCTTGACAAGATGGGCTGACACAGTGGCTTCAACAATGGGTTAAAACAGGTGAATTGGAAACAAGGGTGAATTGGAAACAAGCAGCATGCCACCCTGTTGCACTCATAGGGCCTCTATGAGCCAGAATCGAATTGATGGCACCGAACAACTTCTAGAATTGTCTATGGATGTTCTTCGTCCATTTTCTACTGAGGTCAGGTTGTGCTGTGCAAAGGCCGAGGGGATGGAGGAACAAACCAAGCTTAATTCTGATCCGTTACTTGCTCATCCTCAACTGAGGGAGCACATTCTCCTCACTAAAGCACCTACCTGCACACTTCCAAGCCCTGCACGGTTACTCTTTTGTGAAAACGAGGCAGATTCTAATTCCCAGTGCCCTCACGGGGCAGAGTAAAACTGCCCTGGGGAGCTTCTTAGGCTGAAATACTGGTGTTTGAACCACTGGCATTTTGGTTCACAGCCTTACTCTTTATGATACCAGAACTCCCTAGGTAGTAAATCAACTTGACGGGTCCCCTTCTTCTAGCTTGCACACAGGAGGCTTGCTTGCATAGTGGTTATGCATTGGGCTGCCAACTGCAAGGTTGGCAGTTCAATACCACCAGTCTCTTTTCTGGAGAAAGATGAGGCTTACTGCTCTTAGAAACCCACAGGGCAGTCCTATACTTTCCTGTAGGGTCAACTGGATTGATGATAGTAAGTTTGGCCTTTTGGACCTTGCTGAAGAGGGCAATTGTCTTTCTAATCAGGTTCAAAAGTGGCCTCCTTAGAGAAGTACGAATGTGGTGGGGAGGGGCAGTGTGCAAACTGTACGCCCCAACACTTTCAGAGGGGGGTGACACTAAAATGACTTCCGGGTCCGTTGCTGCCATCACTGTTACCACGCATTACTGCGTGAGCGGCCGCTAAGGCAGGAGTTACTAGGCTGGGTGTCACTCACCATCCAATAGCGTAACTTCGCCCCCCACCCAAGAGCCCCACTCCATAGTGGTAACGCAACCTTTCACTCTCCCACTCCACCCTATCTATTCTCTCCTCCCACTCCCACCCCATATCCCTAATAACGCCCCTCCATCACCCACCAGTCTTGGGGCTGAAGGCAGGCTGCAGCGCCCATGATTGGATGGAGATGAGGAACTCCATCTTGGCCAATAGGAGGCAGATGAGCAGCAGCAAGCCGCAGGGGCTAGGGCCAAGAGGGGCGGACCAACCTCCCACCAAGGGGGTTAACCTCCTGAATTACAGCACTGGGTACTTGGCCTGTCTGTAGCTCCAGGTTATGAACACACCAATCCCGGGTCTGGTCCTATTTCTGAGGTCCAATCATAAACCTCGTCATGGCCTGACCCCGGCTGGGTCTTGCACCGGCTTGGACAAGGAAGTAATCGTGACAAACATGAGCCTTGGGGTTGCTGACTTTGGAATTTAAAATCAGCCTCGGGGTCTGATGCCTGTCCACTTAAGATTTAAATTGCCCTAGGCTGTTGAAATCACCATCCCAGACAACCTGCCACTCCCAATGCTTTCTGCCCTGGGCCTCTGTTCCCTCCCTCTGCCTGCAGGCCTGTGTCTCCTATGGCTCAACACCTTCAAAACAGTTAAAGGCACCCCTCACCCCCTGCCGTTGACCCCACGCCCACTCACAGAGACCCTATAGGACAGAGTAGAACTGCCCCTGTGACCTAGTTGCGACCTTTGTCCCTAACCTTACAAAGAGACATCTCGGTAAACTAAAAAGCCCCGTGTTCAACTTCGGGCTGATGTGCTCAGATTGCCACTTTATCATTTCTTTGTTTAATTGGTCACTTTATTGGGAGCCCTTACAGATGGTAGAACTGTCCATTAATCAATTACATCTACATTGGTGAACGGGTACAGCTGCTGCCAGCATCATTTTCAGGACATTTTCTTTCCACTGCATCATGTCTTTCTCCTTTCTTCAGCGGCTGCGTTTGGCTTCTGGGAGAGCCTGAGCCTGAGAGAGTTGGGATGAAATTGAGGGCATGTGGATTGTTGGTGTGACAAAGGACAGACCCCTGCTTTTGGTGTCATTCCCCAAAGGTGGTAAGGCCTACCCTCTTTATTCCCCACCCCGCCCCACCAGTTCCCTTCTAGAGCTCACCATAAAAGGCAATACTGATCCCTGATGGTATTTAACTGGCAGAGAGTGGCTCCAGGAAGCAAATTATGCAGGAAGTTGTCCACCCAGATCCATGATTGGTTGTCACTCGAAATCTGTTCAATCCCCAAATCATCCCGTGAGGAATCCCATTGTGATTCCAGAGAATAAGCAAACCCCATTGTCTCATGCCCCATGTGTGGCAAACAACACGATTCTTTATCCCCGCAGTGTCTGAGCAGTAAGAGCACAAATGCCAGAGGGGAGCAGCTCAGGACAGGAATTCCAGCCTGACCGCCTCCAGCGACCGGACTCTGGCTACTCATTTATGTCTGTCTTCATGTCCCCTCTGGTAAAAGAACAGCAGAACATAGTTCACAGGGATATGAGAGAAATAAAAGAATGAGGTCAAGCTTGCAGGGCAGTGTTTGGCAGATGACAACGTGCTCAATAAATGATATCAATTCCACAGCTATTTCCTGAGTATTTATTAAGAATCAGGTATCCTGTAGTGCCCACCTTGTGTGCAAAAAGGAACTAATTTCCCTAAGAGCCCATTCACTGCCTTGGGGCAGAAAACACACACACACCCCCAAACTATTCAAAATGGTGATGGGCTTTGGGGCAAAGACCTCTTTTGTAACTAAACACAAAGATGCACCCCGATTTGCAGTTATACGAATTATAAGAGGCAGCATAGCGCATTGGTTAAAGTCATGGATTTAGGCGGCAGGCTCTTGGTAGGAGGCAACATAGTGACCCCCTCTCCCATCCCCAAAAGGCCAAAATCCTAATCTCCAGAATACTTGAATATGTCACCTTACATGGCAAATGGGTTCTGTCACAAAGGGTTCAAATCGAGCAAGGACTGTGAGATGGGACGGAACCAGGCAGTGTTTTATTTTTTTGCACAGAGGGTAGCTAAGAGTTGGGACCACCTGAATGACTCCTAACCACTAACATGGGGGAGGCATAACCCCCCCTCTCTAAGTTGTTTTGGAGCACATGGGGTTGGCCCATATGGGCGAGGTTGCTGAGTAGCCATGTGCCATCCTCACAATGCTTCCTATGTTTGAGCCCATTTTTGCTGCTGCTGTGTCAGCCCATCTCACGGAGGACCATCCTCATTTTCAATGGGCAAGAGACATAACCTCTCAGTGTCTCAGCTTTCTCGTGTGCACACAGATTAGTTAGGGTAATGAGACCAGGCTAAAATGAAGGATGATTATCAAACTCATTGCTGGCAAATCCATTCTGACTCACAGCAACCCCATGAGTCAGTAGAACTGCCCCATAGGTCTTCTAAGGCTGTACATCTTCATGGGAGTAGACTGCCCTTTCTTTCTCCTAAAGATGATTATGGAGACCCAATGATAATACCATTTAAAAGCAAAGATATTTATTTGTCTATTATTTAAGCAAAAGCCTTGGTGGTAGAGTGGGTTACAGGTTGATCAGCAGTTCAAAACCACCAGCTGCTCTGAGTTACAAAGATGAGGCTTTCTACTCCTGTAAAAGTTAGTCTTAGAAACCCACAGGGGCAGTTCTTCCCTGGCCTATAGGGGCGCTATGAGTCAGAATCAACTTGCTCGATGGCAGTGAGTTTGACTTAGTCTCTGGTTTATCTTAGTTAAAGGTGCGTTCCCACTTCCTTGCCACAGACGGCTGTTTCATACAAACCAGGTCACCTGAAGCTTCACTTTTGTTCATAGGTAGTCCCCATGCTTGCCCTAATCAGCTCTGAAGGGGGCTACAGTAGAAAACCTGGGACAGAGATGTTTCCTTAAGAGAGTGGAGTAGAAGTTTTCATCACATTCCAGAGCAGGTTGCCCAGGTTCTCGGGGGAACTTTGCCATAGTTCTCACACGGTGATCATTTACCAAGTGTGTAATAAGTCATATATACTTTTCAGACTCTTATGCTGAATCTTGATAGCCCAGTATGTTTGCTAAGATAAATGTCAGCTGTTTCACAAATGAGAAGACAGGAGTTCTGAAAAGCTAGGGAACTCCAAGCCATACATTTACATTAGTCTCATCTAGAGAGTGAGGGCCTTGTGGAAAGAGAGGCTCTTTCCACCTCTGACCTTTTGTGATTCTATGAGAAAAGTAATGAAGGGGAAACAGTGTAAACAGAGGGAGTTTGAAAATTGCTCCAATTAAGGAAAAAGCAAGAGTGGAGACGGCCTGGTCATGTACACAAGGAAGTGAGCTTAGCCTCCTTACACGGTTCAGCAGGCGAGCTGGGACAGACGAGCTGGGGCCGGACTTGTTGGCAGTGCCAGCTTCTCGCGTTCCTTTCCCAGGCAACCCAGGCCTCAGCTGAAAGCAGGCAGCCTTACTTTTGGGGGGGCCCAAATTCTGGGGGCAGGGATTCAAGCTCTGAAGATACTGATTCTGGAGTTCCCTGACCTCAAATTAACAGCAGCAAGCTTAATTTCAAAACTGACTTAAAAAAAAAAGACATGTGAGTTCTTCCTTGGGAGAATTTAGCAAGGAAGGTATTTCTAACCTGACAAAGCAAAGATTGCTCTAGGTTTCCCAGTGCTTAGGACAATCACTTGGGGAAGGCAGTCAAAGAAAAAGGCTTTTCAACCGTTGTCTTTGGCATATGGAGGATGTGACCATGAGTTACTCTTAACTTTTTGGACCATTTTCTGATGTGTGAAATGGATATAATAATTTATACCCACTATTGTACAAGAGCAGAGGAGAGGGAAATTTGAAGATACACTGAACTTTTACTTTCTACCCATGGAGCTCTGGTGGCACTGCAGGGTATGCATTGGATTGCTAACCTCAAGGTCAGTGGTTCAAACCCACCAGATGCTCCAAGGGAGAAAGATGAGAGTATTTTCTCTGTACCGATTTACAGCCTCAGAAACCATATTCTGCTATGAGTTGGAATCAACTCGATGAGAGTGGGTTGGGCACAATCTTGGTTGCTGAAAGTGAGGAGGACTTGAAGCACTTGCAGATGAAGATCAAAGATTGCAGCCTTCAATAGGAATTATAAGGCATTGTAAAGAAACAAAAATCCTCACGGCTGGACCAATAGGTAATATCATGATAAATGGAGAAAAGATTGAAGTTGGCAAAGATTTCATCTTGCTTAGATCCACAATCAATGCTCATGAGATCAAGCAATACATTATATTGGGTGAGTCTGCTGCACAAGATCTCTTTAAAGATTTGAAGAGGAAGCATGTCACTTTGAGGACTAAGTTGTGCCTGACCCAAGCTGTGGTATTTTCATTTGCCTCCTGTGCATGTGAAAGTTGGACATCGAATAAGCAAGACCAAAGAGAACAGATGCCCTTGAATTATGGTGCAGGTGAAGAATATTGAAAAGTACCATGAACTGCCAGAGAACCAAAAGCCCCGTTTTGGAAGAGCTACAACCAGAATGCTCCTTGGAAGCAAGAACGTCAAGACTTCATCTCAAGAATTTGGATGTGTTATCAGGAAACCAGTCCTTGGGAAAGTAGAAAAAGAGGAAGACCCTTGAGGAGCTGGGCTGATACAGTGGCTTCAGCCAAGGGCTGAAGCAATTGGGAGGATTGCTGATGACCCGGCAGTGCTTCATTCTGTCCTCTATAGAGTTGCTGTGAGTCAGCACCAACTCCTGCGTAGCGCCTCACCCCTACCTGGACTGTTCTGTGGCCGTTAACCGATGGGGAGTCAGTCTCTGACACATGGCAACTCCATGTACCACGGAGAGAACTGCTGCCCAGCCCTGTGCCATGCTCACCGCCC
>NW_022104341.1:68083868-68100686 GCF_000313985.2 Echinops telfairi | reverse complement strand
TTGTATTCTGTAGGGTTTTCTTTGGCTGATCTTGTGAACTGATCCTCAGACTTTTCCTCCTGGTCCATTTAGTCTGTTCCGTGTCGGAGCAACACACTCACCTCACATGGCTGTGCATGAGGCACATTGGCTTCCCACATGGAAGGTGACAGCAGACATTTTGCTTTGATGTGGGCAGTTTTCTTACCCCCAAAACACAATGTTCACTCCAAAGAGGTTCCAGACCAGGCTCCACCCTGTCAGCAGCTGTTCTTTCTCTACTAAGTTGCGGGTCTTTCTAGTCCTGCTGAAGGAGGGCTTGCTTTGCATTTGAATTGTCAAAGATCTGGCTGGGTGGAGGGCCAGGGACATTCTCATCACCCATGCGGATTTATTTTAAGAAGGGAACAGGGTTTAATCAGTCGTGTTAAGATTAGCCAGCGGCTGGTCTTCTGTATCTCCCTTCCTCTTCTCTTTACAAGTCTCCCTGCATCTTGTTTTTTCAGACGATGTGCTTATTCTGCAGTCAAAATGATCTCCCCATATGCAACAGAATAACTGCTTAGAATAAACCTGCGTTCAACTGCTACAGGGTTTTCGTGGTCATTAACATAGGTTCAGTATGCTGCCTAGGAGCTCAGACAGCCCGCACACTAAATAAAAACAAACAAACCCACTGCCAGCGACTGGATTCTAACTCACAGCGGCTTCAGGACAGAGTGGGAGTGCCGCTCTGGGTTTCTGAGGCTGTGAATCCTTCAGAGCAGAATGCCTCTCCTTTCTGCTGCCGATCGAACTGCTGACTATGTGGTTAGAAGCCCAACTGTAACCTGCTATGCTACCAGAGGCCCTCAGATTGTTCTAGGCCTAACAATCAGTTACTTCATCTAATGTTTGCAATAGTGAGATCAGTCGTTTCAATTAACAAATTAGGAGATGGAAGGGAATTAAGCAAGCGCAATTATTTTCCTAATAAACCAGAATTTGAACTCCGATTTCTCAAACATTCACTGCCATCAAATTGATTCCAATTCATGGTGACCCTGTTGGGCAGAGTAAAATTACCCCATAGGGGTTTGAAGCTGTAAATCTTTAAGGGCGCAGACAGCCTCACCTTTCTCCCTCAGAGCAGCTGGTGGGTTTGAACTGCCAACCTTGTGGTATAAACCACTTTATGCCAGGGCTCCTTCCATTTGTCAAGAACTGGGTTCCTTCCAACGAATCAATGCCTCAGTGGAGATTATGTGTGGAAGTGTTCTGTAAATTCTACAGTGCTATAAAATAGAGTCTCGGAGTCCGGAATTAATGCAGAAATACAAGTTATTCAGGAATAACACTCTGAAGGGGAACGGTTGGGCTTTGGGGGAGAATCTCCTTTGTGCAGCTGCCCACATAGTTTCTTTTTTTCTCCAAACCCTGGGCTCTGCCCCAAACAGTGTGAGACCCCTCCCACTGCAGCATCCCCAGACAGCTCTGACCCCAGTCCCCAATTTCCTTGTAGCCTATCCCTTGTTGACACTCAGGGCCCAGGCCAGCTCCTGTTAGGCCTGCTCCAGCCTGCCGCTCTTGAGCCCCACGCCCCCATCCTGGGCTGTGGCCCCCCCCGCCCACATACTTTATTCATCTGTTTATTTCCTAGGAAATGACTCTGGAAAAAATGTCCATGTAGTGTAGTGAAAGAAACACTGAATTAGTAATTAAGACACCTTCCAGTTCCAGCCTTGCCACTGAGACTTTAATCCTGATCACATGAAGTCACTCACCCTTTCATCTGTAAAATGAGGGGTTAGGGGAGAGCTGATTGCCAAGGGCCCTTTGGCGAAGGCCCTTAGGTGACTCAGGACATGGAAAGCACCTGAGCGCCCTTTCTGACCTCAGGTACTTTTGCTGTCTGTCTGTTTCACGGAAGGGAAGCCAGTCCACTTCTGAGGCTGCGTTCTCCAAGGAGGTTTTAGTTGTGAGATCTCAGAAGACGGAACCCTACCCACTGCTTGCCACTTCACAAGTGCATCCTGGTCACAGCTCTGAGCTGAGCTGCTAAGGCAGCAGGACAGTGTCTAAGCTGTCTGTTGCTAGCTGTCTGCCTCACAGTGTTAGAGCATTCAGAGGCAGATTACCCAAAAAACAAATCAAATACCTTAAACCCAAGACAGAAAGGTGCTGGTTCCCATCTAAACCCATTAAAAACATTCAAAATCGATTCCATCACTCGCAGAACATGCTATTGTTTCCATTTACTTGCTTCATACACATCACCAACACTGCCCTTTCTTCGTGGGTTCACTTGTAGGTGAAATTCTTCACTACAGATTAGTAAGTAAGCACAAGTAAGCCTGTGCTTTCCTTCCTTACCGGGGACTCCATCCATCAAGGAATATAAATGTGAAAAGAGGCTTTGATTCTGTAAGAAGGTGCTGTGGGGTTGGGATGCCAACTATAGCTAGAAGCTTTGATCCTGGGATTGCTCATGGCGGATCAGTACACTGACACAAGTAAACGCTGCTTACCTTGCTTCCTGGGTCATCCGACACTGGGTAGGAGAAGGGTTATGAGATGGATCCCAGGGGGCCCTGGGTCTTACTATTTGCTCCTTTTGCTGCCAAGCATTATAGACTAGAACTTCTCTATAACTAAAAATATCCTTCAGACTCACTGCCATCGGAGTTGCTTCCAAACCCTGTGGGTTTCCAAGACTGTAAATCTTTTTTTTTTCCTCTTTCTTCCCGCAACTGTCAATCTTTATGGAAGTAGAAAGTCTCATCTTTCTCCCGCAGAGAAACCAGTGGCTTTGAACTGCTGACCTTGAGGTTAGCAGTCCAATGTGTAACTCCCTATACCCCTGGGGCTCCTGAACTCTTCCTAAGAGGGCAGTTATCTTTATGGAGACTGTGAGGATGGGGCAGGATCGGGGAGTGTTTCCTTCTGTCGTCCACGGGATTGCTATGAGTAGGAACTGACTTGATGGCCCCTCACAGCAGATCGTCAGGCCTTGTCTTCCACAGAGCTGCTAAGTGGGTTTGAACCACCAACCTTTCGGGTAGCAGCTAAAAGCAAACTGTTTGTCTTACTCAAGGTCCTTAACAGGACATAGGCCCTGGGTGGTGAAAGCTTGGCTATTGACCAAATCCACCCAGTGGTGCCTTGGAAGAAAGGCCTGGTGACCTAGGTAAACAAATTAGCCATGGATTTGACACACAAATCTGACACCCAAGGCGGCCATGCTGAAGACAAACCAACCGTTCTGGCTATGGCACAAGCTGACCCCGCCCTCCTTTGTGCATGCCTATGCGGCGGCACCTCCTGCAACACCAGTATTCCAGTCACTCAGGGCACTTGTTGACCAGCAGCTCCCCTGCCCACTGAGCTGTAAACACTCCCAGATTCATTACATACAGGAATGTGTGCAAGAGAAAGGCAAACAGGTAGCAACTTTAAAGTTTGTTAAAGCTCACGCCTGAAACACATTTTAGGAGAACCCAGGCATAGCCAGAGCCAGGGGCAGACTGTAATTGTAAGGGAGGGTCATGAAACTCTCGGAGCCACCATACTTTAGGATTAAGCAATCTGCCCAAGAGGGAAGTGGGGAAAAGTACCGGCTACTTCAGAGTAGAGCTGGGGTTCAAAGGAAATAAGAGCTTTTGAGACCACAGTTTTACTCCTCCAGTGGGGAGAATCCTTACTTGGAGACGGCCCCTCCCCTCACCACAGCAGCTAGTTCTAGTGGCCTCTCTGCGACCCCCCACCCCACTCATTCTGCAAGTGGAAGGGCAGCTCAACAAATAGCCAGACTGGCAGCCTGAACTACCCACTCCTGTAAATGGGTTAGAATTCAAAATAAAAGATCTGAGGCATGGGAAATTTGACGAGACCAACATGGTATAAATCTGGAGCAAGTTTTCACAAACTCCATCTTTTCGTTTTTGCCTTTTCCATATTTTATTAAATTTCTGCTTTTAAAAAAAATCACAACATTATCAAAGACAACATATGTACAAACATTTTACAAAAGGACACATTGGTAATATCAGCTCTCCTAAGGGTGTGCTGAAGAGCAGGTGCTGGACTTCTGGGCCAGTCTGCTCTCAGACACAGACATCGAGGGTGGGGGGTTCAGACAGCTGAAACAGGCTTCTTACCCCGTGACGCGTGTATGTGTGGTGCCCAAGACAAACGTTGGGAAATGAGGCTACTACCGAGGCCCAATTAACAAACTGCTCTTCCCATGGAGAACGCCAAGAGCCAAGTGAAGCTAATCAAATACCTTAAACCCGAGACTACAAGCGCTGCTTCCCATCTAAGCCCGGTACAACGTTAGACACGGATTCCGTGACTCTCCGATGAAGGTTGGGCCGTCACCCACTTGAGTCATGCATAACCCACACCGTCCTTTTCTTCAACGCTCAGAGCCAGGTTTCGCGTTGGACCCAAAGGGAAGGAATTGTAGAACCCTTTCCTTCCAGAAGCAACCCTGGGGGCCAGGATTTATTGAACTCGGTGGTGCGGAGGGGAGGAGACTGAGGAGGAGCAGTGGGCCAAGAACCAAAACTTGTGAGTCACTTTGACCTGGGAGGATCCTGAAACCGGGCACCCCGCCTCACCCCTTGCCCCACCAGGTACCTACAAGTTTGGTTCCTTATTCAACTCCCCCATCTCCTTGATCTCCACCTTCTTGTACTTTCCCGACTTCCTCCGGTTGGTGATTACCAAGATGACCACGCCAGCGACAAGGGCCACGGCGATGACGGCGATGACGGCAATGAGGCCGGCCGTGAGGCGCTTCATGGAGAACTGCGGGGGCTTCTCGTCCAGGTAGTAGATGAGCGTCTGGTCCACCTGCAGGGGCTCGCCGCGCACGCGCACGTCGAAGCCACCGGGCTTGGAGAACACCGACTCGCCTTTGACGTCCCTCTCGAAGTAGTAGGCGGCGTCGGCGATGTCCACGTCGCCGGGGGCCTTCTGCGACGCGTTTTGCCGCAGCTCGATCTGGATGGTGGGATCGTCGTAGTGCACGTCCGCCACGAACCGCGGGCGCAGCAGGTAGCGCTCGCGGAAGAGCCGCCGCAGCTCGGCGTCCAGGTCGCTGTGGTTGAAGGCGCGGGCGGGCGGGCGGTGGCGCAGTTCGATCAGGATGTGGTGGGTGCGCACCAGCTCCTCGCAGTGCAGGGTCTCGTCGCCCTTGTCCGTGCGGCGCACGCCCACCGAATTCACGCACCAGCACACCGACGTCTGGTTGCACTGGCGCGCCTTGAAGCGGCCGTCTAGGTCGCAGTCGGGGTCGTACAGGCCGTCGTTGTCCACGATCGCGTGCTCGCTGGGGCGCACCAGCCCGCGGCCGCTCTTGGAGCGCACCGTGCGCGCCTTGAGGAGCAGGCACTTGGAGGTCAGCGTCGAGCAGTTGACCTCGTGGTTCGAGCCGATCGCCTTGCACCGGCAGCGGCCGCCCTGGCTGTCCCAGCTGCACGTGGTCATCTTGTTAGTGGCGCAAGTGCAGTCGTCCCGCGCGGCCGCCCGGCCGGTCACGGCCGCCAGCAGCAGCAGCAGCAGCGGCAAGGCGAGCACCGGACCCCGGGCCATGGTGGGGCAGAGGAAGGCGGACCGGGCGCGGGTGGATGGGGCGCAAAGGGCTCGGGCTCCGGCGTGGGGGACAGTCTCCAGGCGTCTGCCGCCGGGCCGCTCCCTCCCTCTCTTATAGTCCGCCCGACCTGCCCGGCAGGTTCCACCGGCGACTCACGCGCAGGTATTTGGTGACACACCCCGCCTCCCCGTCTCCGCCATCCGCGCCCCCCCATATCCCTCCCTCCGGAAGGCGGAGCCGGCCCACCGCCGCCCGCCATAGGATCTGGGGAGCGGAGGCTGCTCCCGCCCTCTGGCCGCCTGCGACCGAAAGCCGGGAGAGAGAAACCGATACTCCGCGGCCGACGGCGGGCCCCGCCTGCCCGCCGGGGAGGGAGCCGCCCTCTCCGGAGACCTCGGGCCCCAGGCCACTCTCTGGGGCGGAAACGCTCAAGTGTCTTTGGAAAATACTTCGTGGCAATTGCTCGCTCTCTGACTTTTTCTTTCTCCTTTTCCCAACCTCTCTCCCTCTCACTGGGGCCCCGAGGTGGGGAAAACGTTGGCTGTGCCTACCGACCAACCGAGCGAGGTGGGCATCCAAACCCGGCCAGCAGCGCTGCCACCTGCTTCCAGGAAGATTAACATCCAAACCAAACGCGCTGCCACCCAGCCCATTCTGACGCAGAGCCACCCTAGAGAACAGGGCGGACTGCTCCTGTGTGATTCGGAGACTGCAACTTTGCGAATGGGGAGCTCGGGCTGGCTTCCTCAAAGCGCCCAGTGGTTTCGAACTTCCAGCCTTGCGAACATCATCTCCTCCTCCTGGCCGTCCTGACTGACAGGTGTGAACTACCAATCAGACCCGTTTTAAAGGTGATGCTGCTAAGAGACACCCAAGATGACCCAGAGGAGAAAAGCCATCAAGTGAATTTATTTCCTCAGATTTCCTTGGCTGGTTCTTTGGTTTCCTGCCTGGCCGATTTGGAATCTAAAATAAATGACGTGCTGCCGGGGTGTGTGTAAGGGGGGTGGGGTGTGTGTGTGTTAAGGAAATAGTTCCCTTACCTGTACAGTAAACTCACCACCTTGGGGCTGTTCCAGCTCATAGGGATTCCAAAGGGCGGGGTAGAACTGCCTAGGAGGGTTTCCAAGGCTGAAGATCTTAAAGCAGGCACACTGATCCATCTTTCTCCTGGCTGAGCCGCTAGTGGATTCCAACCGCCAGTGTTTCCGTTTGTAGCCCAGCACTTGGCTCATTGTACCAGCTGAGGTAGAACCCAGGTGTCCAGTGTCCAAGATACCAAATTTTCTCTTAGTCACTTTTCACTCCGTCAGCACACACACACACACACACACACACACACACACACACACATTTTGCGTATATTCAGTATGTCCTTGTTAAGTACTGCCTGGTAAGTTCCAACTCACAACGACCCTGTGCACAACAGAACGAAACACTGCCCGGTCCTGCACCATCCTCACAATTGTTCTTATGTTTGAGCCTATTGTTGCAGTTATATTCAGTATAAGAAAAGGTAACCAAACAAATTGTTTAAAGAACCACCAGGGTTATGAGTTCTCTTTACACTCTGATTCAGTCAGGAAGGACACGCCATTGCCTGTCTTTTTCCCTGTCCCATACAGTAGCTGAACTACTTCAAATAATGAAAGAATTAGAGCATGTGAGAAATTGCTTGTCTGCCACTGTGCGGTTACTTTAATGGGACGAGGGGATTGCAGTTGGGTTTTTGAATCATTGAGAAAGTCCAGGCTTTCAAAGCTGTGGTAAAATTAACAATAATTAGCAAGGTATAATTATTCTCCTGGCTCCTCTGTCAAAGTGCATTTTATATATTCAGCATTTAATGAGCACCAGCAGCAGCAGGAGGAGGGTGTTATTTAGCACATGAAGCCAGACAGACCTCTGCCCCATTAATTGTGAAGCACATCCTGAGGCAGGTGATGGAAATACAGGTAGACGAAGGACAATTTCTTATCCACAAGCACCAGGAGTTGTGGCGATATGCCTCTGAAATCTCTTCCCACTGTTTCTCGGTTTCTCTTCAGGGCCTCTTTGGACCAATAGCCTAGTCAGGCTCCTGCTCCACCCCCCACCCCCACCCTGGCCCCCCCTTCACCGCTTGATCCACTCTGCCTCAGAAAAGTTTCTAAAGTCACACAGCAGTGCCCATCTTTCGGCTGAATACCTTCAAGGAAGGGGGCAGGGCTCCTGGCTCCCAAGATTTAAATGCCTACTCCTTAATTCGCATGTAAGACCATCCAAAGGCAACCTTGCACAAGCTACTTCCCTGTGCCTCAATCTCTTGGTCTGTAAAATGGATGTATAATAGGACCCACCTTTCAAGGCAGGAGTGAGAATGAATGAATGTAAATAACCCACTAAGAACAGGGTCTATTTTGAGAGCACCTGCACAGAGGAGGTATGGATATAGATGCTTGCTGCTGCTGTCAGCCTGTGTCAGTCGGCCTCCTGTTTTCGAGCCCTTGCAGAGCCTCCACCTGCTGTGGTGCCTTTCTCTTCAGTGGTTTCTCACACCCTGGCGATTTTCTACTCTCTCTCTCTCTCATCACTTCCAGGAAGCCTTCTCTGAGAAAGTCCTGTCTTGGCATCCTCAACACCTTCCCTGGCCTTTTCTACTTCTCTGAACGTGCTTGATTTATCTGGGCTTGTCCTCCCATCGGTAAAAAGGGGATAATAAAGCCTATTTCACAGGGTATTCTGTGAACAGCATCTGACCTGATAATAACAGAGGCTGGAGCTTCTTCATGGGCGGTCAGACACTGTCGTTGGGCTGCAATTTGCTTTGACAGCATCCTGTGTGCTCACCTGGACTGACCAGGTAGAACCACCATTCTCTGCACTGGACAGGAAAGGAAAACGCAAACACGACCAGTTGCTGGCGCGTTGATTCCAGTCAGGGTAGAGTCATGTTCCATGCAGTTTTGGTGGCTACGGCCTTTTGGAAGTAGCTTGCCAGGCCTTTCTTTTGAGATTCCTTGGGTGGATTTGAACCTCTGAGCTTTCCAGTATTAATCAAGTGCTTTCTTGTTCACACCACACAGGGAGTGCCACCCACTGGGTCAAGACCAGCAAGGGGAAAGGCAAGTGGGGGAGGAGGGATCGGAGACCTGGGAAAGGTATGTGATGATGCCCTTGACTACTTAGCTAGGGCAGTCGCAGAGGGCTGTGCCATGGGGGTCTCCAGACCTCTGCCTCTTCCATTCATTTCGGTTGGGCGCTGGAAGGACAAGCATAGGAAGAGCATGCAGCCAGGGAAGTCCTTTTGACCAGCGCAGGCCTCTATGTTCTCTGTGGGCAGACAGGGTAAGCCAAAGATAGCCTCTAGGAACCCCCACACCCAGCTCCCAGCTTCTGCTTCCTGAAATTGTGTGGCTCCGCAGGGCTTCCACACAGACTCCACGATGAAGTCATTAAGCACAGTCCCAGCTCTGAGTCTCTCTTCTCTCAGGGTCTGTATCCTGCCAGCGTCAGCAAAATCGCATAGGTATTACTGTTAATATTCATTTTAGAATCTATAACAAAAGTATGCCGTGAACTCAAGTTTGCCAAGCGTATGTATGGGGCCAAAAATCTCATCTGAGTATGACAGCCCTGGGCCTGGCATATACGAAGGGGCTACAGTGTGTGGGGAAATGCCATTATCTTTCATCCCTTCTTCCCAGTAGCTTTGGAAGCCCCCTTGTGTTCCCAGTAGCAGTTGCTGTGGGGTCTTCGTGACCTCTGGCTTCGGCATGTGATCCGAGTAGAACTGTGCACCTTCGGGCTCTCAATGGCTAGTTTTTTGGACGTACATCACCAGTATTCCTTCTGAGGTGTGTCTCGTGCACTTTCCATTAACAGCCCAGTGTATCAACCATTTGCACCACCCAGAGACTTCCCAACATATGTTCAAAAAAGTCCAGACTCGCTGCCGTTTGAGTTGAGGCTGACTCGGCGACCCAGTAGGCCTGGCTAGAACTGCCCCTGTGAATTTCAGAGAGAGTAACTTTTTCCAGGATAGAGAACCCCTTCTCTGTTCTGCAGCTTATGTTAGGCACCTAGTAATGGTTACTGAGTTAATTAATATTGACTTGTGCCCAGAATGCCATCGTTTCAATGTTCTTTCCTAGCAGTCTCCCTATTTACCATTTCAAAACTTCTCTTCCCAGTTTACTTGTTACCACCTACCCAGCCATGAAGAGAAGCCCTGGTGGCAGAGTGGTCA
This sequence comes from Echinops telfairi, assembly GCF_000313985.2. NCBI lineage: Eukaryota > Metazoa > Chordata > Mammalia > Afrosoricida > Tenrecidae > Echinops > Echinops telfairi. Next base: position 68,090,904 of record NW_022104341.1, on the reverse strand, counting down.
CTCACCAGGCTGCTAACCACAAGGTCAGCAGTTCGAAACCACTAGCCGCTTCTCTGAAGAAAGATGAGGCTTTTTACTTTTCGAACAGTTACAGTCTCAGAAACCCACGCAGGCAGTTCTTCCCTGTCTTATAGGGTCGCTATGGGTTGGAATTGACTTAACGGCAGTGAGTTTGGTTTTTGGTCCCAGCCAGGAACCTCTATCATCACCCAAATCCAATCCCCAGTTACTCAAGTACAGTGAGGACTTGGAAATAACCCGAATGTCGTTTGTCCTGTCATTTTTGACCCTTAACTTTTTCCCGTCTCATGGCTGTTGGGAGGATGGATGTGGTCTGATGACCCAGTGTTCTGTAGATAAGCAGCGTGATATGGTCAAAAGAGGAGGGATTTGGGATCCAGCAAGAAGTAGATCCTAGCTCCATATTCCTACCTCACTGGTGAGTGGTTTGGAGCAAGGTATCTCACCCTTCTAAGCCTCACTTTCCTCGGCTGTAAAATGGGGGTAGGACTGCCTCCATGCATGGACTCTGGAAAGGTTGATCTGTCTCCCTCCTTGTTCTGAAAACCACACTTGCCCTCCAGTGAGCCTCCCTCTTCACCAGCTACGCTCATGCTGTTTCATAAACTGTTGTTGAGTATGTGATTGCCCTTGGCAGTTGACCAATGCCAGCACGGCAGTTTTATATCAAATGGCTGATTGATAAAAATACAACACTGAAATAAAGCTATGTGTAGGAGAAAGGGGAGTATGCACCCGGGATGGTTTTCATGATTTAAGATAGGGTTTGGCCCACAGAGTAGGTACTGACAATCTTAGTTACTATTATCAGCCATCTCAGGAATGTGAGAATGATTTTAAATCATTAAAGGGTTCTGCACAGAGCCCACGATGGTAGATTGCCAAAGGCAAAAACCAAGGAGCTGGTGTGCCTGAGGTCCCCACTAAGACCCCTTTCCTGCTACCATCCCTTAGCCCCTTGCTTGCCTGAAGAGGCGAAAGATACCTAGAAGGCTATTGCAGATAGCGCTTTTGCATTTCATTCCCTTTATCTCCAGAAGTCCTAAAACACCCTCAGGACTAGGCAGGGAAGAGCAGATGACCCCTATTTTACAAATGAAGAACTGGAGGCCCTGGGCGGGGTAGGGAAGGGCTTGCCCAGGGTAACGTGCTTCCAAGTGGTGAAGCTGGGCTTCAAATACAGGTCTCCTGACATCAACTGTATACAGTATATAAAAATTGGAAGAAGATTGACAGTGTGATGGAGCTTAGAGGCTTGTGTTCCTGGGAGTTTCCTTCTCTTTTCTTATTTCCCTTGTGTGTGTGTATATATATATGAAGTTCTGGTTTCATGAACAGTGAATAGATAGCTGGTTTGGGGAGCACAACAATGAAATCCATGAGTCACAAGTTCCCCCTTCCCTCGGCAGTCGTAGGTGGTTGTGGAGTGGAAGTGGTCATGGTTGTCTCAGTTCTGTTTTAAGGAAACCTCCTGTGCTTCAATTCCTTATTGACACTTAATAGCCAGGAACCCAGGGCTGGTCGTTCAGGTATTGCAAGGGTGCTGGCTACCCCTTAGAGCTGTGGACTGGGGGTGGGGTGGGGTTCCAGGGCACAGTGCCTGTGCAAATGCCTGATGTAGTGTGTGCTCTTCTTTCTGGCTTGGCCACCGCGGGCTCTGGCATCTCTGAGGAACATTTGTATACACAGTGGGCATTGCTGGAAGGGAGCCAGGTTAGCGCTTCCTCCTCACAGGGAGGCCGGCGCCCCTAAGGAGCCAGAATGCAGAAGTTGTACACAGAGAAGTCTGGAATGGAGATGGTTAGCTCAGAAGGGAAGGAGGGCTCAAGACAGGGAACATGGGAAGAGTAAGAAATCAGATTAGGGGCTGGGGAGGAGGGATTCAGAAAATGGGAGGAGCAAGGGGTCCACCCTGGTGGCATAGTGATTACACATTGGGAGGTCATCAGTTGGAAACCATCAGTGCCTCTGTTAGGTAGCTTAGCATAGAGACTAGGGCTTCATCACCTATGCTCAGAGGTTCGAGCTTCCGGCCAGGAAGGGGTGGTACATCTGGGTAGGCGCTGCACCTGGATTGGCCCACCTAGCCCAGGTGAATTCAATTCGGCCAATGGGGTTGACCAGGGTCGTCAACCACGCCTTGGAATATTGAAAAGGCAGGATCCCGGAGCCTATCGCTGACTTTCCCGGGCAGGTGATTGGGGTTGAGGGGCCCTGAGAGAAATGTGACTCAAATGTGTCAAAATGTTAGATCGAAAAGAGCCAGGTGATTGAATGCACACGATAATTTCTTCTTAAAGAGTCCATGAGGGAAAGAGGGAATTAAGAGGAAGTATTTGAAGTAATTTTTCCATTTTTACTCCTACTTGTCTTTTTCTCCATTTCCATGGAGTCTTTTATGAATAGGAGCGACCGTGTATTGATCGCCGATACTGTGCCAGGCAGGCGCTGTGATAAGTAAGTTCCCTGAGATTCCCTGCGCAGTGACAAAGCCAAGGTCATTGTTGTTCCCCATTCTTCTGGTAAAGAACTGAGGCTTAAAGGGGCTTCAGAAAGTTTGCAGGGAGATGCCATTATCTTTCAAGTCTATGTTTCCACCAATTATTTGAAGCCCCCTCATTCAGCTAGGAATCAGTAGAGGAAGGATTTGAACCCAGGACTCGAGACAGGAACACCTGCATTTCCTGCTGATGCAGTGTAGTCTCTCGCAGAAGAAAAGATGAGCAGGAGTTCATCAAAGGCATTGGGATGGCACGCGGAGAAGGTCTCAATGTGGCCTGGGCAGCCAGCGCTTAACCTCACTCTTCTGGGACGGGACAATGCTCTGGTTCAGCTTGCTCACATGGGCGAGGCCTTGCTGTGGCTTTGAGGAGAGGCTGGCTGTCACACACCTGGCTCGGTTTGGTTCTTGTACTTCATTGGCGTTTGAGAGATGGCAGTTCGCTGTGGGGTCACCTTCATGTCACACACGTGGCTCCCCCATTCATCCCGGTCTCTTCCTTTACAGGCAATCTTGGGAAAAAGCCAATAAAATGCCCAGTAAGTCTGGATTTCTTTGTGGTTCATCTTGCCGGCTCATGAGACTCGGAGTTTCGGGGGCGATCTGGCAGAGAATGTGGAGTGGTTGGGAAATCGTGTCACAGCATTCCTGAGGCAGCCACATTGCTGGAACCCACAGTCATGAGTCATGGTGCTTCCTTTCCCAGCACACATCCAGACGACGGGTGATGCCCGGCTCGAAGGAGGTGGAGGTGTTCTTCTGTCTCTAAGCACTTTCAGCTGTCCAGGCCTGAGAACAGGACTCTCAGAGGGACTGCTGCACACAAAGGGGTCTTAAACCCACAAAGACCAAGCAAAACAACTCACGGCCAGCGACTGTTTCTGACTCATTGGGCCCCTGTAGGACAGGGTAGAACTGCCCCTGTGGGTTTCTGAGACTGTCACTCTTTATGGAAGGAGAAAGCCTCATTTTTCTCCTCTCTCCTCTTCCCACCCCCTACAAGCAGCTGGTGGCTTTGAACTGCTGCCCTTATAGTTAGCAGCACATTGTGTAATCAGGGTGCCTAGAGGTCCTTTATTCCAGTTCTACCCAAAGGAAGGAATCCCTTCTCTTGATCTTCAGCAGTTTGCTTATTACTACCTGCTATAAGGATACATTCTTCCTTTTCCTGCTGGACAGCCTATTCCTGTCCCAAGCGACTGTACAAGGATGCTCACCCTAACATTCAGGGGAATCCGGTGCCTCTGTACTTGTCACAAGCCCATCCAGATTTCCACTCTTGAAACCATAAGGAGTGCTTCTCCCTTTTTACTTGATGCCTCCTTGCATATTTCAACCCAATCCCTGGTTCTACAGTTCCTTTCCCAAGAACCAACCTCCCTCCTGCCTCTTCCCTGGCCTTTGTCTACACGAAACACCCCCGTTGCTTCATCCTTCTTCCCGTGCCAGCTCAACACCTGCGGTGTGGTGTTGTTTCCACCAGTGGCCTCATTCAACAGATGACGTTATATGACTAGTCAGTCCCAGGAGACACCAGCAGAGGATTATGGGACATGGTGAAGGAAGTTTGCCTTCTGTAGTCTTGCTTCTCAGCTCTTCTGCCCAGGAAGGTAGGAGTATCCCAAATTGCTTTTTACCTACCCACTGATTTCCTCTTTCCTAATAGCTCATGGTTTCTAGACAATACTAATAATATCAGCAATGTTTGAGAGCTTATTATGAACCAGCTACTCAATGTATATTTACATTGTTACACCAGCTGTGTGAAATAGATTTTACCATACCTACTTTATAATAGGGTTGCTATGAGACAGAAATGATTCGATGATAGTGAGTTTATAGATAGGAGCCCTGGTGACTTAGTGGATTCTGTGGTGGGCTCCTGATGGCATGGTCCACAGTTGGAAGCCACCAGTCACTTCTAGGGAGAAAAAAGAGGTTTTCTGCTTCTCTCGAGATTGGCAGCCTCAGAACCCACAGAGGCAATTTCACTCTGCTCCACAGGTTTTCTGTGAGTCAAAATTGACTCAGTGGAAGTGAGTTTGGTTTTGAGTAAGGAAACTGATGCAAAAGGACATTCAGCCAAGAGCACACAGATCATAAATGGCAAAAGTGGAATCCACATTCATTTTAATATGGTTGAGGAGACCTGATGTCACAGTGGATTACCAGGGAGGCTGCTAACCAAAGGTCAGGAGTTCAAAATCACCAGTCACTCCTTGGGAGACAGATGAGGCAATCTAATCTTGTAAAGTTTTAAAGGGGTGGAAACCCACAGGGGAAGTTCTTCTGTGTCCTGTAGGGTCGCTAGAAGTTTAGGGTCTCTATGAGTCAGAACCAACTCATTGACCGAGTTTTTCTGTGGTCGTTAAGATGGTTCTAAGGCGATCTTCAGTGGCCTACTAATGGGCTTTGGATCTCCACTCCGCACTCTCCCCTGGGGGACAGACAACCGAAAAGTGGATGAAGGGAGAAGTCGGACAGGGCAAGATATGACAAAATACCCATTTATAAACTATCGAGGGCTCATGTGGGAGGGGGTAGCGGGGAGGGAGGGGAAAAATGAGGACCTAATGTCGGGGGTTTAAATGAAGAGAAAATGTTTTGAGAAATGATGTACAAATACGCTTTACACAATTGATGTGTGTATGGATTGGGATAACAGTTGTATGAGCCCCTAATAAAATGTTTAAATAAATAAAAGAAAAAAAAAAAGAAAAGAAAAAAAAATGTTAAAAAAATAAAGTAAAATTAAAAAAAACAAAAACAAAAAACAAACCAAAAAAAAAGATGGTTCTAAGGCAAGACTCTTTCTGTGATATCGTGTCGCTACAGATCATAGGAAGAAGCCCTCCTGGTGCTGTGGGGTAAGCATTGGGCTGATAATTGCTAGGTCGGTGGTTCAAACCTAGCAGCCTCTCTGCGGTAGGGAAACAAGGCTGTCTGCTCCCACAAAGAGCGACAGTCTCATAAACCCTGAGGAGCAGTTCTCGTCTGTCCTGTCGTGTCACTCAGCGATGGAGTAACTCAGGTCAGTGGTCACCTACCAGCTGAAGTTCCTAAACCCCAGTCGTTGCTTTTCTTCTTATTGTGGTAAACTGAAACGTAACAAATCATTTGCCTTTTCAGCTTGCTGCTGTTAGGTATGTTTATCATGCTGTTCTTTCCTATGATTCATTTTGAAAATTCCCCAACACCCTCAACAGAAGCTCAGAATCCTCTAAGTAGGGAGCCCCCCTTTCTTTCTCCCACCCCGCTGCCCCTGGTACGCATGAGTAGATGTTGGTCTCTGTATACCTGCCCATCCTAGACATCTTCTCTAAGTGGAATCTTATCACCCAATAATTGCCCCTTTTAAGTGCACCTGATTGTTTTCAATTCCAACACGTGCACTGGTGGGTACGCTCAAACCACATCACACCTACTGTTTCTTCTACAACTGCTGATGGGAACCTCCACATTGGCTCTCAGAGACATCTAAGTAATAATATGGCTTAGGTTTTAATCACCCATTTACAGGTATTGTTCTCTGACATCCTAAAAGGGGGTGTTTGTACCATGCAGGTGAAGAAAGTATAGCCTTGTGGTTTGTCCACAGCAAGAGAGCAGGCCGAGCCTGGCCTATCTTCCTGGCAGTAGATGCTGTACTTCGCACAAACACCGAGCCTTCGCCCCTTCAGCGGGTGCCCTTTAGCCCACTCTGCGTCTGTTGTTCATCTCAAGAATTCGCCAGTCTCATCAGCCAGCAGCTGAGTGTGCTCGGGGGTTGGTGCTCCGTCCCTGCCCTCTGCAGTCATGGTCACGAGTCACTAGACTCTCTCTGGGCCTGGGAGTGGAGGCGAGGAGGAGTGGGAGAGAGGAGAACGTTCTGAAATCCAAGAAGAAAGAGGCAGGAGGGAGAAAGGAGACTTCATTGTTCTCTCCCTCTGGGACGGATGAGTCTAAGACAAAGGGGAAGAAAAGTCAGTCCCAGCTGTTCCTCGGGCCCCAGTGGGATGGGAGAAACTGGATCCATTTCTTGGGATATATGTGGGAAGTTCTGGCGTGGTCAGCTGTACGTCAGCTGTACCCTTTGAAACCAGGACTGCTGGGAATAGAAGGACTGCCCTCCTGAGCGCTGCTGGATGGCAACCAGGATCCAAGAGAAGCAAAATTGCTCCGCATCCTCAACCTCTTCCCCCCGTGGGATGGGCTGAAGTGTCCCCTTTAAATTCATGTCCACCGGGACCCCAAAATGTCACCTTCTTGGGAAACAGGGTCTTTACCGATGTCATTTATTAAGGGTCTTGAGGTGAAGTCATCTTACAATTAGGGTGGGCCCTAAATCCACTGACAGGTCTCCTTCTACGAAGAGGCCTCCACACAGACACAGAGCAGACAGCGATGCCAAAAGAGAAGGCCCTGAACCAGTGGTGTGAGTGGCGAAACAGGGAGGGTAAAGGGAACCGATTACAAGGAACTATATGTGACCTCCTCCCTGGGGGACAGACAACCGAAAAGTGGGTGAAGGGAGAC
>NW_022104341.1:68067567-68083126 GCF_000313985.2 Echinops telfairi | reverse complement strand
TGTTTAAAAAAAAAAAAAAAAAAGGCCCTGAGAAGATGGAGGCAGGTATGCTGGGGTTACGCTGCCACAGGCCGAGGGCTGCCAGCAGCCACCAAGGACAGAGAGGGCCATGGGACGATTCTACTCTCAGAGCTTTCGGAAGGGACGGAGCATGCTGCTGAACTGTGAGAAGAAAAGCTGCCATTGTTCGAAGCTCCCCTGTTTGTGGTCATTTGTTATGGAGCCACGGGAAGCTAACACACCCACCCACAAGACTGACTGCTCGCCACCTCTCCCTGCATCCATCCAGCCAGCCAGCCGTCAGTTCCGATTCCCTCCTCTCAAGCTGTCATGGAGTGACTGACAGCCATGTGCTAGGCCTGCGGCTATGCTGGCTGGCCTGGAAGCACCTGGCTGCTGATTCTGAGGAACCCCTAGTCCACCAAGTGACCACGACCTCATGAGCTCTTAATATATGTTTGATTAATAAATGGCATAACCATGTATGAATAATTACACCGAAGGGCTTAAGACCACAGTTCCGATGCTCTCCAAGAATGCATGTTTTACTCAGAATTGACAAATATATCAGCACAAAAGCTAACTTGTTTTTAAGCTTGTCTGATCTCTCTCACTCTGAAAACACAACCCAGTATATGATGGGGTACCCTCCCCCAAACAGAAAAAAAGCTATGCTGGGCAGAGTTTTGGTAGTACACATTCTTCCCATTAAGTGAACACCCAGCAACTTACTCCAAGTTAGTGCACCCAGTGACATCACCTGGGAAGGTTCTCTCTAGTCACAGTGAATATTTTTGTCAAAACAGTTTCACTCACACCTTGTTTTGTTGTGATGGCTGATTTAAGAGGACGGTGTGCGGCTATGAAATTTTGTTTCCTGCTCAGGAAAAATGCCTCAGGAACTGTTGTGATGTTGAACACAGCTTACAAGGGCAGTTCTATGGAAAAAACTCAAGTGTATAAGTGGCTTTTCTGTTTCAAAAACAAAAAGGTGAAATGTTGATTGAAGACAAACCTCATTCTGGATGTCCGTCAACTTCCCAAACCAGTGAAAATGTGGACTCCTAGTGCAGTTGGAGTTCATTCCACCTGGTCAGACTGTTAATCAAGCTTTCTATTTAGAGGTTTTGAAAATATAGCCTAATGGTGTGTGACATAAAAAGGCCTGATTTGTGGCAGACGGGGGACTGGTTTTGCCACCACCGCAATGTGTCTGCTCAGAAAGCCATCTCGGCGTGCCAGTTTTTGGCCAAAACCAGCATATCTCTCTTGCTTACTCACCTAACCTCACTCCATGTGACTTTTTGGTTCAGAGAATGCAGAGGGACATGCAAGGACAGAAGTTTGATGATGTAGAAGAGGTGAAGAAAAAAACGAGGGAGGTACTGTCAGCCATCCAAACAGATGAGTTTGAAAAATGTTTCCAAGAAAGGAAATGTAGAGATGGTGCCCAGCTATCAAAAGATATAGCATCTGGGGTCTTAAAGGCTTGACGTTAAACAAGTGGTCATCTAGCAGAGAAGCAACAAGCCCACGTGGAAGAAGCACACCAGCCTGTGTGATCATGAGGTGTCGAAGGGATCAGGTAAGAGACATCAGAAGACCACAAACAAACAAACAAAACCATATTCTTGAGAATGAGGGGGTCAAAGCAGAGGCCCCAAACCCATCTGTAGACAATGGCACATCCCCTCACAGAAGGGTCACAAGGAAGGAATGAGTCAACCAGGGCTCAGTATAGCACTGATGAAACAGACAATATTCCTCTGGTTCCTTGAGGCTTCCTCACTCCCCACTATCATGACCGCCAGTCCTGCCTTTCACTGCGGGTTAGACCGGAGCATGTGCACTGGTACAGATAAGAGATAAGAGCCCACAACACATGGAATTCAGAAACAGGAATAGCGGGATACCAGGAGGGTAGGGGAAAGGTTGGGAGAGGAGGGGAGGAAAGGAGAACCAATCTCAATGATACACACACACACACTCACGCACGCACGCACACATGCATAGTGCGTGTGTGCACAAACACCACCCACAGGGGGACAAGCAACAGAAACTGTAGGGGAAGGGAGACAGCGGTTAGTGTAAGATATGAAAATAATAATAATTTGTAATTTATCAAGGGGTCATAAGGATGGGAGGGGGAAGGGAGGCATAAAAGAAGAATTGATATCAAGGGCTCAGATAGAAAGTAAATGTTTAGAAAATAATGATGATATATATATGAATATACTTGAAACAATTGATGTATGGATTGTTATAAGAGCTGTAAGAGTCCCCAGTAAAGTGATCTTTTAATAATAATTTTTTTAAAAGAATGGAATCACAGATTTGACAAATGTATTCAGAGTAATTGAGAGTATTTTGAAAGTGATAAAGTTATTTTGTAAAACAATTTAAATACGTAGCTTTGGAAAAAAATCTGTTTGGTGTGGGGTGGCCCCCTTGTATAAGCTCTGGGGTGGGGAAAGAGAAATAAATAGCACCTGGGCAGAAAAGCGGAAAGACGTTTGGGGGAAGAGGAGGATGACCACCCAAGTAGCTAACATAGCAACCACTTTCTGCTCAGCTGACTGGCGTGGCAAGGTGCTGGTCTACTCTGCAGGGGTTTCAACAGCTAGAGGAATGTCAACACTGGAGGGGACCATCCAAGAAGCTAGCCCAGAATAAATCCGCAGCAGCCATGACTCCGTTTCTGAGGAAAGAGAGGGATTCTCTCCGTTAACAAACGCCCCTGTGCATAAGAACACGATGCTTTCTACCTCGCTTCTAGTGAGTGCATCCAGCGGGGTGTTCTGAAGTTTATCTGTTTCAAGGACTGATTGAAAAAAAAGCTTGAAGATGTTTAATGTCTTCACTTCATTGTATAGGTGCAATGACTTGTTTAAATTCATATTCTAGCCAGTTAGCAAAGACGCCAGGCAACCTGATCTTAAAAGGAAAACTCCAGATTTCACCTTTATCTGAGTTCAAAGCCTGACTTCCCCTCTTACCAGCTATCTGAGTTTTAATGAATTATATAGCCCCTCGATGCCTCCGTTTTCTCATCTGTAATTGGGGATAATGAGAATAACTCGCTTCATAGGCTGATTGAGAAGATTGTGAGTTGATACATATTGAACATGTTTGGGGTGAACAAACTTCTTGTAAAAGGCCAGATAGTAATCACTGTAGGTTTTGTGGGCCTAATGTGACGCTATTGTATGTTGGGGCACTAACTGCGAGATCAGTGGTTAGGAACCACGGGAGAAAGAGGAGGCATTGTTTTCTACTCCTGTAAAGAGTTCCCTGTGGGAAACCCCACAGTTCCTCTCTGTCCTGTAAGGGTCTCACAGAAGTTAGGTTTGGGTTTGGTGCCAGAGTGGGTTATTGGTTGGACTGCTAACTGCAGAGTTCTCAGTTCAAGCCTACCAGTCTTTCCTGGGAAGAAAGAGGAGTTTGTCTACTTTTGTAAAGCCCTGTCATCTCAGAAACCCGGTGAGCGGTTCTGCTCCGTCGTGCAGCGCTCCCCGGGAGGCGGGAACACCTGCACAGCAGTGGAGCAGGTGGTGGGCGAGCTGCTGTAAGTCGGCATCACCACTGCACAGACACTGAGGCAGATGATGGCAGATGGAGGGAAAGGAACAAGTAAGGAAGGAGAGTGGTGGAGGGTGTGCTATTTTGGATAGACTAGTCAGGAGGAGCCCTGGTAGGATAGTGGGTTCTGAGTTGGGCTGCTAACCTCAAGGTCAGCGGTTCAAACCCCCCAGCCAATCCATAAGAGCAAGAGGAAGCTTTCTCTTCTCATAAAGCTCTACAGCCTGGGAAACCTACAGAGGCAGTTCTACCCTCTCCTAGAGGGTCGCTGTGATTTGGAACGGACTGCCGGGTAGTGAGTCTGGGTGAGGAGCCCCGGCAGCAGAGTGGGCTAGGCACAGCTTGCTAGCCTCCGGGTCAGCAGTGGGAGCCCACCAGCTGCTCGAGAGAGAAAGCGGAGGTTCCCTGCTCCCAGAGAGATGTACAGTCTCAGAAACCCAACAGGACACTTTCCTCCATCGTGTAGGATTGCCGGGCAACAGACTCGCCCGGGTGACAGTAGGTATACATGTGGGATAGAGCCATTCAAATTGTACAAACCATTCTGAGCTCCCAGGCCATCCAAAGAAAAACTCAAAAAACCAATCTCACTGCCATCAAGTTGATGCCGATGCCTACTGACCCTATAGGACAGGTAGAACTACCCTGTGAGTTCCCGAGACTGTCACTGTTTACAGGAGTGGAAAACCCTGCTTTTCTCCCATGCAAAACCAGGTGGTAGTTAAAGCCCTGAGTTGGCCCACAAACTTGTAATTACAGCAAGCGCCAGCTACAGGAAGTGCTCCACTAGTGTTAGCTTCTGCTACCCACACCAGGCCCTTTATCTCCCAGCACACCTCCATGTAGTATACTAATAACCAGAAACAAGGTGTTACCAACCAACTTAGCCAACCTGTTGTTAAAAAATAAGGCGAGGTTACTAGGGAACACAGAACCTCCCTGTTCTGGAGGATTTTCCACCAGCAAAGTAGCCAAAAGTCCTAACCATTTGCAGAGTGGGTATAAGGAGCTGGCCTGATCTCGGTTTGGGGCAGAAAGGGAAAACCAGGCCCATCAACTCTCAGTGTTCTGGGCCCTGGGTCTCCCTGCCATTGTCCAACTGAGAGAAGCTGTAGCAATCCTGACTCGTGCACCTGTGGGAGGCCTGTCTTCCAGGTCTGCCAGCTTCTGCCTACACTTGCCATAGAGCAGCCACACCTGGGCGCTACCATAAGGTTTGTGAGTTAAAAGAGATCTTGTTTAACAAGAAGCTGGAAATGGCCTCGATGCCCTTCAATAGAAGAGTGGATAAAAAAAATATCTGGTACATACCCACAATGGAATACTACGCATCCCAAAAAACAGCGATGAAACACGTCGACTCATGGAGGGATCTGGGAGATGTTATGCTGAGTGAAGTCAGTGAGTGAAGTTAGTCGAGCACAAAAGAACAAATATTGTGTAAATGCACTACGATAGGAACACTCAGCAGAACAGGTACAAGCTCTAGCTTGCTGGCCACCCAGTCTTCTGGCGGGAGACCAGACAACCTAGTACAGAGGCGGACCAATGCCAATGAACCACGCACCATCCACTGCAGCTAAGTATAGTGTCAGTCATTTAACCGGAGGACACTTCACGACAGCAGGGATCAAATGATCAGGGGAGAGTGGGGGGCTGCTGTCTGCTGAGGCGTAGCCATGTGGATCTGGGGTGAGGTCCCCCAGGGAGGGATGTGGTCCTATCAGAGGGATGAGGCTCACTGATGGGAGAAGCAGTGCAGGAGAAGGGACTATCAAGTTTAACTGAACACGGGTGCATGTCTGGGGAGGAGAGAGTGACTGCCAGGCTGGGGGAAGAGAGATTGAGGATGCTCTTGGGATCATCAGGTGGGAAGGGTCTTAAGTGGTATGCAGCAGGTGGGCAGAACTGACCTAGGGCATTTGGGGTACCCTGGGAACCCAGACCGGGTGCCATGGAACACTGGGACACTGAATCCTGGATCTTTGGGGTGCATGGCATGCTCCAGAAGCTGCATCGATGATACCCCAAATGGGAACCCCACTGAGTGAACTGACTCTACCTCAGACACACCTGTAACCTGAGGACTTAACCCGGAAAACACATGGTGTCAGAGGAAGCAGAAGACAGCTGTACCAAGAGCAGTGTACTGTTGGCTGGTGGACAAACAAGATCTTGCTGCATCAACATTCTGTATGCCGTATAAGAGACGTATTATTCCGGCAATCCTGTGAAAGCCATTCTGCTATATTTTACTTACGCTTGTGTGTATTAGGGTGTATCTCAGAGGTACATTGCCATTGGAGGTCACCCTCTTGAAGCTGTGTTCATTTCTGTTTTTCAGTAAATGAAATGCAGGGAAGTTGAGCCTGTAGGGAAAGAAAACATAACAAGGGATTGGGGAGAGGGGCGATAAATGTGGGAGAAGGAAATGGTGCCCAGAAGTTCAGGAAGGAAAAGTATGTTTGGAGACTGATTATGGAAGCAATTGTACAATTATGTGTGACACGATTGAACTGTGGAATGATATGACTTATGTATTAATTCCCAAGTTATAGCAATTTTTAAAAAAAAGCAAGCGTAGATCCAAGAATGAGTTCTGGGCTCTCACGAAATCCTAGCTCCATCCTAAGAACAATTAGTTCTGACATCAGGGCCCTGCTTAATACTCACCTTCATGAAAGGATCACTGAAGATAACAGTGCCACAGCAAAGTGTGGAGAAGAAAGTAGATTGTGCCTGGCTATCAATCAAAATAGTGACTGGGATCTTAAAGGCTTGTATTCAAACAAGCAGCCCTCTAAGTGAGGAATCAGCTAAGTCCATACAGAAGAAGCACACCATCTTTGTGAGCCAAATATGGCAATTACAAAATTCAAATATGGTAAAAAGAAAAGTATCAGAGCAAAAATTAGGAACACCCAATTTGGAGAAGGCTATGGAGGACAGTGGGAGCCTAAAATCCATCTGCAGGATCCAGTCAGTCCGAGTTGCTGGCAGATCCGCTCCAGCCACAGGCAAGAGCCTTACTATCAGGCAGAGACCATTGTAACCTTGCTTATGTTGGATCCAACTCAATACACTTGGCCAGTTGACCTCCCTGATCCTTGGCCAGTTTACCTCCCTGTAGATATGACCTGAATTTGTACTGGGCATAAGTATCTCTTAGTTGTCCCAGGACAGAAATTCTTCCCTGGCTTTATGAATGTTGATGGCAGTCTTCTCTCAATTATGCATTATTTATAGTTTTGTCCTTTTACTAATACATATACTAATATATGTATATGATAAGATATATAGATATATAGAGAGATACAGAGACAAAGAGATATTGAGATCTTGTTTCTCCCCTTGCCTCACTTTGCTCTTTAGGCAAAATTAGACTGGGGAAGTGGCTTGGCCAAGATCACAGAGCAAGCAGCTCGCTGCCCTGGGAGTAACCTGAACCTGGCCCCTGCCCTCAACTCAGTGGCTTTTTCCTGCCTGCTTTAGCGCAGTTTGTGTTTGTGTTTTTTCCAGTCTGGCATCTATTGGAAACTACCAAGAAGAGTTGTCCAATGAAGTATTGTTTGTTTTTAACACCTTAAAATTAATGATTTTGTTGTTGTTGAGAATATAAAAGGCAAACTATGCACCAATCTAACAGCTTATACATGTGTCCTGTTGTGACATTGATTACGTTCTTCCGGTTAGATAGCCATTCTCAGCACTGATGTGTGTACTGTCCCCTAAGGTTCCTGTCCAGTATTTCAAGTTGCTGTTATCAATTTGACTCCATAGGACAATATTGTTAGGTACCCTTAAGACAGTTCCAACTCATAATGGTCCTGTGTACAGCAGAAGGAAACAATGCCCAGCCCTGCACCATCCTTGCAATCATTGCTGTACTTTAGGCCATTGTTGCAGCCACTGCATCAATCCATCATGATGAGGATCTCCCTCTTTTTTAAAAAAATCATTTTACTGCGGGCTCATACAACTCATCACAATCCACACATGCATCAATTGTGTAAAGCACATTTGTACATTCATTGCCCTCATCATTCTCAAAACATTTCCTCTCCACCTAAGGCCCTGGCATTAATTCCCCATTGTTTCCTCTCCGTCCCTGCTCCCCCCTCCCTCATGAGCCCTTGATAATTTATAAATTATTATTTTGTCATATCTTGCCCTGTCTGACATCTCCCTTCATCCACTTTTCTGTTGTCCTTTCCCCAAGGAGGAGGTCACATGTAGATCCTTGTAATTGGTTCCCCCTTTCTAAACCACCCTCCCTCCACCCTCCCAGTATCACCGCTCACACCACTGGTCCTGAAGGGATCATCTGCTCTGCATTCTCTGTGTTTCCAGTTCCTATCTGTACCAGTGTACATCCTCTGGTCTACCCAGATTTGTAAAGTAGAATTGGGATCATGATAGTCGGGGAGGAGGAAGCATTTAGGAACTAGAGAAAAATTGTATGTTTCATCGTTGCTACATTGCACCCTGACTGGGTCGTCTCCTCCCTGAGACCCTTCTGTAGGGGATGTCCAGTGGCCTATAAATGGGCTTTGGGTCTCCATTCCGCACTCCCCCCCTTATTCACGATGATAAAATTTTTTGTTCTGATAATGCCTGATCCCTGATCCCTTAGACATGTCGTGGTCACACAGACTGGTATGCTTGTTCCATGTGGGCTTTGTTGCTTCTGAGCTAGATGGCCACTTGTTTACCTTCAAGCCTTTAAGACACCAGAAACTATATATTTTGATAGCCAGGCACCATCAGCTTTCTTCACCACATTTGCTTATTCGCCTGCTTTGTCTTCAGCAGTTGTGTTGGGAAGGTGAGCATCATAGAATGCCAATTTAATAGAAGAAAGTATTCTTGCATTGAGGGAGTACTTGAGTGGAGGCCCAATGTCCTTCTGCTACCTTAATACTAAACCTATAAATATATGCACATCGATCTATTTCCCCATCCTCATATATAAATATATTTACATATGTACATGCCTGTATTTAGACCTCTATAAATGCCCTTTGCCTCCTAGCCCTTTCCTCTATTTCCTTTGACTTTCCTTTTATCCCACTATCATGTTCAGTCTTCATTTGGGTTTCAGTAATTCCTCTTGGTTACATTACCCTTGATCACACCCTACCAGGCCTCCTATACCCTCCTCACCACCAATTTGGGTCACTTGTTGTTCCCTTGTCCCTGGGTTTGTTAACACCACTACCTTTCCCCCCTCTCCCCCTCTCCCATGTCCCCCGGGACTGTTGGTCCCGTTGTTTTCTCCTCCAGATTGTTCATCCAGCCTATCTTATTTAGACAGACCTGCGGAGATAATAACATGCACAGAAACAAGACAGAACAAAACCAAGCAATAATATACAACAAAACAACAACAACATCAACAACAAACCAATGACTAAAAACACAAAACAAAACAAGAAAGAAAAGCTTGTAGCTAGTTCGAGGAATGTTTGTTGGTCTTTAGGAGTGTTTTCCAAGCCAGTCTGTTGGGGAACCACCCACTGGCCCCAAAGCCCAACTTCGGCATTCCCTGGGGACCTCGCCGCTCTGTTCCCTTGCTGTTCTGTTGCACCCCATTAGTGTTTTGCCTCATTGTGGCGGGATCAGATTGGGCACAATTCCCACACTGTGTCTCCAGTGTTGTCCCCTGTAGGGCTATGGGTCAGTGAGGGACATCATGTCTCATAGTGGGGCCGGCCATGTGGTCCTCTCTGTGGACTGGCTGCTCTAATCGGAACATCATCCTCAAGGCCTGGTGGGCCAGGATGTGCTCCATTCTCTCCTCCTCCCCCTTCATCTGCTCCCATGTGCTCTGATCAGATATGTCTCTCTCCCGGAGCTGCAGATTCAGTGCCGTCCTCTGAAATAATTTCTTCTTGGGGGAGGAGCAGGTATCCACGTAGTTGTTGGGATTGGGGCCAGCCCCTCAGAGCTCTCCACTGGTTCCCTACTCCACGCCAGCATGTTGCATTCACATCTTGGAGACCTGGGTTGAAGTCTGGTCCCTCTTTCCCGAATCTTCCTCTTTTTCATGGAGACTCCCACTTTACCAAGCATGATGTCCCTCTCCAGGGAATGGTCCCGTCTACTAACATGCCCAAAGTACATGAGACAAAATCTCACCATCCTTGCCTAATGTGCAGTTTTTCTGTACTTCTTTTAAGACAGATGTTTTCATTCTCTGAAATCCCTACTCAAAAAACATCACTACCACCAAGGTGATTCCAACTCATAGTAACCCGATAGGACAGGGTAGAACTGCTTCTGTGGGTTTCTGAGACTAAAACTCTCTATGGGAGTAGTAAGCCTCATCTTTCTCACAGGGTGGCTGTTGGTTTCAAACTGTTGACTTTGTGGTTAGTAGCCCAACACGTTACCACTACACCAGCAGAGCTCCTGTCTGGCAATCCATAGCAGATTAAAATTAAATATTCCTTACCAACACCATAACTCAAATGCATCCCATATAGATAGTTCTTAAAAGAACAATGCTCAAGGCAGTTATTTTTATTAGGGAGACTAAATGATTATTTGTTTTTAAGAAGACTTCAGGACATATTTTAAATTTAAGATTTCAAGAGGATCTCAGATTTATATTTCAAGGTTCATCCAACTTTCATGACTCTAGGAAGTCTGGAGTCCAAGAACATTTGAAATTCGGTTCTCCGTTTCTCCCTTTTTCATCAGGATCATGCCGCGGACAAATCGATCCAATACTCAGTAATGCTGCTTGGGCACCATCTAATTCTTCTGTTCTCTTGGAAAGGAGGCAGTTGTTCACAGAGATGCTAAGCCACATATTCTGCTTTTCCTAATTCAGACTCTCCTTAAGCCACTGTTGCAACAGGTACTGGTTCCGTTTTTTGATGGTCACCGGGCTGCAGGTGGTTTTGACCTAGATATTGTCTGTGTCAGAGTGCAGTCCTTGTTTTTTCAGAATTTCCTGAGTTCCTACTATGCGTGAGGCTCTATGCTGGGCACAGAAGATGAAAATGACTAGCTACTCAACTCGCAATGCAGTGTGATTACTGTTATTCATTTATTTGATTATTCCTTCAGCAAACATTTACGAGCTCGTACCCTGGGGTCAGAGATTGCACTAAGTGGTGGGAAAAAAGAGTTTCTGTCTTTATGGAAATTGAGACAATAGTTACAGCTACACAGTACTGTGCAAAGCATATGCTTCATAAATGATTCCCTGAGCAGGGGAGGGGGGCAGACTTGTTTGTTTTGTTTAAGCATACTTGTTGGGGGTAGTACCTGGGGATCTTCTTGTTAAAAATGCTCTCACTGTGGATAATATTAGCAAACAGGACACCAATTTGAGCGAAGATGCACAGAAGTGGTGCTTGGGGTGGGGGGGAGATAGTAGGCAACCCCAGAAATTGGTTGATAGTTAGAAACATGAGGGGGTTATAGAGTAAGGTGACCAGACGTCCCACTTTTGGTGGGACAGTCCCGCTTTTTAATAATTTGTCCCATGTCCCGCGGTGCTTTAGAAAAGTCCTGATTTTTGGAAAGAAGGCACGACAAGCTAGGGTATACAGTTTTCAGCTGCCATGTGGCTATTTCGCCAGGATATGAGTTTTATCAATGGTGTCCCGCTGGTGTCTCGCTTTACCAATGTTAAAATCTGGTCACCTTATTATAGAGTGACCTTGGAAATTTACTTGTCATGACTTTTCATTCTGCTATTAGAGGGCTGAGTAACTACAGGCAGTCAGTCCCCAGGTGATGAACGATATATATTCCCAACTGTCCTTAAGTCAGCTTTGTAGGAAGTCAGAACAATGCATATAGTTCTCATTTAGCTTTACTTTATACAAGGAGCCTTGGTGATGTCGGGGTTACACATTGGGCTGTTCACCTTAAGGTTAGCTGTTTGAAACCACCAGGCCCTCCTCAGCAGAGAGATGTCACCTCTCTATTCCTGTAAAGGGTTACAGTTTTGGCAACCCACAGAGGCAGTGCTACCCTGTCCTACAGAGCTGCTAGGAGTCAGGATCCACCCAATGGCAGTGAGTTTTTGTTTTTTGTGAGTCATGGCAGGGCTTTCCAAATAGGTAAGATTTGAATGGAAACCTCAATGGAGTGAGGAAATCAGATCTCACTCATTCACTCACTGCCACGCAGTGGATTCTGACTCACAGCAACCCTATAGAAAGGCAGGTAATTAGTGACTATTAAGGAGAAGCAGACTCCAGCCAGAGGGAATCGAAAGACAAAGGCCCAAGTAGGAGTGTGCTTGGTCTGGTGAAGGAATTGTATGGAGGCCCATCTGCAGTGAGCACAGGCTACCATGGGAGCCCAGAGAAAGGGGATTTAAATTAAATAGGTGGGGCAAAGCTTCCTGAAGAAGATGTTTGGAGAATATTCAAATATGAGTATGGGTTAGCCAGATAGCTAGGGAGCATGGGACAGAGATGGCATGAGATGGAGTTGTGGGGAGAGAATGTCATAACAATAACCCTAAATGTGGGGAGGGGGGGGCAGAAGGACCTTGGGGGTAGGGGTTCCTGGGAGAGTGTGATTAGTCTTAGATGCGCAGACAGGAAAGAGCTGCAAACAACAAGTGTGAGGATGGCGCAGTAGTTCGTTCTGCTGTACACAGGGTCACGTGAGACGGACCTAGCAACCTCCAATAGCAACAAGAAGACTGCCATGCTGCGAAGAAGTTGCAACCAGCCATGTAGAGAGGTTACAAATCAAGAGACATGCCAGCCCGCACCCAGCTGTTTCAGCCAATCCAGCCCAGGTACCAGGCATAGGAGTGAAAAGCCGCCTGGGGTGTCCAGCCACGCCTTCAGAGGACTCCAGTCCAGGGGCCCTGTGCCTGCAATTGCTCGAGACCTCAAGCAACAGTCCCTCCAGCGAACAGGCACGCAGAATGGAGAGGTAATAATACATTGTTCAAAGCCACTACATTTTGCCTGGGATGGCTTGTTATGCGACAAGAGATAAGTGGAACACATGGCGTTTTTCCTACTTTAGCTGGGGAAACCGAGACTCAGAGCTATTACCAGGGCTTGTCCAAGGTCACATGGCTGGTAAGTGGCAGGCTCAGAGTTAACACCCAAGTGTGCTAACCTTAAAAATTATTGTCTAGACTCTTTCCTACTGTATTCAAGCCATCCCTTCCCATCATCTGGACCCAGGAAGGTGGGGAGGGAGGCAGCAAATGATCTGCGTCTTTTTACCGGTTCAAAGGAGAGATGCATATGAGCCCCTAATAAAATTTAAAAACAAAAACAAAGGAGAGATGCATTCCTGATACTGATGGAAGCTCTCTTCCCTAGGAGAGGAGAACACCGTGTCTGCTCCAGCATGCCTGGCCGCCATGGTGTCACCCAAAGCGCTCCTTCTTGAAAGCCTCCCCTCTCTCTCTTCATTTAAGCCCTGATCTCAATGCACTGTTCCCTTGGAAAGAAACATGTATTGAGCATCATCTGTCTAAATATTTTTACATGATGTTAACTCATACAATTGACATGAGGGTCTACCAGCTACAACTGGCAGGGAGCCTGAAGCTCAGAGTGGCTACTGCCTTTGACCAGACGTACACAATAAGTGAATTTCAGAGCTGGCATACCATGTCCGGTCGGTCTACTCAAAAATTTTGTTTCCCTCCTTGGAAAATGGAGCTGAGGTTGTGCATGTTCACTTGGTCCTGACACCCAGCAACCTTCTACACAACAGAAGGTGTAATCAGTGGCCCAGACTCGCACCATCCTCACAATGGTCACATTGGAAGCCATTGCTGCAGCCTCTGTATCAATCCATCTCCTTGATGGCCCTCCTCCTCTTCACTGATGACTCTGTTTTAGCAAGCATGAGACCGTTTTTCTGGAACTGGTCTCTCCTGATAATCAGTCCAAAGTCTATGAGATGATGTCTCGACCTCCTCATTTCTCAGGAGCTTTCTGGTTGTGCTTCTTTCAAGACGGATTTGTCTGTTCTGCTGGCAGCAGACCACGATACTTTCCTATTCGTCACCCGCACAGGCATTCAAAGGCATCGATTCTTCTCCAGCCTTCTCTATCCACTGTTCAGCTTCCACATACTTATGAGGTGATTGAAGATGGCAGGGCGTTAGTCAGGCGCATTTCAATCCTCAAAGTGACATCCTTGCTCTTCAACACTGTAGAGGACTCCTGCAGGGTTTTTGACTAGTGCAATATGCCCTTTTGATTTCTCAACTGCTGCTTCCATGAGCATTATCTGGGCATCCAAGTAAAATGAAATCCTTCACAATTTCAATCATATCTGTTTATCGTGATGTTGCCTATTGGCCGAGCTATGAAAATTTTTGTTTTCTTTATATTGAGTTGTAATTGGTATTGAAAGTTGCAATCCTTTATCTTCAACAGCAAGTGCTTCAAGTCCTCCCAATGTTTCAGCATGCAAGCTTGCGCCATCTGCATAACACAAGTTGCTAATAAGCCTTTCCACAATCCTAATTCGGTGCTTCTTCATATAGTCCAGCTTCTCAAGTGATTTGCTCAGCAAAAGCATCGAACACATTTTGAAAGGATACAACCCTGATGAATACCTTTCCTGATCTTAAACCATGGCATTAGTCCCTGTTCTGATCACACAACTAACTGCCTTAGTCTATGTAGATGTTCTACCTGAACACATTGAAGTGTTCAGTAATTCCCATTTTTCTCAATGCATCTATAGTTTTATGATCCGCAAGTCAAATGCCTTTACATAATCAATAAAGCCTAAGTAAACATCTTTTTGGTATTATCTGCTTTCAACCAACACCCATCTGATGTCAGCAATGACATCCTTCATTCCCAATTTTCTGAATTGAGCTTGAATTTTTGGCAGATCCCTGTCGATGTATGTTGCAGCCATTTAAAAATTATCTTCAACAAAATTTTTACTTCATGTGATATTAATGGTATTGTTTGACTGGTAATTTCTACATTCTCTTGGGTCACCTTGCTTTGGAATGGGTGTAAAAGTGGGGCTCTTCCAATCTGTTGGCCAGGGAAATACTACTTCTCCTTATCCTGCTTCCCTCCACCTTTGCGGCATCCCGTAGAAAGTCATGGTTTTCCAGAAGACAGAGCCATCCTTGAGTAGAAAAATATTACTCAGAAATATTACCCAACATGGTCTTGGCTCATAAGCAATCTCTGAACTATGGACTATTATGAACTCCACTTAACAGAAATAGTAAAAGATAGACTATTTCAATGATTTCTCTATGTACAATCCAGTGACATTGATTACATTGACGTTATACAGTCCTTTTCCCACATGATTCCACCACCGTCAACATAAACTGGTTACCTCTTACATTTCTCCTTTCATCTTGTTTGGATCCACAGTCAAAGCTCTTGGAAGCAGTGGTCAAACACCACATTGCATTGGGTAAATCTGCTGCACAAGACCTCTTCGAAGTATGGAAAAACAACCGATCACAACAATCGATGTATAGCTCCCTCCCAGGGGGATGGACAGCAGAAAAGTGGGTGAAAGGAGACAGTGGTTGGTGTAAGACATGGGGGAAAAAATCCCATACATACTCGTGTATATGCCAAGTTTTTCAGCACATTTTTAATGCAGTTTTTGTGGTAAAATTAGGTGCCTTGGCTGATATTCGAGTCAGTTTATACTAGAGTATATATGGTAATTTATAATTATCAAGGGGACATGGGAGACAGGGAGGAAAAATAAAAAATGAGAAGCTCATACCAAAGGCTCAAGTAGAAAGAAAATGTTTAGAAAAAGATGATGACAACATGTGTACAGATGTGTTCAACACAATGGATATATGGATGGATTGTGATAAGAGCTGTACGAGCCCCCAATAAAATGATTTTTTTTTAATCTTTATTGTTTTCTTTTTTTTTCTTTTTTTTAATTTTTATTTTTTAAACATTTTATTAGGGGCTCATACAACTGTTATCCCAATCCATACACACATCAATTGTGTAAAGCGCATTTGTACATC
>NW_022104341.1:68053991-68067148 GCF_000313985.2 Echinops telfairi | reverse complement strand
GTTGTATTTCTCATCATTGTTACATCGCACCCTGACTGGCTCATCTCCTCCCCGAGACCCCTCTGCAAGGGGATCTCCAGTGGCAGCCATATTATTTTCAATGACCTCATATGCATGAGAAAGTTGGATATTGAATAAGGAAGACTGAAGAAGAATGAAGCATTGGATTAGGGGGCTGGGAAAAGAAGATGGAAAGTCCCATGGGTGCCAAAAGAACAAGCCAGTCTGTCTTGGAAGAAGTCCAGCCAGAGTGCTCCTGAGAAGCGAGGCTGGCGAGACTTTATCTCATGTAATTTGGCCATGTTATTTGGAGAGACCTGTCCTTGGAGAAGGGCATCATGCTTGGTAGAGTAGAGCAGCAGCAACAAAGAGGGAGGCCCTCAAGATACATTGACACATGGGCTGCTCCAATGGGCTAAGACGTAAGGACAATTGTGGAGATGGCACAGGCCTGGGCAGTGCTTCCTTCTGTTGTCCAGAGGGCCACTAGGAGTTGGAACGGACTCGACGGCACCTAACAATAACGAACTTCTTGTCGAACCTTTCGAGTTTCCTTTCTGACTTTTAAATGGTCAGAGTTGCCCAGGTCCCTGAATGGGGAGTCTCTG
The DNA here is from genome assembly GCF_000313985.2 of Echinops telfairi. Lineage (NCBI taxonomy): Eukaryota > Metazoa > Chordata > Mammalia > Afrosoricida > Tenrecidae > Echinops > Echinops telfairi. Next base: position 68,066,540 of record NW_022104341.1, on the reverse strand, counting down.
TGCTGAGCTCACACCTGGCAGACAGCCCCTGGGAGCATTGGAACAGGACTGGGCAGGCTGATTAATGAGAGGACTGACCCGGGGAAGGAATGAGGTCACATTCCAGGAGACTGAAGCCAGACAGTCCACACCACTTCAAAAGGCTTGCTCTCTTGGGAAAAAACCAGCAGGACTGGATGCCTGTGTCAAATGTGAGTCCTGCATACACAAAAGGGACACTCGAACTGAGTGAAATATTCAACTCTCCAGGTCATAGGTCTAAAGGGGCCCTGTAGCGAGCTAAGCGAGAGGCTAGGCCCTGAGGCAGACGCTGTGGGCCAAAGCTTTTTAAGCACTCATGTATATATAGCTCCTACTCCACCCTCAACCCCAATTTCCAAAGAATCAAATCTTTCCTGTGGACTTTAAGCACGTTGTTGTTGCTGTCATTGTTGCATGGCATAAGTAAGCTAGACTCCTAGCAGTCTTCTGTAAAACAGAATGAAGCATTGCACCGGCCTACACCGTCCTCACAACCCTTGTTAGATTGAGCCCATTGTCGCAGACATTGTGCCAACCCCCCCTATTGAGCATCTCCCTCTTTTTCCTGACCTTGTACTTGAGCAAGCATGATGTCTTTCTCTAGCAACGGATCTCTCCTTATGACATATCCCGAGTAAGCAAGGTCTACATCCAAGGAGCAGTCTGGCCATACATCCTCCACTGACCACATTGCTATTTATTAATTCACATATTTTACAAAACAATTTGAGCAGCTACTTTCTGCCAGGCACTGTGTTAGGAGTAGTAAATTTTATAAGCTTGTACCTCCTTGGGCCTTGTAGTCCAGTGATATGGACATTTCTAAATACGGACATTTGGATCAAAAAGGTACAGGGTATAATAAGAACTAACTGCCTTCTTTCCTTCAATCTTTCACCCCCTTCCTCTCTTGCTCTATTCTTTCCTTTCTTTCCTGAGTACTTCTTAAGCCATTACTAAGTGCCAGGCCTGGTCTAGGTATGAGGGATGAAACAATGAGCAAAGGGGAAAAATTCCCTGTCCTGTTGGAGCTCACATTCCACTGAAAAGGAAAGGATTTGACCTAGGATTAACAAAAACGTAAAGTGAAGATTATAAGAAAGATTATACATAATAAAACCCAAATCTGAAGGAGGAAATGGTTATCAGAGGTTAAATTGTGGTCCCTCAGTTTCCTGAAAGCTATGGATGGCAGTGGATACCCAAGATACATTTGCAGGGTCCCCACATCAATAGGGTCTCTGGTGAATCTCCTCTGACCATAGTCGAGAGATGTAGATAGCCTTGCTATCGGACAGAGAGCCTTGCAAAACTGATGATGGTAGACGTAGTAAGGTTAAAATATAATACCTTATCATTTGAGCTCCCTTTGACCCATTTTAAAATTGTTTCGGTTTTAACATTTCCTGCTTTGTTTTTGATTGGGGTTTTTCCTGTTTTGTCAAGTTATTGTTAGTTTTTTTTAATTGTTTGTTTGCTTCCTGTTTGTGTTTTGTGTGATTTTCTGTATATGAAATGAAGGATATATCGATCTAGTGATAGTAACTGGATTGATAATTGCCTAGTGGCATGGCAGGGGAGTATGGGTGAGAGGGGAAAAGGGGGGTTAATGGCAATGAGAATGAGAAAATATTCTGAAATTGATTGCGTAATGATTTCAAAAATCTTCAATATGATTGAATGGTTAAATTGTATGATATGTGAAGTATATGGCAATAAAATTATTTTCTTTTAATTGTGAGGGCTTTGTAAGCCATATTGAATAGTTTCAGTTTTATGTCCTCAAAACTGAGAAGTTTGAGTCCATTCACAGGCACCTTGGAAGAAAGGTCTGGGGGTCTACTTCCAAAACAGCCAGCTGTCGCAAACCTTGTGGAGCACAGCTGTACTCTGACGTACATGAGGGCACCATGACTCAGAGTCAATTGGATGGTAACTGGTTCCTTAGAGAAGGACAGCTGTGTGTTTCCGAAAAAGCACACCAGAAAGCAATACAGAAGGTGAATGGAAGAGTGAAACTGGAAAAGGAAGATCAGATTGGAGTCTACAGTAATCGCATCGGGGATGTGTGACCATGCCTACACTGACTGGGTAGTGGGAAGGAGGAAGAGCCCGATAGCTCACACCTCACACAGCTGTAGAGGCCCACAAGTCCCAAATCTGTGGGTCAGACATCAGGATGGATTCTCCTGACTCACATGGTTGCAGGAACTGATGAACCTAAAATCTCCAGGTCGGAGAGCAGGCTGCTGGCCTACAGCCAAAGAACCGGATATCCTAGACTGCTCATGAGTCAGGTGCATGCTCAAGAGAGATTGATCCTTTGCTTGCCCTTATGAAGAGATCATTGAAGATATGGGTGCTATAGCAAAGTGTGGTGAAGAAACGAGATGGTACCTGCCTAACAAAAGGAATAGCATCTGGGGTCATAAAGGCTTACTTTCAAACCAGCAGCCCTAAGTGAGGCATCAACTAAGTCTACATGGAAGAAGCACACCAGGTGATTCAAGGATTGTAAATAATAAAATCCAAATCCGAAGAAGGGCATGATATCAGAGCTTCTATTCTGAACGCCCAGTTGGCAGAAGGCTATGGATCACAGTGGAAGCCCCAAATTGATTTGCAGGGTTCACACATGGATTAAGCCTGTGGTGAGTCCCCTCCAACCATAGTTAAGATATGTGAATAGCCTTGTTATCAGAAAGAGCATTGTAAAGTCAATTATGACAGATATAGTTAGATTAAAATGTAATATATTATCATTTGATCTCCCTTTTGACCATCTTAAAGTTGTTTCAGTTAAAAAAATGTGAAAAGGAAGTACACATGGATTAAGCCTCCTATAGATCAGAGATGTGAATAACAGTGTTCCCATGCACAGTGCATTGGAAGTGGATTATTGCCAATGGAAAGAATAGACAGAGTCACTGTGTCCAAAAGAACTAGTCAACATTCCACTATTTCAGGAAGTAGCATATGAGCAAGAACCAGTGGTGCTAAAGGAAGAAGTTCAAGCTACACTGAAGGTATTGGCCAAGAACAAGGCTCCAGGAACTGATGAAACACCAACTGAAAGGTTTCAACAAGCTGATGAAGCACTGGAAGCACTTACTCATCTATGTCAGGAAATTTGGAAGACAGCTAGTTGGCCAACTGACTGGAAGAGACCCATATTTGCACCCATTCCAAAGAAAGGTGACCCAACAGAATGCTCAAATTATAGAACAATATCATTGATATCAGGATCCCTGGTGGTATAGTGGTTACACATTGGGCTGTGATCCACATGGTCAGCAGTACAAAACCACCAGTAGCTACATGGGAGAAAGACTGGGCTTTCTACTCCCATAAACAGTTGCAGTCTTAGAAAGCCACAGAGGGGTCGCTATAAGTCAGCATTGCCTTGATAGCAGCGAGTTTGGTTTGATTTTGGTTTACCATTGATTCGGCAAGTAAAATTTTGCCAACGATCAGCCTACAATGGTTGCAATCTTATATTGACAGAGAGCTGCCAGAGGTTCAGGCGGGATTCCAAGGAGGATGTGGAATGAGGAAGGAACACCATTGCTGATGTCAGATGGATCCTGGCTCAAAGCAGAGAATACCAGGATGTCTATGTGTGTCTTATGGAATGTGCCATGGGATTCGACTCTGTTGATCCTAACAAACTATGGATGAGCTTGAGAGGAATGGAAATTCCAGAACACTTCATAGTGCTCATGAGGAACCTGTACATGGATCAAGAGGCAGCTGTGCAAACAGAACAAGGGAATACTGCATAGCTTAAAATCAGGAAATGTGTACTATATGGTTGTATCCTCTCACCACACTTGTTTAATCTATATGAGCAAATAATTAGAGAAACTGTATTATATGAAGAAGAATGTGGCATCAGGATTGGAGGAAGGCTTATTAGCAACATGTGATATGCAGATGCCACACTCTTACTTGCTAAAAGTGAGGCAGACTGGAAGCACTTGCTGATGAAGATGAAGGATTGTAGCCTTCAGTATGGATTACAACTCAATGAAAGGAAGGCCAAAATCCTTACAACTGACCCCTAGGTAACATCATGATAAATGGAGAAAAGGTTGAAGTTATCAAGGTTTCATCTTGCTTGGATCCACAATTGATGCTCATGGAAGCAGCAGTCAAGAGATCAAAAGGTGTGCTGCATTGGTTAACTCTGATGCACAGTATCTCTTCAGGGTATTGAAAAGCAAGGGTGTTACTTTGGGGACTAAGGTGCATCTGACCCAAGCCATGGTGTTTCCATTAGCTTCATGTGCTTGTGAAAGTTGGGTATTGAATAAAGAAGACCCAAGAATTGATGCATTTAGATTGTGGTGCTGGAGAAGAACATTGGAAATACCATGCATGGACTGCTAAAAGGGCCAACAAACCTGTCTTGCATAAGGTACAGCCAGAGTGCTCCTTAAAGCCTAGGATGGTGAGACTTTGTCTTACATACTTTGGATATGTTGTCAGGAGACACTGGACTTTGGAGAATGACCATGTTAGGTAGGGTAGAGGGTTATCGAAGGGAGGATGACCCTCAAGGAGATGGATTGACACCATGGCCTCACCAATAGGCTCAGGCATAGGAAGAATTGTGAGCATGGTGCAGGACCAAGCAGTGTGTTTTCTGTTGTGCATAAGGTCACTACGGGTTAGAACTGACTGGAGAGACCTAACAAACAACATATTTATGTGTAGATCTATGTATGCATTTACACAGGTACACACCAGTTGCTGTCAAGTTGATTCTGACACATGGTGACCTCTTATGTGTCAGCTCCACAGGGATTTCAATGGCTGATTTAAGAAGGCCACGGTTGGTAAACTCAAACATCCAGCCTTTCAATTAGGAGCTGAGTGTGTTACTTGTTTGCATTGCCCCCCCCCCACCCGTGCCCCCTTCACCCCCATTGCTGTTGAATCAATTCCAACCCATTGCACTAGCTACATATACATATGAAATCCATCGTGTGTGTGTTTGTGATAGATTTATCATTACTCTCTATGTGACCCTGATCCTGCCAACTTTACTTTCAATGGTCCTGGTAGTATGTTTTTGGGGAAAGTGTGACCCGAAGTCAATGTACAGACTTTCAATTAAGAGGCAAGATGTACAGAGACTGGAAATCCCGAAACGGACTCTACATTCACTTTTGGCAGGGTTTTGGTCCCTCCCGCGTTCCCACTCTGCCCTTTAGAGGAGAAAGAGCTTTAGGCAGGTTGATTTTGTGCCCGAGACTGAGCCTTTCTGCAACTTGGACTTTTTCTTCAGAGAAGTAAAACTTCGCAGAAGTATTATGGACAGCCTTTCCACACAGACTCCATCCTTATAGATGAAGATGTTGTCAGGCCAAATCTTGGGGGAATCAAGTTTGTGTTTGAAACAGACTCATCCAATAGCTTCTCTGGAGTTCAGACTATTTCAGGCTGTTGGTTACCCTGGAACAAAGCACATTCCCGAATCCTTGAAGCTCTTGAACATCTTGTTTACCCTACAGCCTTGGCAGGTGTGGCCCAGCCTCTTCAAAGTCAAGCTACCCCAGGGAAGGATCTTTCTTACTGGAGACAGGTACCAATGAATAGAAAGCTCTGTTCTCTTAGGCTGCTAAGGAAAATTCATTTTGTAGAATATGACAGGTATTTCCAGATGATACCCAGACCCTGCCAGCCATGCAAGATGCCAGCCCCCTTTTATGTTCTCCAACTTTATCTCCACTCCCTGCAAAACAAATCAGACTGGAACCCCTTCCATGTCAGAGAAACTCATTTCAAGCTTTCCCCACAACACTTTCCCCGCTCCCAAAGACACGTTGCATTGGGTAAATCCGCTGCCCAAGACCTCTTCAGAGTATTGAAAAGCAAGGATGTTACTTTGCGGTGCACCTGGCCCAAGCCATGGTCTTTTCAGTGACCTCATCTGCATGTGAAATTTGGACACTGACTAAGGAAGACCGAAGAAGAGTCAATGCATTGGAATCGTGCTGGAGAAAAGCAATGGAAGTACCATGGACTGCCAACAGGCCAAAGCAATCTCTCTCGGAAGAAGTACATCCAGCCCGAGTGCTCCTTAGAGGCGAGGATGATGAAACTTTCTCTGGCATCCTTGAACACGTCAGGAGAGACCAGTCCCTGCATAAGGACACCGTGTTTGGAAAAGAGGAAGGCCTTCAAGGAGATACATTGGTCCAGTGGCTGCAGCAATGAGCTGAAGCAAAGGAACAACTGTGAGGATGGAGCAGGACTGGGCAGTGTTGGGTTCTGTCATACACAGGGTCATTATGGGTCGGAACTGATCTGATGGCTCCTAACAACAGCATGCATTTATTTACGTATTCATGCAGCACAGTCATTCATTCCTTTCATTAGGCAAGCTATGCAGGAGGTAAGGGCAAATGAGGTAGGTATAGCCCCTGGCATCATGGAGTTTAGCAAGGAAGGTAGGCAAGGTCCTGGATAATGGTAAGGATCATTGGTAATGGAAAGGCACAGGATGATATTGGGATTCTCAGCTGGGGTGAGGCAGGATCCCTAACCTGCCTGTGGATCAGGGAGGCCCTTCTCAAAGAAATAAAGGTTAGACTAAGACCGAAGGATGAGCAATACCTGACCAAAGGAGGGGGGAGGCAAAAGATTGGCAGAGGTGGCCTATTGACACTCATCCACCTCAACCTTCTGCGAGTGTGCAGAATCTGGAAAGCCCCAAACTACAATTCCTAGATACATTTGCTGCATAAGAGGGAGAGACAGGTGCCAGGCACACACGGATGAGTCACCTAAATTGCCTACACTTTGGATCCTGACTCTGCCATTGTGCCATTCAGGTTTTCTGGGAAGCAGGGACTGAGACACATTAGGTTTATTGGGAGTAGTACTGGTGAAAGGAAAAGGGGAGGGAGCTGTCTGGTAAATGCTCAGCGAAGTCCCTCCCTGCCTAATAGGGAACATTAGTAGAGAGTGCTCCTTAAGCAGGTCCTACTAGGGGTAGAAATGCTTGAAACCTTCTGGCCCAGTCATTGACCAGGGTCACACAGAAGAACAAGAACGGAGGGAGACCAGAAAGAACATACAACAGGAGGCGATCAGCCCACCTTGCAGCTGGGCAAGAAGTCTTTTTTGAGGGGAAAAACAAAGAGCTCCTCTGGCGCTCAAAGCCACCATAAGCGACGTGGTCTTGTGGCATTTAAACTTTCTATGCACCAGCGCTTTTTATTTGCAAAATAAATACTTTGATAGTAATCGTATTGGGTTATTGGGACAATTATGTGGACTGATTCATGAATAGTGCTTAGAACAGTGTCTGGTTCATAGTAGGTGCTCATTACGTGTTAGCTATGATTATCGATCGAGTCCCTGGGCGGTGCACTGGGTTAATGTGTTCAGCTTCCGGTTTTAATTTTGAGACCACCCAGAGATCATCCACTTCTGAGAAGGCAGCCACTGAAACCCCAATGGAGCGCAGTTCTATTCTGACCCAGTGAGGCCTCCCACGAGCCCAATCGATAGCAATTGGTCTGACATTGATCATCGTTGATATTGCAATAGACCTATAGGATCTGCCCGATGTAATGATGGAAGTGACGCAGAAAGACATTACAAAGGGTAGGAGAACATGAACGTAAGTCGAAGTTCTGATGTTTTCTGTCCCTCAGTCAGTTGTATCGTGCATTCAGTTTTAGACTCTGGTCTGGGCAGGGAATGACAGCCACCGTGACTGAAGTGGCCGCAGTGGGTCTAGGAAGACGTGCATACATTTAGCATGCATGCTCTTTTCACCATGTATTTTTAAATGGTGGGACATGCAGTGGGGAGGGAAAGAAGGGTTGAGGCTGATTCGGGGTCTTGGGCTCAGTGGGCTGGGAGGATGGTGCTGCTGTCACGGAGCTGAGAAAGACTAGATGCGGCGCAGTGCCAGCCGAGGAACCGCCTAGACGTTTGTTTGCGCACAGCGGGCGATGCAGAAGCCAAGGACACGATTGGACGCGAGTGCTCCGCGGCTGGATCTGAGCTCAAGACAGACGTTTGGGGTTATGATGGTAAGACGGTATTTAAACGCCTGGGAATGGATGAGAGAACACGAAGAGAGGCCCAGCCTCCTCCCTCGCCCTCCTCTCCCAGACACATTCCAGCCTTGCTGTCACCTGTCCTTGGACTCCCTTGTCTGTTCTTCACCCCATTCGCTGCCCCTGTTCAGTCAGTCACTCGAACGCAGCCCCGCGCCGGGGCCCTAGGCCGCCCCTTCTATACGCGCATGCGGCTCTGAAGTAAAGTGGGAAAAAAATTAAGTTTATGATTCAGGTAACGGTGATTTCATATTTTTTGTAAAAATACCTCTATGGCTCTCAAATCATTTTTGAATTGTTGTGAGGAACGCGATTGGCTTTTCCCTCTGAAAAGTCTGCTGACCCATGACCCAGACAACGGCACCAGCCGCCCTCACGGGTTTCCATGACCCTATCTTGCCCCTCCTCCTCTCGTATCCCCCATGCCTGTTTAACTCAGCCTCCAAATGATTTTTCAGACCCTAATCTAATCAAGTCAACTCAAAACTCACTTTCTTAAACTCTATCAATTATTTCCCATTGTAGATAGGATAAATAATGTGGATTTTTTTTTTTTTTTTACCTTTGCTAAGCTACTTCTTGGCTAGCCATTCATGTTCTGTCGTCAGCTTGCTTCTCTGGCTCATTCCTTTATGATCGCTAGTATGTACTTTATATCAACGTATTTGTTAGTGCCCACGCCCTCCATGCTATCTCATGCCGTGAAGCCTCAGTGGTGTCCTCTCACTCTGCAAACAAAATCTACATTCAAGAGAAACACAAATACAAAAACTACACCAGAGAGACTCTGTCATAGTGGATTGATTATACGTTAGGCTGCTAACCTCATGGTCAGCAGTTCGAAACCAGCAACCTCTCTGCAGGAGAAAGATGAAGGGTTCTGCTCATATAAAGATTTACAGCATGAGGAATCAAATGGGGTGGTTCTACTCTGTTCCACAGGGTCGCTCTGAGTCAGCATCGACCGGATGGCCGGCAGTGGGAGTTGAGAAACACTCTCATTCAGTTGACGAGTGACTGGATAGGTGGGTGGTCCATGAGTAACTGGATGAATATATAGAGAATCCCTTATATAGGGAATCCACGACTCCCAGCAACATCTACTGACTACTCCTTCCACGTGTCTTCTGGATTGAAAAACCAGCTTGCCAACTTCCCAACGTTCCCAAATGTTCTTCACCCTGGAAAGCTTTCTCAGAGGGTAATTATGTGCCTTGAGAAGTCTCAGTTGCCCGGATATGAAGATCTGCTTTCCAAGGTGTGCAGAGCAGTAATTTGCCCACTTGGCTTCACAGCGTCCAGTGCTCTGTAGAGCCAGCTAATTAAGGGTCATGTTACAATTACAGAAAATGACAAGGCAGCAGTATGGATTCTATTTTGTTCCCTGCCTTTTCTGGGGGAAGAACTTGGTATTATGGCTTTTAACATAGTTTCTGGTTTTTGGGCATCAAATTCACATATCATCCAGTTAAGTAGTTCAATTATATTAAGAAGAGTTGTGAAATCATCTCGATAATCAGTTTTAGAACATTTTCTTCTTTCTTGTAGTGAATGCTGTTAGCTCCTCATTTCCCTCAACTGTGCCTGCCCTTGTCCCTATGTAATTACTAATTGAGTTACTATCTCAATAGATTTACTTTTCCTGGATTTCATATATGGAAAAGCATACAAAACAAAATAAAAAAACAAACCAACAAAATCTAACAATAAAAAAAAACAACCCAGCAATAATGACAAAATAAAACAAAGAGAAACCCCAATCAAAAAGAAAGCAGAAACCCCCTCCCAGGGGGACGAACAACAGAAAAGTGGGTGAAGGGAGATATCGGTCAGTGTAAGACATGAAAAAATAATAATAATTTATAAATTATCAAGGGTTCATGAGGGAGGGAGGGAAAAAATGAGGAACTGATACCAAGGGCTCAAGTAGAAAGAAAATGTTTTGAAAATGATAATGGCAACAAATGTACAAATGTGCTTGACACAATGGATGGATGTATGGATTGTGATAAGAGTTGTACGAGCCCCCAATAAAATGATAAAAAAGAAAGCATAAAATAATAAAGCCTAGCACAAATGTATAATGAGTCAAAAGGGAGAGCTCATAATAGTTACGTTTTAACCTAATTTCACCTGCAAGAATCCACTTTCCATTGCATTCTGCATGACAACAAGGTTACTCACACCCCTGGTCTATGGTCAGAGGGGATCCACCAGAGAATTAATCAATGTGTGTTTCTCTCCACTTAAAAAAAACCAAAAACGGGAACGACTTCTAAATGTGTCAAAAGGAGATCAAATGATAAGGCTTTAGCCTAACAATATCTGTCATAATCCAGTTGACAATGCGGTCTAATAGGAACGCTGTTCACACCCCTCGACTGTGGTCGGAGGAGGTTCGCCAGCGGATTTTATCGCTGTCTGGACCTCAGCAAACGGGGCTTTGCGCTTCCATTGTCATCCATGACGTTCATTATTTTTCAACTCAGTTTTCCTGTGAGCTTTTTCCAGGCCTCTCCTGTATTCAGCTGCTCTAACAGAGGCCTAAACTAACAGTAGTTTAAACAAAACCAAACTCACTAGTATTAAGTGGATTTTGACTCAGGACAGAGTAGAATTGCTGCCTAGGGTTTCTGAGACTTTGGTGGGAGCAGACCGCCTAGTTTCCATCCTTTGGAGTAGCTGGTGCATTTGAAGCATTGATCTCATGGTTAGTAGCCCAATGATTAACCCACAGCATCACCAGGGATAAACACCTGGTGTTATCCTTCGACATCAACACCAAAACCCCAAACCAAACCAACTGCTATTAAAACAATTCTGCCAATGCTTCCCTAACAGGCTACCAGAGCGCTTTTCAGCTGTTGCAAGATGAGTGTATTTCTCACGCATGTGACAACCTGCGTATGAGCAGCCAGGGTTTGTCCGGCAGCTCCACAGTTTGGGGATTCTTCTCTGGGAGCCTCCTAAGAGCACTTCTCTTGTTCAGCGAGGCAATGCTGCTCAATACCTGATCTGCCTTTTGTCCAGCAGGAAGGACCAAAAAGAGAAGGGAAGGGCATGTCACTTTTCTCAGCCTGACCCACTCCCATCACCCCCATGTCTATGGCATTGGCCAGAATTTTGTCAACCAGCCTTTATTCTGGGCAGTCAGGTATCCAGAGTCAAGGGGCTCTGTTGTGGTGTAAAAAGGATTGAATGGATACTGGGGTTCATATCATCCATATCCAAGGAATCCTGGTGATGTAGTGGTTTACGTGTTCACCTGCTAATTGAAAGGCCAGCGGATTGAAACCACCAGTTGCTCAGTGAGAGAGAAAAGAGACCCCTATTCTTGTATAGCACGCCAGTGTCATCAGTCCACAGAGGCAGCCTTACCTTGTCCTGTCGGACCTCTATGAGTTAGACTTGACCTTGTTTGATCACCTCCCTCCAGACTCCCTGAGCTTTGCAACTGGCTGAGTGCATTGCCAGCGACGAAAACGTTGGAGACGCTAATTTTTCTAGCTGTACCGCAGAAGGAAGGTCCCAGGAGCTCAGCTATGGATAACTCTGTGGGCGAGAGTTCTTCTCTGACACATGGCTGCCAGGAGTGGCAATTGGTTTGATCTTTCTTTGATTCTCTTGGTTTGATTTTTTAAAAATTATTCTTTGGATTTATCATCCACCTACTCCTATGGTCTGGTTATCTATTCCTCAATCCCTTGCCCCTCACCAGCAGTGTAGTAATGTGGAAATTTTTAAAAATTATTAATTTATTCAATAAATTATTTTATTGGGGGCTCTTACAGCTATTATAACAATCCATACATCAATTTATGTGGAAATTCTTTTTTTTTTAAACTTTTTTGTTCTTTTGAGTATTCCCCTGAACCATCAGGGAACTTTCATCTATTTTATTTAGATTTTCATTTTTCCAAATTCCACCCAGAAGCCATATACAATTGGAAACCAATAAGCACTAGTTGTAATCCAAAGGAGTAGGACCATTCAGATTTCCTCCATTAAGTATGCAACCCTTAAGCAAAGCTTTTCTTCATTTAACAGGAGGGAGGGGAGGAAATTCTTAATATGGCTCTTCTAGCCATTTCTCCATAACTCCCACCTAATGATTGGGGAAGATCATGCAAATAAGTTGTAGCGGACTCTACCGTGGGGACTGGTCAGTTTAGCCATTCTCCTGGCCATAAGAAGTCACGTCTCCAAAGCAGAGAGAATTCCCGGGACCATGAAGGGGAAGAGACACCCCAGAAGCACCTTTAAAAAAAATCATTTTATTGGGGGCTCATACAACTCTTAGCACAGTCCATACATACATCAATTATATACAGCACATTTGTTCATTCGTTACCCTCATCATTCTCAAAACATTTGCTCTCCACGTAAGCCCCTGGCATCAGCTCCTCATTTTCCCCCCTCCATCCCTGCTCCCCCCTCCCTCATGAACCCT
>NW_022104341.1:68035953-68052157 GCF_000313985.2 Echinops telfairi | reverse complement strand
TTATCGGCCAGGCTGGCACAGTTAACTAACTCAGGCACCATCAGCTTTCTTCCCCACATTTGCTTATGCACCAATTGGGAATAGAAATTCCATCTTTCTACTGCAGAGCGGCTGGTGGTTTCTAACGACTGGACTTACAGATTGAAGCCAAACACCACTATCCCACCTGGGCTTCTTCCGGAATACACCTCCCTTATTGTGTATATTGTCTGTGAGTTCCCTGTGGTCATTGGGATGGATTATTGAGCTTAGCAGAGAAGCAGAGTGCTGTGGGAGTGGTGGTTGGTGTCAGAAAAGACTGAACTAAGAAGGAAGGGTGGAGGCAGGCGCGGCTGGCATTGGCCTTGTGGCAGTCAGCCTTGGGCTGCTGCAGAGTTGGATTCTCCTCCTCCGTGCCTAAAGCCAGAGGAGGTCAGATGGGGTCGTGCCCCCACTGTTTCCACAAATAGCCCAGTGGTCACTGTAAAGCACAAGTCAGGGCTTGTCACTCCATAAAGGCTGTCATGGAATTCAATAAATAGTTGACTTCTAACTCCCAACACATGAGAATTAGGATCATGATCTGTACCATCCAGGACTTAAGAGAATATTTAGCCTGTTTTTCAAAATTATTTTACACACACACACACAGTTCAAGAAAGTCTTATGAGGAATCTTAGTAAATGGGTGTGAATGGATGAAAGCTAGCTGCTCTGGTTGAAATCAGGGATGCTTCATTAACCCATTTGCTTTCTCTCCTCCACCTCATCCCAAACGGAAAGCAGATTCTGAGTGAGATCCCCAGAGCATTTGGGATCACAGTTTGCAAACAACTGATTGTGGAAGATCCTCTTCTTTGACCTGATGGGGGTAGCTGAGGGCCAGGAAACAAAGGGAGTTGTCATTGTGTGGCCCTGAGCTGAGTGCTTCCCAGACGTAAGCTAACTTGCTCAAAGTCACTAAGCAAGTTATTGGCAGAGTTGAGACTGGAAGCCCAGCTGCTAGCTTGTAACTTAGCACAGAAGATGGGCTCGCTCCAGCGTATGAAGCCAGAGCCAGCAGCATCTGGGTCTGTGAGGGCCATACAGCAGCACAGCCTTGAGATAACTCACATCTTCTTAACCAACTTGACTCCACCCATGTTTCAGGGGTTCCACATTCACGGTCGGTTTTTGTTTTGTGGGAACTCAAGTATGGGGTGTGTTGGGAGAAGTTCTTGGCTTGAACTAAACTAGCTCTGAAAACGTGGGCAAGTCTTCTATTTATTCTAATCATACCTATTTTGAAGGGTTGCCGTGAGATCTGAGTGAGGCAAGGTCTTAAAACAGCAGTAGGGAGGCCTCTCAAAACCAAACCCACCCCATTGTCGTGGAGTTACTTCTGACTCATAGCGATCCAGTATGGTAAAACAGGACTGCCACCAGGGTTTCCGAGGCTGTGGATCTTGAAAACAGCAGACGGCCACATCTGTCCCCTGCAGAGTGGGTGGGTTTGAGCCGATGGTTCCCAGCTCGCAGTTAGCCACGGCTCTGCTGGGGCTCCTCAGACAAATATGAGAAATGGCTTTTGTTGTTATAGGCAGAGCATGTTTGCCAACTTCTAGTACCCTTGAGGGACTCCCCAGTTAAAGGGACTCACCAGGATAAGAAAGAGAGGTAAGAATATCAGGTGCCTGTCCTAGATCCTGGGGAGCAGCGTAACTGGGCGTTCATTAGGAGCTGCCAAAGCTAAGCCTGGCTCATCCTCTGGGAGTAAAATGTAGAGAACCCAACGTGAGGGATCGCGTAGACTTGAGGCTGTCTGCTGTAGACAGGGCTTCTCACGTATAAACAGTCATTGGACTCTCAAGGGGCTCTTGTTGCCGATCTGGGGTAGGGTGATCAGTTTACAGATGACTAGGAGTTGAAATGTGGGTGTTTCAAACCCAAACATCGGCCCCACAGAAGGAAAGGCCTAATGTCCTGCTTGGTTACAGATTTCTGGCAAGAAAACCCTTTGGATGAAAGTCTGCCTGTTTTGGCCACAAGACCAGAAGAACTGGACAGTGCCCGGCAACCATACTGAGCAGTTGATCGAAGGTTCTATAGGAGAATCCTGACCACACACAGAATAGAATTTCAGATTCTCCCAAAGTCCAGACTTTGTGGAGCCACAGAAGGTGGACGAACCCCTGAAACGATTTCCCTAAAATAGCCTTTAAACCTTAAATCAAAAATACCTCCTGAAGTCTTCTTAAAACCAAACGAAAGGTTTGCTTCACTAGTATACAATGGCTGCACGGTGCTTATCTCCGTGGAATCAAATTGACAGCAGCAACGTGGAAAAATAGCTAACAACCTTAGGGAGCAGTGAGCTTCTGTGAACAGAGGAGAAATGAATGACTCGGAGAAGGGAGATGCACAGCTCCAAGAATGCAATTAGGACGACTGCCATGGGCAGGCGTGCGGAAACCTGAATTGGATGGTGTTTATGTTGTGTGTGTGCTCAATACAGCAACAAAAAAAGGCTAAAACAAAACAAACAAAAAAACCCTCTGGAGTTCTATTCTCTAAGACATGGGCTCGCCATGAGTCCCAACCAGTTCTACAGCACGGTACAACAGCAACACGCTGGAGCTCGTGAAAAGGAAGGCATGCTGCATCTAGAGGCTTGGGGAGGGGCCTGAGATTCCCTAACTTTACTTCATGGTGATGCTTATAACACTTAATAACAAGGATGCCGAAGAAAGAGGCTTCATTGGTGCAGGGGTCAAGCAGGTCTGTATTCTACCTAGTAGCTGTAAACCTCAGGACATGTAGCTAATATTACCAACTTTGCAGCCACGCTTCTAACATCCAGAATTTCCCGTCTCTTTCTCCACATGGAACACCACATGTACCCCACCTGGGTACACTTGGTGTAGAATGATTGCCGACAGAGTGGTCAAAGTGCTTTCCTAGCCCTTTCTTTCTCCTTCCCACTAATTTCTATAGTGGCATAGTTGGTAACTTGTTGGATTGCTAACTGCAAGGTCAGTAGTTCAAAACCAGCAGCCACTCCATGGGAGAAAGATGAAGCTTTCTACTCCCATAACGAGTAATCGTCTTGGGCATCCACCGGGGCAGTCCTACTCAGTCCTAGAGGGTCACTGTGAGTCAGACTTGACTTGATGGGAGGGACTCGGCTCCTCCCACTTCCTTCAGTTTGCTATCCTCACTTAACTTCTCTGTAAAACAGCGATAATACCGGCCTTGCAGGCTTGTTGAGAGGATGAAGTGAGCTACCAGTGTTCCCACAAGCAATTACAGTAAGAACCTGGCTGTAAAGTTCTGACTTACCGATAGTTCCTGTTGTTGCGTGCTGGTGAATTGGTTCCAACTCACAGCGACCACAGTAGAAGGAACATGGCTGGTCTTTCCCCCTCCGCACAGTGCTATGCTTCAGTCTGTGGTTCAGCCACTATGTCACTCCTCTCCTTCTCTCCACTGCCCTTCTACCCGACCAAGCACAGCGTCCTTCCCTAGAGTGATGTCTCCTGAGAACAGGTTCAAAGTGTATGGGACAAAGCCACACCCTCCTTGCTGCTAAGGGGCATTCGGGTTGTACTTCTCCCAAAATAGATTTGTTTGTTCATCTGGCAGTGTTTTCAATATCTTTTACCAACACCGTGATTCAAATACATCAATTCTTCTTTGACCTTCCTTGTTCAATGTTCAACTTTCACCCGCATATGAGGTCGTTGAAAAGAGCATGGCTTGGGTCAAGTGCATCTGGTCTTCAAAGTGACAGCCTTGCTCTTCAACACTTTAAAGGGGTCTTGTGCAGCAAATTTGCCTGATGCAATTTGCCCTTAGCTTTCTTGACTGCTTCTTCCGTGAGTCTTCACTGTGGATTCATGCAAAGTGGAATCCTTGACGACGTCAATCTCTCTCTGTTCAGCATGATGTAATATTCTGGTCCGATTGTGAGGATTTGTTTGCTTGCTGTTTTTCATTGACTTGTAATCCATTCTGAAGGCGTTAGTACTGGATCATCAGCAAATGCTTCCAGTCTTTCTTGCTTTCAGCGACCAAGGCTATGTCATCGTCAGATAGGAAGTGGTTAATGACCCTTCCTCCAATCCTGAGGCCAAGTTCTTCACATAGTCCAGTTTCTTGGACTATTTGCTCAGCGTAGAGATTGTACTCATTCTTGCCCTCTAATGCTATATGCATTGCCCCCACTTTGCAAGATTGGAGCCCTGGTGACATATGGTTGTGGGCTGGACTCTAAAACCTCCAGCTGCTCCAGGGGAGAAAGACGAGCCTTTCTACTCCTGTAAAGGCTCACACTCTCAGAAGCCACAGGAACAGTTCTACCCTATCCTGGAGGGTCACAATGGACTGGATGGCAGTGAGTTTGTTTCTTGTTCGGTTGCTTGAAAAGGATTAAATTATCACTACTCACAACAAATTCTTGTTCACACCACCTTCGTTTCTTGCCTATGCAGCTTTTAAATCACTAAAAAGGCGTTGCGCCTTTTCTTGTGCTCATCCACCGCCATTGAGTTGGTTCAGACTCATGGTGACCCTGTAAAACTGAGAACTGAACCTTAGGGCCTGGGAGACGATAAACCTTTTGGGGAGCAGAAAAGCTCACCTTTGCTCCTCAGAGCAGCTGGCTGGGAGGGAGCTATTGAAGATGCTACCCATGTGGGAATCAGTCCAACACATCATCACCTACCTCCCCGGAGCGCCTTGCTTGCATTAAACCCCAACCCCAACCCTCACTGCCATCTAGTTGATTCTGACTCAGGGAGACCTTATAGACAGAGAAGAACAGCTCCCCGGGGGCCTGCCCTGGACACCCTGCCCGGCTACTCTCACTGCTCACACTGGCCACTAGCCCGTGGCTCCGGGCTTGGATCAGCTCAAGTCACTGGCCACCACCTGACCGAGGGGTCTGCTGGCACCACTTTCCGTCTTCAACACATCGCAAAGGGGACCAGGAGCTCAGGCTCGCTGGGTCAAAACGAACACCCAGCGATGAACCACCTCTCAGAAGAAGTAGCAGAAGCCGCCGGTCTGCTTCCTGCGTGGGGCAAGAAGGGCCGTCACACGGGAACCCTTGAATGCTGTAAAGTGCTTTCTCAGTGGGTGAGCACACTCACTTGTCTTGCCTCAGCCACTCCTTGGTGATGGAGCAATTGTTATCGTTCCCCCTTGGAGTTGAGTAAACTGAGGCAACCACTCTGAGCCCCACAGCTGGCAAGAGGCAAGCTTCAAACACAGATCTTGGAGATGTGATCTCTGTTCTAGAGTCGAGCCTTTGGTCTGAGAGAATGTAGCTGCATGCTGTGGTCGGGTGTAAGTTACTGACTTGCTTCCATGTCTCATCTGTGGCAGGAAATGACATGAGCATCCTAATGCAGACAGGAAATGGTTGAAAGTCGGCTTTGAAAAAAGACAGGCGTGTGGGTGGAATCCAGTCATGCCTGGGACCCTCTTCTAAGTGACCTCATCCATCCATTCAATCCAATCCCAAACACTGCCTACCTGACAGGCTTGTTGAAGAACCGCGCGTGTGATGCACTTATCCCAGTGCCTGGCACAAAGGACCCCAAGAAGTCTCGAACATAATTATTAATACTACTACGCTGAATCCAGACTCTCCTGGGATCTTCTCGGATTCATCACTCTGGATAATTTACTAAGCCATTAAGAACCTTGATTTCCTCTTCTTTCAGATGGGAATGACACCTATCTCTCTTTGCTTTTGTAAGAATTAGGCAGCCTCATGTGGGTGAAAGGATCGAGCACAAGACTTGACACAGACAATGGACACTGGGGACCATGTCTTACAAAGCCTGCTCTTCCCTTTCTGTGAAGGAGCCAAATGAGTGTACCACTCAGACCTTTCTTGCTTCCTTCTACCTCTGGGGAGCTGAAGTGAGTTCGGTATGAGAAATTTGGGAAGAATAACTGAGCATCCTCATTCATCTCTGCTAGCTTCTTCTTGGGAGCTAGCCTACCTGCTCCCACTGCCACCGAGTCGATTCTGACTTTCAGGACAAAGCAGAACTCCCCTGTGAGTTTCTGAGACTGTACCTCTATATGTGAGTACAAACCTTCATCTTTCTCCTGTGGAGGAGCTGGTGGATTTGAACTGCTGGCCTTGGGGTTAGCAGCCCTAATGTATAACCCACTATGCCACCAGGGCTCCATACAGGGAACACACTTTCTATTTTGAGTCTTTCTCCTTTTTGCTCACCTAATTCTTAGTGCCCCCTCACCTGGTGAACATCTGCTTCATGCTGTGCTTCCCTGGCAGACCCATCTGGTCCTCAAACCAAGCAAGATCCCCCAAAGTAACATATCTGTAGAAAAGGTGGCATTTGGCCCATCTTTACTCTGAATTTATTTCTCAAATTAATCAGGCCCTGACTGAGGAAGAAACTCACTGCCATCGAGTCAATGCTGACTCATAGTGACCCTGAAGGACAGGGTAAAACTGCCCTAGTGAGTTTCCATGACTGTAACTCTTTCAAGGAGTAAAAACACCCATCTTTCCCCCGAAGAGCAGCTAATGGATTTGAACAGCTGGCCTTGCAGTCAGCAGCCCAACGTATAACCACTATACCACCAGGGCTCCTTGACCGCAGGAAGAGAAGAACTATTTATTGGGTCCTTCCTTGAAGAACCAATAAAGGATATGTGCCTTCTGCCCATTTTTCACTTCGTTCACCCTGGAGCCTGCCATGTCCCAGGGCCTGAGCTAAAGATTAAGAAATCAATGAGAAAGTGCCTGGCCATCCTGAGCCCACGATTCACTGTGCGGTGGAAACAGTGTGGAAACAGACACTAGCAATGAAGTGTGCAAAGGGCAGTGGTGGGAATGACCCTTCGAGGCACTGAAGGAGCCCAGGAGACAGAGGCACTTCTGAGATACAAGACTCACGTTCCATGCAGGAGACCCAGGCTCAGGTTCTGGCCAATGCCCATCAGGTGCAGCCACCACCCATCCACCTCCCAGCAGAGGCGTGCATGTGGCTATGATGTTGACTGGGTCCCCGTGAAACCTCCAGAATATGACAGACTAGGAAGAAAGGCCTGGAGATCTACTTCTGAAAACCCTGTGGGTTCCCAGTGTGTGGTTGGCAGCTGCTCGTGAGGATGGTGTTGGACAGGGCAGCAGGCAGGGTGTCTCCGTGACTTTGGGGTGGACAACCATAATTGTGTGTCAGACACTCTGTAGGAAACCCTTTTAGATCTGCTTGCTGTTTGAGTACACTGGCCCCTGGGGAAGCTTCAGGTCAAAGTATGCGGCCTGGGTGACCAGTATTTGTTGGTGCCAGACACCAATACAAAGAACGGATGCCTCACTGCAGGGGCTTGCAGGGTTTGTTCACTTGTCCCACCATTCGTCCATCCCTTTGTTTACATACATACAGTTATCAGGCCCACCTACCTGTTCTCTATAGAAGGCACCTGGCAGCCAAAGAGATGAATGGATTCTCCCAGAATCATACACCACATTGCTTGAACTTCAGAGTCCATTTCTTCTTTTCACCATCTCTCTACTGGGGATTCTGTCGTCTCAATTGTTTTTTACTGCCCCCGAAGACATGTTGCATTAGGGAAACCTGCTGCACAAGACCTCTTCCCAGTATTTGAGGACTGAAGTGCGCCTGACCCAGGCCATGGCCTTTTCAATTGCGTCATATGCATGCTAAGGTTGGACCTTGAATAAAGAAGACCAAAGAAGAACCGATGCATTTGAACTGTGATGCTGGAGAAGACTGCTGAAAGTACCATGAACGGCCAAGAGGAAAAACCCATCTGTTGGAAGAACAGCGAATGCTCTTCAGAAGTGAGGATGGCCAGACTTTGTCTCCGTACTTTGGGCACATTGTCAGGAGAGACCAGTCCCTGGACACGGACAGCATGCTTGGTAAAGGGGAGGGGCGGCGAGACAGAGGCAGGCCTCCACAAGATGGACTGGCACCCTGACTGCCATCATAGGCTCAGGCACGGGGACGATTGTGAGGACGGGGCAGTACTCTTGTGCACAGAGGCACGATGGGTGCAAACAGACCCAAGGGAACCTAAGTACAACCCCTAAGAGTTGAATAAATTTTCAAAGGATTTGGCACGTGACCATTAGAGTAAAGAGATGGGCCACCGGTCCCCACGGCACGGTTCTTGCCTTTCTTTCCCATTGCCATCCTGGGAGAACTGACGGGAGCTTTTCTCCCCACCTCACTCCCCCACCCACTTCACCCAGCCTTTGCTGCTGCCAGAACTTGGCTAAATGGCTAGAGTCGGGATCTGGGTGTGTAACGATGTGTATCTAAATGATGACGGCCCACAGCTTTGAAAAAGCAAAATGCTGAGTGAATTACTGTTATTAGGCCCTCTTCAGGAGTAAGAGGGATCCTATCTCCCTGGTGAAGTGTGGGCTGTGCCCTTTGGAGGGTCAGAGACGATGAGGCCAGCACATGATGGAAGAGATCTTTAAAAAGTGAAAATTCTCACATTTGTTTAGGATGCCGTTTGCAGTGTGTTTTCAAGTGTGTTGTGCACTGGCGCCTCACAGCCACATCTCAAAGCAGATGTTTCTACTCTTCAGCTTTTAAAACACACCGAGGTTCCGTGATGTTGAATGATGTTCCCACATTCTGTACCTAACCAAACTCACTGCCACAGAATAATGATGAACAGTCCCCATGAGCTGCTGAGCCTAACTGTTTACAGGAGCAGAAAGCTCCATCACAGAATGGCTGGTGGTTTTGAACTGCTGACTTTTGGGATCGCAGCCCAATTCATAACCACCACGCCACCAGGGCTCCTGCAAGTTCCTTACCAAGTAGAATTTGAACCCATGCCTTCTATTTTTAAATCGTGGATGCTTTTCTGTGAGCCAGCAGGTTCCAAATATTTAGAGCCACCACAATAGCACTCCCACTGTAGAGTTACTCCTGACTCGTGGAAACCCTACAGGGAGAACTATAGACAGAGCACAATAGCCCCATTGAGGTTCTAAGGCCGAAACTCTCTTCGTGGAAGAAAGACAGCCTCATCTTTCTCCCATAGGATGGCTGGTGGGTTTGAACCTCCAGCCTTACAGTAGGCAGCCCAATCAATGTCAAGCCCACCGCACCACCGGCGCTAGACATCCTTAAACATCAACCCTTGGCTGTTTAAGTAGGAACATTTGGTGAGATTGTTAAAAATACAGATTGCTGCCTTCTACCCCCCAACTTCTTGATTCAGTAGTTCAATATTGCTTGTAACTCACCAATCTATAAATGTATTAAAAGCTAGATAGGTTCTCCTGTGCAGTCAGATTTCATGTATTAATTCAATAAATATTCATTAAACCCCATCCTACTATGTTAGTAAATCTTGCTGGGTATCAGAGCCATGGCCAAGGACAAAATCACAGGGAACACAATGGACAGTCCCTATCTTCCTGGAGGGGGCAGTGGTGGTCCCGTGATAGGAATCTCACCTTCCATCCAGGAGAGGTTCCATTCCCCACCACTGTACCTCGTGCTCAGTCACCACGGGTCCCTCAGTAGAGGCTGTCGTGTTCCCTTGATGCTGAGCAGGATTTGGTGGCACTTGTAGACTAAAAGAGACTAGGAAGAAAGCCCTGGCAATCTATGTCTGAAAATGGGCTGATGAAACCCTATGGATCCACAGCTGATCACGGGATGGGCAGGCTCGGGCAGTGTTTCAGTTCCTCTGGGCATGGGGCTGCTGTGAGGCAGTGCAAGCTGACGTGTTGGCCGCTGGCATCAGGAATAATATCCTGCGGTCTCTTCTAATCTCTCAGGTGAGATCAGCATTGGCAATAGCAATAAAAATAAACAGGTATCTTAACATTATGTGATAAATGTAGGGGAGGAATAAAGGGGGAGGTGATTAGAAAGGTTAACATTCGTGATTTAGATAGGGGAAGAAGAAAATATCCTATAAGAAAATAGCATTTAGACTGAGATCCCAAAGGGTGAGATGACCTAGCTAGGTCAAGGGCACGGAAGGAGGTTGAGGCAGAGAGAGCAGTGTTGAAATGGTTCAGTGTTTCAGGAGCTGGAAGGCAGCTCTTGTGTCTGGCGGCTGGCTACCAAAGGGAACCGGGGAGTGCAACAAGGCATTTGCAGTAGAGGACAGCCCATGGACCATAGTGAGAGAAATCGTTAAATTTTAAATACAATGGGAAACCAATTGAGCACTTCATTAGAGAGTCTGTCAATCCAATTTGCCTTAAAAAGAGATCTGTACAGAGGAGGAGAACGTGAAGAAGGTAGGAGAATACTGGGGAGGTGTGTTAGGTGGGTAAAGAGCTGGTAGTGCCACTGGGTACCCATTGGACTGCTAAGCACAAGGCCGGTGGTGTAAACGCTCCTGCCGTCCCGAGGGAGCCAGGTGAGAGAATCTGCACCTGTGAAGATGAACAGACCCGCAAACCCCAGGGAGCAGATCTCCTCCATCTTACAGGCTTTCTTGGAGCCACCTAGAGGGCAGTAGGCTTGGTTTAGGTTGGGGGCTTAAGGAGCCTGGTGGCATAGGGGTTACGGGCTGGGATACTAACCACACCAGCTATCGTTCGCAGTTGGCTTTGGTGAATTACTTACAAGCTTGGAGGCCCCATGAAGCATTTCTACTCTATCCAAGAGGGTCTCCATGAGTCGGAATCCATCCTACTGCAAGCGGTGGTTACCTAGCGACCTCCTTCCCTAAGGTCACAGCCAGTGAAAACCATGGGGAACAGTGTGATCCTGACACCCAATGCAGTCATCATGGGTCAGAGTCCTCTCCCCGGTAATTGGCATGCTGCTTGTTTGTTCGTGCAGGTGGTTACATCAGGAGTCCAGTTAGACAACGATGCCTTGGACCAATGTGGAGAAAGGAGTGTTGGAAGGAAGCAGATGGAGCCAAGGAGGATTTTGCTGGGAGAATGAACCTGGAGCGGGTAATAAGTGAGGGGCCGCTAACAAGCAGGGCCATAAGTTTGGGGCACGAGTAATGGAGTAGATTGAGGGGCCATTTGATGAGGGGGCCAGTGTGGAGGTAGGCTTTGTTTGGGGCCATATATTTGGAGTATAATTTCTGACATGCTGTGTTTGAGAAATCCATTAGATATTCTACTGAATGTGTCAGGTCTTGGAGGGAGGTAACCAGTGTTAGCGCTTCCAGCACAGAGATGGCAGTGATGTGGATGCAATCACTTGGGGAGAGAGTACGTGCTGAGGGCAGGAGAGAGGTATCGTGGAGCCCCAGGGCTGTGGCCTATTGAGGAGGCTCATTGTGGCCATTTGACTGACAAGAGGCTCAGGTAAGGGGACTGTGATAGTACGTGTCTGTTTATTTACCTAATGTGCCTGGTTGGAATATAAGTCCTTCAAGGGTGGAGGAAGGAATCATAACTCCTTCGTCCTCAAGCCCCCAATATCTAGCACATGCAGCAATTAAATGAGACCCTCTGCTGTGAGCTTTACATTCTTCACAATACTGCCTGCTGTGACAGTTACATAATCTCCTGTCAATTTGCGAAGGGGTGGAGTCCAGTCTATCAATCAGGCCATAGCCAATGAGGCCTCTGTGTGGGCATGGCCTTCTCCTGAGGATTCTGGGAACACTTGTCTTCCTCCCGGGAGGCGGGAGTTGCTCTCTGCTTCGTCTTCTTGCTGCCAAGCCACATGGAGCTACACTGATGCAGTCAGAGCCCTGGAACTGGAGGAGCCACATGGAGACCCACGCCAGTGCTGAGATGCTTCCACCACCACTGGATCCACAAGACTATCCACCCACCGGCTTCTGATCTTCCTGCATTCAGCATCATTGTTTGGCTGCGTGAGTCTAAAGAGGAATTTATAGACTTATATTGCCATATGGGGTAGTATCGGACTTATGGATTTGATCTGGACTGGCCTGGGATGTTTTCTTAATGTACACTTGTTCTTTATTAGAAAGTTCTCTCTTCCACACCTATGAGTGTCTATGAATTTGTTTCTCTAGTCCATCTGGATGGCCCAGAATTATATTCTCCTTGTTGGACAGAAGCTTGAACCCAGCAAGACCATTTGATAAGCGCACCCAGGCAGTAAGGCGAGCAGTCGCGTGGAGGACAAAGTCTGTGCTTTACAGTGTCCATCTTTCCATCTTCATGCTCTGCTTTGTGCATGGTGGGTCTCATGTTAGTCATCTTTCCCACTTAAAATGCACAAAGCTATTCCCTTCAAAATGTTTAAAAGTCCTTCCTTCCCCTCCCTCCCTCCCTCCCTTTTTTGATGCACCTGCAGTTTATTCTCCAAGTGCTATGAAGGAGAGACTGGGTTTTATTTACTTGTGTGTATTTGTGTGTAGATAGTGAGCTATCTCAACTTCTTTCCTACATTGATTTACAATGTTACACCTGACATTAATTTGTTCAATGTGTACATTTTAAGATTCAATTTATTATATCCTGAGCATTTTTCCTAGTCATCAGGAAAAATGTTCAAACCTAGAAGGCCAGGAAAATCCAGGCTCATTCATGAATCCTAGAAAACCGGGACAACTATGGGCCTTTTCCAAAAGATCCGAAATCCATTTCGCAGCAAGAGAGTGCATGCATAATGAAGAGGGATTCTCACTTGTTAAGCTCGATTTACTACTTCCAAGCTAGGCAAAATCCTTTTTCGGTTTTGTTTGTTTGTTTAGTGCTCTTATAGTACTCAATGAAATCCATACAGCCTTGGTCACCTCTGTAGAGGAAGGCCACATTGTGACATTGCCTGTTTCTGTGTTTTTCCCTAACAAAGCAGAACGTCTTGAGAACAGAGACTCTGCTTTAATTATTTCAGATCCTCAGATAATCTCGACCCGAGTCATGGTATTTTCAGTCACCTCATATGCGTGTGAAATTCGGACACTGGATAAGGAAGACCAAAGAAGACTGGATGCATTTGACCCAGGTCGGTGAAGCATATGGAAAGCACCATGGACGCCGAAAGAAAAAGCAACTCTATTTGGGAGAAGAACAGCCAGAATGCTCCTTAGAAGCAGGGACGGCACCACTTCATCTCACGTCCTTTGAGCGTGTTGTCAGGAGAGACCAGTCTCTGAAGAAGGACATCCCGTTTGGTGAAGCGGAGGGGCAGTGAACAAGAGGAAGGCCCTTGGATGCGATCTTGATGGACACCGTGGCCGCAACAATAGACTCAGGCATAGAACAATGGTGGGGATGGTGCAGGACTGGGCAGTGGCTCGTTCAGTTGTGCACAGGGTGGTTATGGGTCAGAACTGACTTGATGGCACCTAGGTTTTGGGCTGTAGTGGTTCCATTAATGAATTCATATGCAATGCTGGGTTTACCGGGTCCTGGGTGGTGCAGGCAGGTAATGTGATTGGCTGCTAACCCCAATGCTGACATTTCTAACTCTACCTAGCAGCACCTTAGAAGAGAGGCCTGACAACCAACTCCTGAAAATTAAAGCAGCCGCTGGACACCCTTTGGAGCACAGCTCTGCTCCAGTGCACGCGGGGTCACTATAGGGCAAAAGCGACCCAATGACAGCGGCTGAGGCTGCTGCTTTTTTAATTATACTTCTTTAGATCGTGGGGCTCATCGTTACCAGGAAGAAAGTAATTGGCCACCTGGAAAAAGGTATGGAATTCCAAGAATGATGTAAACAGAAGACTTATATTCCTACCTCCAGCCTCTAGTTTTCCTACTGTGTTGCAGCAAAACGAGGCGGGTGGGGATGGGCAGAGAGAAACATAAGAAATCCAGGCAACAGGAAATGCTACCCAGGAAAGCATCAAAGAGTTCCCAGGTGGCAAAGGGACTGTGGCCTAGAAAGCAGAGTCTCGCCTGGAGCAGGAGGTTGTAAGACCCAGGAGCATCAGCTCTGTCTTTGAACAAGGCAGCTGATGAGATAAATGCAAGGCCTAACCGAGAGTGCTTGAAAACAACAATCAAAGGACAGGCTGGCGGCCAAGTGAATGACTATGATGCACACCTTGATCTCCAGTTACACTGAACTTGGTGTTGTGGGGCAGATGGAGGATGAGGGTGGTCTATGATGCTCTCGCTCAGTTCATGGCACAAGGTCAATGCTGTCATGTTGTTCATCATTGTTCCTAGGCATAAGCCCATTGTTGCAGCCACTGTGTCAGTCCACCTGTTGAGGGTCTTCCTCTTTCTCGCTGCCCCTCTACTTCAACAGGCATGATGTCCTTCTCCGGGGACTGGTCTCTCCTGACAATATGTCCAAAGTGCGTGAGATGAAGTCTTGCCATCCTTTCTCCTAAGGGGCAGTCTGGCTGTACTTCTTCCGAGACAGATTTGTTTGTTCTTACGGCAGCCCATGGCACTTTGCATAGCCTTTGCCAGCACCGTAATTCACATGCATGATTCTCCTTTGGTCTTCCTTATTCAATGGCCAACTTATGAGGCCAGTGAAAATATCACAGCTTGGGTCAGGCACACTTTCGTCCGCAAAGTAGCATCCTTGCCTGTCAGCCCTTTATCGGGGTTTCGTGCAGCCAATTACCCAAAGCAATGATTAATTGGATTTTTTGAGTGCTGCTTCCATGAAATAGTTCTCACTGCCATCATTCAATGCCGACTCTGGGTGTCCATTGGATAAGGTGACCAGACGCCCGGCTTTTGGCGGGACAGTCCCGATTTTTAACAATTTTTCCCACATCCTGCATCATTTTAAATAAGTCCTGATTTTTGGAAAGAATGCACGACAAGCTAGGGTATATGATTTTTGGCTGCCATGTGGCTATTTCACCAGGATATGAGTTTTATCAATGGTGCCCTGCTTTACCAATGTTAAAATCTGGTCACCTTACCCTTGGAGTTTCTGAGACCCCCCACTTTAAGTTTCCAAGACTGTAACTTTACTGGAGTAGAAGGCCCTGCCTTTCTCTCCCAAAGCGGCTGGTGGTTTGGAACTGCTGACCATGCCCATCACAGCCCAATGTGTAACCACTACACCACCAGGGCTTCCCTCGTGAAATAGATAGGAACCATTTTAAATGAACTTAAAAACAAAGAGTAATAATATAAGTGTATTGTTAGGATAGGAAAGTAATGATCTAATCAAATGACTGAAGCTAAATGAGAATGCCCCAGAAGTGTGCAAGGAGCCCTGGGAATGCTATGAGAGACGTGTTGGACCGTGAACTAGAAGGTCAGCCGTTCAGACCCATTAGCTACTCTTCAGGAACATGATGAGGTTGTCTGGTCACATAAAGACGGACCATCTCAGAAAGCCCAGACAGGGCACTGTGAGTCAGAATTGACTTGGGTTTGGGAACAATGTGAGAATAAGGGGTGGGGAAAGGCCTGCTGTTTTTCACTACAAGCTTTGTGCCACTTGGAACAAACCACGCAGATACATTAGTCTGATGGCACTTCTAAGAAACTAAGTGAGCCACAGACTTACATGGATAGACATTCCTCTAATCAGGTGAATCAGCTTTCATTAACTATGTGGATACAGACAGGTATCCTGTGCACCTGGAGGGTTTGTTTGGGCCCAAGAAGCTGTTTTCCTGATGTCTCAGTCCTGTGTTTAGGAATGGAAGGAATACCAAATGACCACTTCGGGCTGGTGGTGGTGGCCCCTGTGACTATATGTCAGAGGCGAGGGTGTCTCATGTTGACACCAGCTCTTTAAGCTGGTTGTTACGGTCCCCATTGTACAAATGAAGCCCTGGACGGCTGGCCCTGATTTGCCCAGGATCAAATAGCTCATTCTTGGCGGAGCAGGGATTTGTATGCTGACCCAAGAACACAGGCGAATCTGCACAGAAAATGCCCTCTCAAGTACCCCTCCACATGGTTAGGCCCTTCTTCTGCCCTGCCTGTAGCCCCCTCTATGCCCCCGTTCACCGGGGCTGAACAGGGCCACTTGTAGGCCTCCTGTTCCAGGTCTGCCCTGGCTTCCCTAGCTGACTCCACCACAGTCACCATGTGCATGTCTGCTCTTCCCTGTATCTTTCTTTATAAAAAGCAAAAGTTGCCTCTGAGTTAATTCCGACTCATGCCAGTTCCATCTGTGTGTCAGAGAAGAAGCCGAGGGTTCTCAGGACCTGATTTTTTAAAATTAGATTGCCAGGCCTCTCTTCTTTTTTTTTCTTTTTCTTTTTTATTATTTATTTTTTATATTTAAAAAATCATTTTATTGGGCCCTTGTACAACTCTTTTTTTTTTTTTAAACATTTTATTAGGGGCTCATACAACTGTTATCCCAATCCATACACAC
>NW_022104341.1:68024962-68027859 GCF_000313985.2 Echinops telfairi | reverse complement strand
TTGATTACCTTCAAGCCTTTAAGACCCCAGACGCTATACTTTTTGATAGCCGGGCACCATCAGCTTTCTTCGCCACATTTGCTTAATTACACTTTTTAAGGTGTGCAACTATGCTCATCCTTTTTTAAGTTGTTCCTTCTCCACTAACATAAACTCACTGCCCCCTCGACTGTATTTCCTGTCTCATCTTTCTCTTTTGAAAACAGTTGTAATGGCACTTGTTCCACATATCAATGCCATTGGCTATACTCTGTTGTGCAACCATGATTGATATCCTTTTCCAAATTATTCCACCACTATTCACATAAATTCAATGCCCGCTAAGCAAAAACTCTTCCTCCTTCACCTATGGTAACCACTGGTCAACTCTGGTTTCTTTCTTTCTTTTTTTGAGTAGTTTTCTTGATATAAAATTAATATATTGTGCTACTAAGTACTTATTATTGGCTGCTAACTGCAAAGTCAGCAGTTCAAAACCACCAGCCACTCTATGGGAGAAAGAAGAGGCTATTTGCTTCCATAAAGATTTACAGCCTGAGAAACCCCAAGGGGAAGTTCTTTGCCCTACGGGGTCACTATGAGTCAGAATAGATTCAACGGCAGTGAGATTATTTTTTGTTTTGTTTTACTATTGGGCTATGTGATATTTGTGCTTTAAACCCACCAACTTCTCTGAGGGGCAAAGATGAGGCTGTCTGCTCCCCAAGAGATGTATAGTCTCCAAAGCTCTACAGAGGGCCACTGTGAGGTGCTAGCAGTAGGTTATGGACCTCAGTATATGACAAAGCTTGTGGCTTATCTTGGAGATAGAAACGAGCACTTTCCAGTTTGAAGGGATGTACTCTCTGGTGGCAAGAGAGAAGAGAGCAAGTTCGCGTCCAAGCAGTGGGCACAGATACTAAGTACAATGTACTAGGAGTCTTGGTCCTGTTTTGCCAGTTCACCTATTGCCATCACATCAATTCCCGCTTAGGGTGGCCCCAGGAGTGTCAGCGTTGGACTGTGCTCACCGGGGTCTCAGTGGTCCCTCTCTTGGAGGAGCCTCTGGGTGGACTTGAACCATCAACTTCCTATTAAGAGCAGAACTGCTAACTGATTATACCACCCAGAGACCCAAGGAATCGAAAGAAACCAAAAGTTGATGCCAAGTCCATTAGAAGGAGAGAATGGTGCAAAACACAAGCCGGGGAGAAGAACACACAAGTAGGGATGGAGTCTTGACAGGTAGGGCACCTCCAGGGCCTGCTGACAGCCGAGTAAAGGTGGGAGAGGGAATGCCACTTACAGCACAAGGAGCGGCGAGTCCAGAAGGGCGCTGATAAGCTCTGATCAGGTCCTTGTGATCATCATCTCTTGTGATCATGGGTGAATGGGGCGCCACCAGCTTGGTGTTTTCTAAAGACTACACAGTCAGCATGGGATATGTGTGGTTTCCAAGGTGAGGGGATGAAGAGCCAGGCTGGGCCAAGGTGAGATTGGTCAAAAGAGGTAAAGGTAGCCTCAGTCCATTATCAAGGAGCGACAACAGAATGGGCCAAGTTAATGTAGTGAGAGTGGCCTAGAGAGGAGAGACCAGAGACTGAGAACCACAGGATTAGAAGGCTGGCAACATGTGGGAAGCGAGGGAGGAGAAGGAGAGTGGGCTGTCTCCCAAGTTTCTGGGTGGCTAACTAGGTAGGTGGTGCTGCGATGAGCAGAGATGGGAGATTCCACAGGGAGAACAGGTTCTGGCTTGGATCAGTTGGGCCAGGGGGCCGTCTCAGAGTGGGTGGCTTTAGAGAACAGAAGTGTATTCTATTACAGTTCTGGTGACTAGAACGCTGAATTCAGGGGGTTGGCAGGGCCAGGTACTCTCTACTTTAGGGGAAGGGCCTTCTTTGTCTCTTCTAGCTCCTGGGAGCTCCAGGTGTTTCTTGGTGAACACATTTTGCCTTGTAGCTGCATCTTCACATGGCTTCTGTTCCCCCCGTGTCTGTGCTCTGTCTCCTGTTTGCTTGCTCCTTCCGTGAGACAACGCTCATGTACAAAGGGAAAGAGCAGCGGTACCCTCCGTGCAGCATCCTGTGGGACAATGGATGCCAAGGAGCAGTGCAAAGTGAAGCATGCTTTGCAAGGCTATGAGGTTGGGTGGCTCCTCGGGCAACTCTTAGGTAGAGTTCAACCCAGCTTTTTACTTAAGGAAGAGATATTTATTGTGCTTCTACCATGAGTAAGCAGCAGGGAGCACCAAATACATATTTTCTTTTGTTCCTAGGAGGTTACATAGTCTAGAAGAAGAGCTTTGAATAAAATGAGTGGTAACATGAAATACAAGGACCAGTTATCACAGAGGTGTAAGTGAGTGTGCTTTACCAACTCAAAGTGACCTACGACAGGTTCTCATTACTGACCTAAACATAAGCACAAGGGCTTTCTTTCCTCCTACAGCGTAGTGTCTAGGATCCCAACCTTAATCTTTCTCCTTATAGAAGTTCCTTGTGTGGCCACAAGAAGATAAATATACTTCATATCTTGTGAGAGATGGAAGCCAAGCTTCTGTCCCTAATTTCTTATCCTAGGAGAGAAACCCCATATGTGAAGCAGCAAAACTAGGCAGGGGAATACCATCTTCATGGATAAGTTTTAATCTGTCAATACTGTCAGTTTTCTTAAACATTTTCTATCATTTCAAAGCAATTCCATAAACTCAAGGCAGATCACAGACCTTGAGGTAAAACCCCAAATTATTGGGGCCATTCATGAGGGAGCTGGGACAAACCTGAGAACCTTGGCACAGGGAATACATAGGCTATCAGAAATAGGGAAGGATACAAATACAAAGGAGTCACAAATTGACAAGTGGGATATACTGAAGATAAATCACCCATGTACCTCAAAAGAATTCACCAAGAGAGTAA
>NW_022104341.1:68016423-68024078 GCF_000313985.2 Echinops telfairi | reverse complement strand
GGGAACCAATTACAAGATTCTAAGTATTGCCTCCTCCCTGGGGGATGGACAGCAGAGAAGAGGGCAGAGGGAAACATCGGACAGGGAAACTTATGACAAAACTATAATAATTTATGAACTATGAAGGGTTCATGGGGGGGGAGTGGGGAGGGAGGGGGAAAATGAGCAACTGATATTAGGGGCTAGAGTGGGAGGCAAATGTTTTGAGAATGATGAGGGCAACAAATGTGCATATGTGCTTGACACAATGGATGTATGTGTGGATTGTGATGAGAATCGTACGAGCCCTCAATAAAATAATTTTTTTAAAAAACTGGGCATAGGGAAAAAGCTACTATGCGCATGCATCCCTGGGGTGAAGTCCTGGTACTATAGCAGGGGCCAAACCCAATCCAGGGATACATATGGCAGCCAACTAAATGAGGGGGAAAGGAAGAGGGGGAAAAAAGGCATGGGTAGGGTGGGGAGCAAGGCACTAACCCACCCAAGGGGAGGGTATTGTTTATATCTCCACAGGAGAGGGAGAGAGAGACCAGACTTCAACCTGATGCGCCAAGACATGAATACAACATATCGGCATGTACCAGGGAACCAATAGAGAGGACTGTGGGGTCGGCCCCAATGCCGACTATGTGGACACATCCCGCTGGCCCTCAGAAGAATGCACTTAGGGGACAGCTTGGGGAGAGGGGCTTGTCAGATTGGAGCACACAGGAGAAAGGAAAAGGGATGGAGAGGAGGAGAGGACATCCTGGCCACCAAGCCCCGAGGACGATGTTCCTGCTCGGAGCAGACAACGCACTGAGAGGACCATAGGGCTGGCCCCACCACGGGACACAGCGTCCCTCACTAAATCATAGTGCTGCAGGCAACAACACTAGAAACACAGTGAGGGAATTGTGCACAATATGACCCCATCACACTGGGGCAAAACACTAAGGGTATGCAACAGAGCAGCAAGGGGAGCAAAGTGGTGAAATCCCCGGGGAATACCAAAATAGACTTTGGAGGCAGAGTGTAGCACCCTATGAGCTTCGACTGGAAAACACTTGTAAAGGTCAACAAACAGACCTCGAAGTATTTATAGGCTTTTCCATTTTTGTCAGTGACTTTCTTTCTGTTATTGTTATTTTGTTTTTTGCTGTTGTTATTGTTTTGTTGGTTTTGATTTCCTTTGTTGTTTTATTTGGCTTTGCCTGGTTTTGCACTTATTAATGTATCTGCATGTCTATCTAGATAAGATAGGTGGGATAAACAATTCAGAAATGAAAAGAATGGGACCAATGGTTCTGGGGGGATACGGGAGAGGTGGGAAAAAGGAAGGGGTGGTCCCTGGGAACCTACCCAGGGACAAGGGAACAACAAGTGAACTAAAAATCAATGGAGAGAAGGGCATAGGATGGCTAGTGGGGCTTGATCAAGGGCAATGTAGCAGTGCGGAATTACTAAACCCGAATGAAGGCTGAACATGATGGTGGGACAAGAGGAAAGTAAAAGGAAATAGAAGAAAGGACCAGGAGGCAAAAGACATTTTTGGAGCTCTAAATACAGGCATGTACATATGTAAATATATAAAATGAGAGGGGATTAGAACTATGTACTCATATCTATATGTTAAGATGGACATTGGGCCTCGACTCACGAACTCCCTCAACACAAGAACACTTCGTTTTAACAATCTGGCAGTCTGTGATGCTCACCTTCCCGACACGATTGCTGAAGCCAAAATGGATGCATAAGCAAATGTGGTGAAGAAAGCTGATAGTTCCTGGCTATCAAAAGATATAGCATCTGGGGTCCTAAAGGCTTGAGGATAAACAAGTGGCCATCTAACTGAGAAGCAACAAAGCCCACATGGAAGAAGCACACCAGCCTGTGTTATCATGGGCTGTCAATGGGATCAGGTATCAGGCATCTAAGATCCAGGACAAAAATCATACCCAAAATGAATTTGGGGTGGGAGGTGTGGAGTGGAGACCCAATGCCCATCTGTAGCTAATTGGACATCCCTTCACAGAGGGGTCACAGGGAAGGGATGAACCAGTCAGAGTGCAGTATAGCACCGATGAAACACACAACTTTCCTCTCGTCCTTTGGTGCTTCCTTCCCCCAACTATCATGACCTCAATTCTACCTTACAAATCAGATTAGACCAGAACATGCACACTACTAAAGATAAGAGCCCGCAGCACAGGGAATCCAGGATAGATAAACCCCTCAGGGCCAACAACAAGAGTAGAGATATCAGGTGGATTAGGAGAGGTGGGGGGAAAAAGAGGGAATCAATGATAAAGATCAAACTATAATCCCCTCCCAGGGAGATGAATAAAGGAAAAGAGCTTGAGGGGCGATGGAGGATGATGTAAGATATGAAAATAATAATCTATAACTTATCAAGGGTTCGTGAGGGAGGGCAGGTAGGGGAGGGAGGGGAAGAAATGGGGAAGTGATGTCAGGGGCTGAAGTGGCAAGAGAATATTTTAAAAATGATGATGGTGGCATATGTGCAAATGGATGACTGTATGGATTGTGATAAGAGATGCAAGAGCCTCCAATAAAAGTAAGAAAAAAAAATTGCTATCATGATAAATGGGGGGGTGGGGAGCAATTCCTATTGAATCACCAAAAAGTGGTGGTGGTGGTGATGATGGGTTGGTAAAATTTATCAAGCTGATATATTAGAAAACCAAGATTAGCCAAGCCATTTGGCTGTGGGCCAGGCAGAAATAAGAAGGAGGACTTGCTATATCAACTATCTGGACTCACCAGAACTAGAAACAACAGGGTGAGTATTCACACACAAACAGACCAAAGGGCCACAGCTGTGAGCTCCAGACAGGGAATCTGATATATCACAGAGAGGCACAATGAATCAGTGGGAAAAGGATGAACTATTCAATAAATGGTACTTCATTATACACATACAAGAAAAAAATACACAAAAATAACTTGTTGTTTCTGTTGTTACCCTGTTTCCCCGAAAGTAAGACATCCCCCGAAAATAAGACCTACTTACAGTTTTACCTATCGCTGAAATATACGGCACCCCCCCGAAAATAAGACCTCCCTGAAAATAAGCCCCTCCCCCCCAAAGCTACCGTAACTCTGGACTCTGGACCGTAGCGGCGGCCCGCCACGCAGCTCACTGTTGGCCGCAGTGCAGCCGGAGCAGACAGAAAGTGCAAGATCTCTTAATAAAACAATAAACAATAAATGTGTACCGTATTCTTCTTCATGGAAAAATAAGATATCCTCTGAAAATAAGACCTAGCACATCTTTGGGAGCAGAAATTCATATTAGACACTGTCTTATTTTGGGGGAAACCGAGTAGGTGTCATTGAGTCAACTCTGATCCATAGCAACCCTAACACCACAGAACGAAACCCTGCCTGGTCCACTAAATTGTTCCTGTGCCCGAGCCCATTGTTGCAGCCAGAGTGTCAATCCATCTCCTTGAGCGCCTTCCTCTGTTTGTAGAATATGTAAACACATATTCATGGCCTTAGGATGGAGAGCCAGTTCTCCCTAACTAAAACCCATTAAGTCATAAAATAAATCATAATTTTTTTTCAATTAACTCTAATCTAAAACTTAAATATTGTAAAAATGTCTAAGAAAAGTAACAGAGAAACTACAGAGTGGGAGATAACTTTGCCATGCACTTGACCAACAAAACAACAAACAAAAGAAAACAGCTCATTGCCATCGAGTTGATGCTGTCTCATAGAGGCCCTATCGCAGTGGTTCTCAGCCTCCTAATGCTGCGACCCTTTAATACAGTTCCTCATGGTGTGGTGACCGCCAGCCATAAAATTATTTTCGTTGCGACTTCATCACTGTAATTTTGCTACTGCTATGAATAGGGCGACCCCTGTGAAAGGGTCGTTCAACCCACAGGTTGAGAACTGCCGCTCTGTAGGGGAAGGTAGAACTGCTCCTTGAGTTTCCCAGACGGTGAGT
Source organism: Echinops telfairi (assembly GCF_000313985.2). Lineage (NCBI taxonomy): Eukaryota > Metazoa > Chordata > Mammalia > Afrosoricida > Tenrecidae > Echinops > Echinops telfairi. Next base: position 68,020,117 of record NW_022104341.1, on the reverse strand, counting down.
CTCCAGAGGAGCAGAAAGCCTCATCTTTCTCCCTGGAAGTGACTGGGGGGTTCAAGCTGCTGACTTTGTAATCACTCTGCCACCAGGGCGCCTCACCAACAACTAGTCTCTTGATATTCCACGTGTGAGGAAGTCCTACAAATTCAACAGGAAAAGCCAAAGGACCAATGAGCAAAACACAGAGAGCAAGTGATTTCCAGGAGAAGAACCAGAAACAAATATGGTCACCACCATCTCCCCACCCCATCCCACACACCCACCTGAAGAGATTCTCAAGCTTATTAGTCACCAAGGAAATGATCATGAAATACCCCTTTCCTCCCATATCCCAGCACATTTAGAAATAGACAACACCCCCAGTGTGGACAGAAAAGTGGGCACACTCATACAAGGCTGGCATGTGTGTGCTAATAACGCACATTCCAAACTCCCTGCCACCGAGCCAATGCCCACTCAGAGCAACTCTGCAGGACAGGGGAGGGCTGCCCCTGCGGGTCTCCAAGACCAGGTCTCTGCGGCTTTCTCCGCAGGAGCAGCTGGGGTTTCCCACTGCTGATCTGCGGTCAGCAGCCCAGTGCGTACCCATTCTGCCCCCCCGGGCTCGCCACATAGCACCGTACGGCCAGCACATCGATAAGCAATCAGGAAGAGTTCATAGTTCAGACTCCGAGACTTCGGGATTTGCGGAGGGAGGTTTGCTGGGAAGTATACTCAGGAACAGTAACTGCGAGAGGCGGGGGAAGCAAGACCGACTGCATCGGGATGGGATGACCAGAGGCGGAGGTCCGTCTCCGGAGCACCTGGGGCTGGCAGGGCTTTGAGAGATGTATCTCCCACTAGCAGGCATGTCTGAGACCAGTGTCGCAGCCCTTGTGTCAGAGTGTCCATAATGAACACTTCTCGAGTTCCTACTCCATTCCAGGCACCAGGTTTTGCATATTTTGGCATGTTTTGCATTGTTGTTACACTGCACATCCGGCTGGTTGCGCTGGATGCCAAATCTGGCTTTACATACGAAGAACCTGAGCCCCAGAACGATTGCCCCAGTGCACACACCTAGTCAACAAAGGATGTTGTTCGGTGCTATCAACTCAGCTCCACAGAGACCTTGGGCGCCCCAGGCGGAAACACTGCCCGGTCCTGCGACACCCAGACAACCATTCCTGTGCTTGAGCCCATTGGTGCCGCCACGGGGTCAAGGTGTCTCCTTGAGCGCCCTCCTCTTTTCCGCTGGCCCTCCACTTTACCAAGCATGACGGTCCTTCCCCAGGGATGCTCTCTCCCGACAACATGTCCAAAGTATGTAATAGAAAAAGGGAGTTTCAACCTGGGCAGCCACAGTCATGCGCACCACACAAAAAACCCATAAACAAGGAAGGGTCTTTCCTAGCTCTTGCCTCTGCATTTCCCACCAGATCCAGGACTCCCCGGTCCCACCTCATGCCTAACAGTCTCAGACACACCTTATTACTGGCTGGCAGAGAGGTCAGAGAGGAAATACAGTCCCATTTTGTGACTCATAACCAGGCTCCCTTCAGGATCTACACGGGAAAACTGGCTTGGCAAGTTCTAATTTGGGCCTTCCCTAAACCGGGTCTCAATTGGGCAACAGGAGAACGTGTCCACCGACATTGGGAAGAAATCACCTGGCTTTTAAAGTGCTCCAGAGAGCTGCAGGAAGAGAGGGCAGATCTGGGCTGAACTGGAAGTGTTAAGATTCTCTCAAGGGGACATCCGGGAGAGCTGCCTTGGGCAGCTTGTCTCTGTCCCTCCTGAGTCAGCAGTGGAGAAATGGAGGTGCCGTTGGGGGTTGATGGTTTCGGCTGCTTGCTTTGGGAGAGGAATGTGCCTGGAGTGGGCAGGACTTGGGTTCTAACTGGATAGGTGTCGGGGAGCGTGTCAAAGGGTTTGGCATTAGAGAAGTTGGGCTGCGGCCAACAGAGAGTCAAAGATAAGATTCGGCTTACAGCTCAAGCCTTGGTGACAGAGGGGCAAGGGACAGTATAGAAACTCAGACGTGTTTGGGGCAGCAGTTGCTGGAGTTAGGGCTTAGGGTGGGGCCTTATCCACAGGGTAGTTATTAGGATCAGGGTGTGATGCAAAGAGGAATCTGTGGCTGGGTTGACTCAATGCTAAACCCTGCAGGGCCTCAGATGCCTTCTACCCACTCCTCCTCACTAAAGTCCAAACGGATCCCTGGGCACTGGCAAGAGCTGTGAGCTTCTGTGCCATTCCCTGCCACTCCCTGCTCCACCCTGGCCATTGCACACACGGGGGTCACGGAGCATGGTGTTGATGAGGGCTGTCCGAATCGTCGCTCGTTCCAGTTCCTCCTTCCTTTTCATAGCTGGGTAGCATGGCGCTGTCTGGCAACCCCCACCCCCACGCCCCGCGGTGTGTCTATTTGTCAGCCAATGGGCAGTGGACAGCTTGCATCTCCTTTGCTTGCTTGGATTTTATGTCAGGTTTCCTCCAAACAGATCTAAAGCCAAATAGAAGCTGCGCACAACTGGCTTCCTGGAGACCCTGCATCTCAGGAGTTGGGGATGTGGGTTGTTGATTTTCATCTGCTGGAGTGTCCCGACATCCCTCGCGAATACAGCATCTGCTCCCATGTCCCCAGCCCATTTGCAGCCCCAACTCCTAGCTGCTCACCATGTAAGGCATGGGAAAGCTCCACTGGGCCTCGTGCGGCCACTGTCTTTCCTGGCCACCGTGCCTCTCCCCCTTCTGCAGCTGTCCCAATGAAGTCTAGGTCTCCTACTGTGTGCCCTGCTCTGTGCACAAAGCCACAAGAGCCCACGTGCTCCGTGCGGCCCCGGAAGACACGCAGCTGTCTCCCGTGTGCGCCTGGGTCAGGAGGAAGGGGCTCCACGGCCAAACCACGGGCCCTGGCCAGTGCTTTTCTTCTCCCTCACCAGCAAAGACCAGAAACTGCTGCCCTCCAAAGGCCCGCTCTTTGTTTTCGTTTGCCATTCCGTTCTCCCTCCAGGAGAGGAGCCCAGAGGACTCCTTCTTGGATTCCCTGGATTTTCAGTTCCTATCTTTCCAACCCATTCTCCCTCTACCCTTCCAGTATCACCACTCACACCACTGGTCCTGTAGGGCTCATCCGCCCTGGATTCCCTGGATTTTCAGTTCCTATCTCTACCAGTCTACATCCTCTGGTCTAGCCAGACTTACAAGGTAGAATTCATATCATGATAATGGGAGCGGGGAGGAAACATTTAGGAACTAGAGGAAAGTTGTATTTTTCACCGTTGCTACATCGCCCCCCCTGACTGGCTCATCTCCTCCCTGAGACCTCTCTGCAAGGGGATCTCCAGTGGCCTGCTAATGGGCTTTGAGTCTCCACTCCACACTCCTCCCATAATTCACTATGGTAAGGTTTTTTGTTCTGATGATGCCTTATACCCGATCCCTTCGACACCTCGTGATCGCACAGACTGGTGTGCTTCTTCCACGTGGGTTTTGTTGCTTCTGAGCTAGATGGCCGCTTGTTTATCTTCGAGCTTTTAAGACCCCAGACGCTATACCTTTTGATAGCCTGGCACCATCAGCTTTCTTCACCACATCTGCTTATTCCCCGTCTTTGACTTCAGTGGTTGTGTCGGGAAGGTGAGCATCATAGAATGCCAATTTAATAGAAGAAAGTATTCTTGCATTGAGGGAGTACTTGAGTGGAGGCCCAATG
>NW_022104341.1:68013437-68014545 GCF_000313985.2 Echinops telfairi | reverse complement strand
GGGTGTTAGGTGGTACCTCATTGTTGTTTTAATTTGCATTTCTCTTATGGCTAAAGATCGGGAACATTTTCTCATATGTTTATTGGCCATTCGGATTTCTGCCTCTGTGAAACTTTTGTTCAAGTCTTTTGGCCACCTCTCAAGTGGGCAATTGGTTTTTTTCTTTTTGGAAGCTAGCAGAGTATTGTAGACTTTAGTAATAAGGCCTTTGTCTGATGTGTCATTGCTAAAGATGTTTGCCCAGTCCGTGGACCCTCTTATTACTCTCTTGGTGAATTCTTTCGATGTACACAGGTGTTTTATCTTCAATAAATCCCATTTGTCAATTTGTGCCTCCTCTGTGTTTGTGTCCTTTCCTATTTCTGATGGCCTATGTATTCCCTGTGCCAATGTTCTCAAGTTGGTCCCAATTCCCTCATTGATGGCCCTAATCATTTGGAGTTTAACTTCAAGGTCGCAACTTTCTCCTGAGGAACAGCTGGTGGCTTCGAACTGCTGACCTTATGATTAGCAGTCATACTCGTAACCATTGTGCCACCAGACCTCTGGAAGTAAAGAAAGGTGCATATGAACCCTGCTGGAGGGGAATTGCACTACCAAAATAGCAGTTCACAATGGAGCATAGTGTGTGGTGTCTGTGTGTATGTGGGTATGTGTGTTTGGTGTGTGGGCTGTGTGTGTGTGTGTGTGTGTGTGTGTGTGTGTGTGTGTGTTGAGGGGTGGTAGGAGTGTGATTAAAGAAGCAATCAGAGCCATTGGGACTCTACTCAAGTACTCCCTCAACACAATAACACTTTGTTCTAATAATCCAGCACTCTGAGATGCTCACCTTCTTGACACAATCACAGAAGACAAAGCGGGTGCATAAGCAAATATGGTGAAGAAAGCTGATGGTGCCCAGCTATCAAAAGATATAGCATCTGGGGTCTTAAAGGTTTGAAGATAAACAAGTGGCCATCTAGCTTAGAAGCAACAAAGCCCACATGTAAGAAGCACACCAGCCTGTGTGATCATGAGGTGTCGATGGGATCAGGTATTAGGCATCAGAGATCCAGAGAAAAAAAATCATAATGTGAATGAGGGGGGGAGTGTGGAGTGGAGGCCCAAA
>NW_022104341.1:67973274-68013337 GCF_000313985.2 Echinops telfairi | reverse complement strand
TAGCACCAATGAAACCTACAACTTTCCTCTGGTTCTTTAATGCTTCCTCCCCCCACCCCCCACTAACATGACCCTAATTCTACCTTACAAATCTGGCTAGACCAGAGCATGTACACTGGTATAGATAAGAGCTGGAAACACAAGGAATCCAGGACAGATAAACTCCTCCGGACCAATATTGAGAGTAGCCATACCAGGAGGGTAAGGGGAAGGTGGGAGGAGAAAGGGGGAACTGATCACAATGACCTACCTATAACCCCCTCCCAGGGGGATGAACAGCAGACAAGGGGGTAAAGGGAGACATAGGACAGTGCAAGACATGAAAAAATAATAATAATGTATAAATTATTAAGGGTTTGCGAGGGAGGGAGGGGGGAAATGAGGAGCTGATACCAAGGGCTCAAGTAGAAACCAAATGTTTTGAGAATGATGATGGCAACAAATATACAAATGTGCTTGACACGATGGATTGTGGTAAGAGTTATACGAGCCCCCAATAAAATGATTGAAAAGAAGAAGAAGTGGTCAGAGCACATCACAGCGGCTGCAGGGCATCCACGTTTGACTTGGTGGAGTGGTGTCTAATGGATACAGGGGACAGCTATAAAGCTTTAAGCAGAAAAGTGCTCTGCTTAGATGTGTGGCTTATTAAAAGGCACCCTGGCGGTGCTGTGGGTTAGGGACTGGGTTGGTAACTGCAAGATAGACAGTTTAAACCCACCAGCTGCTCTGAGGGAGAAAGGGAAGGGGCTGCCAGCTAATGGAAGCATTTACCGTCTACAAAGCCCTCGGAGCAGCTGAGTCTGCCCCCCAGGGTCACTGGGAGTCAGAATCAACTCTATGGCACTGGCTATGCGTTTGGGGTTTGGGGAGAGACAATCCCTGTGGCTACAGTAAAGAGGGTAAGGAGGGCCACTTGAGTCAGGATGATGAATTACGTCTGCAATGCAAGGTGTCATCTTGGGAATGCATGTCGCCCAGCTGTGGCTGTGACAAGGATGACAGAGGACCATGTGGGAGGAAGGTGTCTGCCCAAAGGATCCATTTCCTTGGTTGTCAGGTTATAGGTTTTCCCAAATCATTTGGCCGAGCACCCCCACCCCCTCCCCACTTTCAGAAAAAAAAGTACTCAGTGCTCCCCTAGCAATAAAAATCCTGTGTTTGTGCCCACAATCCGGGATCTGGATTCTGTGGGTATCTGCTTTTGCAGACACCACCACCCTCCCACCCCCGCATGGTTTCAACGGCACCCCTCCCCCAGGGGCGGTATCTCCAGCTTTGAGAAGCACTGGTGGAGATAACAGCCCTGTGGCCCTGGGCTGGGTTAGATTAAAGCATGGCACAGGCTCTCCTTTCTGAGCCCTGGGAGACTGGTGCCCAGGGAGGGTAGGGGTGACCCCAGGCGGTGTAGTACAGGAGTGCCACAGAGGAAACAGGGAAACAGAGTCCCACTTCTAGTCCTGACTGGGCCCGTGGTGTGGGGGGCAAGTCCCTCTGCACCTTGGGATGTCAACGACACCCCCCAAACATAAGGAAGGCTTCTTGTTTGCTTTCTTCCAGCTCTGAACCGGTTCAGTGTCCTGGCCTTTAAACCACGTCCGTCGGTCTCAGTCTGAGTTCTCTCTCGGCCACTTCCATAGGGATGGCAGTTTAAGTGACTGTAACACACCGAGGCCAACTTTCAACGGGGGCTAGGAAGACTCTTCTTGCGGGATTATTGTCATGATCAAATGTAATCGAATGTATTAGCTCAGCCTCTATCTAGAGATGGATGGAGCTTATTATTGTAAAAGACCTTCAAAACTGGAAATGGCGAAACTGGAAACTTGCCCACCTCGAGTCAATTCCAATGCATAGTGACTCAAGAGATGATAAAGCAAGAAAAATGATTCCTAAGTCACACACAAGGCCAAACAGAGACAAGTTAGTATATTTTTAGCCAACCGTATCGCCATCGAGTTGACTCTGACTCACAGGCTAGAACTTTAGGTTGAGGCTTTTAAGTTGCCCGTCTTTTCTAAGACTGAAAACTGTCTGGAAGATACATTCCTAATGCATTAATAAGGGGTTTAAAAATTCAGCCAAATGTGCAATGATTTTGTTAAGCCAGTTTACATGGCAGGTCTTCCGGTCCCGCTAAAGCACTCGCTGTGGTGGAGCGCCCTCTAGTGGCTCTAGAGAGCCATTAACCATTTTACTAAAATAAGACTGTAAGTAAGCAGGGAGGACCTGGGGGTTCGTTTATCTCTGATGAAGTTAATAAAATCTCATTAATTTTATAACTTCTAATAGTAGTTCCTTAGTCAACTTTTCCATAAAAGTCATGTTCTGGGCATTTATTAGAAAGCTCTTCTGGTTCTAAAAGACAAAATTACATTTTAAATTAAACCATAAATTATATTGAACATTTGAATTGCACATAAGCCTCCAGGGAAGTTCTTCAATGAAATTGAAAGTAATTCGGAATCACTTCAGAAGCTGTTGCGATCGCACGCGGGTTAGGCAGCGGGAGAGCTGGGTTCCCTTTGGGGCAACTAACCAAGCTCAGTTGGGTGGCTGCACCAAGCTCTGGGGACCTCAGTTTCCCCATTTAAGAGACAGGACTCAAGGAATTTTCTAAGCTTTTGAAGTTTCCAAGTATTCCTCTTCTTTTCCTTTTTGAGAACACATTTAGGCTTACAGAAAATCCTACAGAAAGTACAGAGAGCTGCTATTTGCACCCCCAACCCCTACAAATTCCCCCCAAAAGGACAGAGAAAAATGTTTGCATTTGAATTATGGCTCAGGGAAGAATAATGAATATATCACGGAGTGCCGCAAGAACACACGAATCTGTCTTGGGAGAATTACAGCCAGAAGGCTCCTTAGAAGCATGGATGTTATTGGGCGGAGCAAAGCCTACCGAAGGACATCGTGCTTGTGGAGAGTCCGTGTAACGGAGGAACGGCCTCAACGAGACGGACGGACGGACGGACACAGCGGCTGCAACGACAGGCTCAAGCAGAGATCAACGTGAGGACGGCGCGGGCCGGTGGTGCTTCGTCCTGTTTAAGTGAAACCAACTCAGACGTCTCCTGGTAACAAAACAGCCCCCGGCCCACCCTTTCTCCTGCTACGGGCACCGCCCGACCCTGTGGTACATTTGTCACAGCTAGTGACCTGACCCTGCTACCTTATTATTAACTGAAGTCCGTCCTTCACACCAGGGTCCACACCCCTGCTGTAGTTCTGTGGATTTCACAAAGGCACGGGACATGTGTCCACTGTCACAGTGTCACACAGAATCGTTTCCTGGCCCTAAAATTGCCCTTGGCTCCACCTGGCTGTCCCTCCTCACCTCCCCCCCATAAAACCTTGACCATGCCAGGCCTTTTTTTTCTGTTTCTATCTTTTTTTCCCCTCCCCCCAGCATCTTATATCGTTGGAATCACACGGTATGTGTAGCATTATGCATTTAATGTTTCTCCAAGGCTTTCATAGTTGGATAGCTTACTTATTTTTATTGCTGCACAAGACCTCCTTAGAGAATTGAGATGCAAGGGTGCTACATTGAGGATGAAGGGGCGCCTGATCCCCAAATCAAACTCAACTCACTGTCATCGAGTCAATGCTGAGTGACCGCCTGTGAGTTTCCGAGGCTGTAACTATTTATAGGAGTAGAAAGCCTGGTCTTTCTCCCTCGGAGCTGCTAATGGTCTGCAACTGCTGACCATACGGATCGCAGCCCCACACGTAACCACTCCACCACCACCAGGCTCTGTGGCTGACCCAAGCCATGGTATTTTCAGTGCTTCGTATGCACATGAAAGTTGGATCAGGTAGACCAAAGCAGAACCGATGCATGTGCACTGTGGGGCTGGAGAAGATTATTGAAAATGCTATGGGTTGCTAACAGGATAGACCAATCCGTATTGGAAGAAGTAAGGCCAGAGAGCTCCTTAGAGGCCAAGAAGGCAAGATTTCATGTTGCACGCTTTGGATGGCAGGAGAGACCAGTCCCTGGAAAAGGAGATCATGTTTGGTACAGTGGAGGTGACAGAGGAAGGCGCTCAAGGAGATGGACGGACACGGTGGTTGCAGCAATGGGCTCAGGCACAAGAACAATTGTGAGGATGGCACAGGACTGACAGTGCTTCCTTCAGTTGTGCACAGGGCCGTGATAGGTTTGAACCAACTCGATGGCCCCTAACAGGAACTCCACTGCATGGCTGTACCATTCACCTGCTAAAGAACATCTTGGTTGCTTCTAATCTGGGGCAGTTTTAAATAAAGCTGCTACAAACCTCCACGTGTAAGAATTCCATGTGGACATACATTTTCACCTCACTTGGGTCCATGCCCAAGAGCATGATTGCTCGGTGAGCCTCTGTTCAGTAGTGTGAGACACTGCCCTGTTGTCTTCCTGAGTGCTGTGCTGCTGTCTTGCATTCCTGCCAGCAAGCAGTGAGAGTTCGTATTGCTCCGTATCCTCAACAGCATTTGATGTCAGTGTGCTGAATTCCACTCATCTAAATGGGGGCCACTGAAGCAAAAGTGAAAAAATGTAAAGGATATTCAGATCATGGTGATTTGTTTGTAAAAATGTATTTATGGCTCTCAAATAATTTTTAAATCGTGAGGGACAGGATTGGCTCTTCCGTCTCTCTCAAAAGTTTGCTGACCACTATTCTAGACCCAAGACCTTTGCTTAGGCAGCCTGGATGGGGGGATAGAGACCATCCTCCCCCCACTTTTTCCACTTGCTTCGGTGTTCTCTGATTGCCTCCATCCATTTGGTTGCTTTCCTCATGAAGAATTTGTACTCGCGTGATTAGATCTGAACTAAAGTGTTTACTTTTCCTTTCTGGGGGTGTTAGTGACATGACAACGTGTCAGCCAGTTGTGGTGCCGGGATTTGCATGTTGCGGTGAGGCTGGAAGCTGCGGCTCTAGCATTTCAAGTAGCAGCAGGGCCACCCGTGGTGGACAGCTCTCCTCGGCATTTCCAGACTAAGACAGCCTAGGACACGAGTCTGAAAACAAACTGAATAGAACCAGGATGTGGTGCCAGAAGACGAGACCGTAAGGTTGGAGGGTGCCCAAAATACATTGGGGAAGAACTGGCTCCCCACAATAGAGTCAACCTTACTGACCTGGATGGGTTTCCCAGCATCCTTTACTAAGCGACTGTACCAAGGATGAATCACAGAACATTGGAGGTCATCAAAAACAACATGGAATTCACAAAGTTCGAGATCCTAGGCAGTACTGAGCGGGAATAGATTGGGATTGGCCATATAAAATCAGACAATCCTATGGCTTACCATACTTGGAATGATGTTACATTCATCGTCATCAAGAACATTCCAAGATCTATCTTGAAGTACAGTGATGGACTAATACCTACAAGGAAGACCAGCTAATAGGGCCATTACTCAAATTTTGCACCAACCATGAAAGCCGATGAGGAAGAGATTAAAGAATTCTACCAACTTATTGAAATTGATCAAATATGCTATCAAGATACATTGATAATTAGAAATGATGCTGAAGATGGCATGATAGAATTTTGTAAGACCGAAAGTTTTGGTCCACAATTCTCATGGAAGCAGCAGGCAAGAGACAAATGAGACGCTGCATTGGGTATATCTGCGGCACAAGACCTTTTATAACAGTGGTTCTCAACATGTGGGTCGCGACCCCTTTTACGGGCCGAACAACCCTTTCACAGGGATTACCTGATTCATAACAGTAGCCAAGTTAGTTATGAAGTGGCAACAAAAATAATTTTATGTTTGGGGGGGTCACCACGACATGAGGAACTGTATTAAAGGGTCGCCGCATTAGGAAGGTTGAGAACCCGTTTCATAACATGTTGAAAAGCCAGGATGTTAGAGGACTAACGTGTGCCCAATCCAAGCCACGGTACTTTCAATCACTTCATCTGCATGTGAAAGTTGGAATAGGTGGGACTGCCAGGGAACCGCTGCATTTGGGTTGTGGAGCTGGTGAAGGGTAAGAAAAGTAGCTCAGATTACCAAAGGGAGCAACACTTCTATCTTGGCAGCAGCACAGCCAGAGGCTCCTTAGCAGCACGGAGGGCGAGCATCTGCTCACTTTGGACGTGTTATCGGGAGAGAGCAGGACGTCGTGTTAGGGAAAGCAGAGGGGCAGGGATAAAGAGGAAGCCTCTGGCGAGATGGATTGACACGTGGCTGCAACTACGGGCTCAAACATGTGACAACCATCGTGCGGACGGTGCGGGAGCGGTAGTGCTTCCTTCAGGGTCACTCTGAGTCAGACGGATTGGACAGCGCCTCACCACAGCCTTTTTTCAATCAAAAGAAACAGAAACGATCCTTTGTGGACGACATCAGGTGGAACACATAGGAAAAATGCTATTATGGGTTAGCCCCCATTTTTAACTCCTTGTAGGCCAACTGTTGGGCTGAAATTTGGTCCCATAGGCTAAATTCAATTCCAGGCCAGCAGGGTGCCCAAGGACCATAAATCTCAGGCGTCCCACCATCTCTACCAGCACAGCAAGAAAGCAAACTCCAAATCTGTCGCCCCACTCTATCCAGGACCTCCTGTTCTGATCCCTGTCAGAGCAGGCAGCTGTAACAGCCAGGCACCATTGGGTTCAACTTCTTAAAAATGAAGTTGGTTGGAGCCTCAAGAAGAGGAGATTAAAAAGTCCGTTTGAAAAGGAAATTAAACGTTTGGTTAAAACCAAATCATCAATTTTGTTATCACTAACACAATTCAGGCTCCCGTTCCGGCATGTAGCATTTTGGGAAGCAGGTGGAGACTGAGCACAAGTGACACCTACTTCCAAGCCGCGACCACGACAGCCTCAGCAGCAGCTACTCCTGCTTTGGACTTTGTGGAGTACGATGTAAGTTGCATGTTAAGGAACTGATGTGTGAGCAGGATTTGTTTAGCACTTATTTGTAATTATCCAAAGATATTTTTTTTGGACTTTTAACTTCCAGATCTATGAGATTAATTTTTGCTCTTTTATTCTTTTAAATCACTTTATTGGGGGCTCGAACAATTCTTATCACAATCCATACATACATCCATTGTGTCAAGCACATTTGTACATTTGTTGCCATCATCCTCAAAACATTTGCTTTCTGCATAAGCCCTTGGTATCAGCTCATTTTCCCCCTCCCTCCCCGCTCCTTCCTCCCTCATGAACCCTTGATAATTTCTAAGTTATTATTTTGTCATATCTTACCCACTCCCTTCACCTACTTTTCTGTTGTCCATCCCCAGGGAGGTTTTATGTAGACCCTTGTAATCGGTTGGTTCCCTTTCCACCCCACCCTCCCTCCACCCTCCAGGCATTGCCACTCTCAGCACTGGTCCTGAAGGGATCATCTGTCCTGGATTCCGTTTCCAGTTCCTCTCTGTACCAGCGTACATCCTCTGGTCAAGCCAATTTGTAAGGCAGAATTGGGATCATGACAGTGGGGGTGGGGGTGGTGGGGAAGCATTTAGGAACTAGAGAAAAGTTGTGTTTCATGATTGCTACACTGCACCCTGACTAGCTTGTCTCCTCCCACGACCCTTCTGTAACGGGATGTCCAGTTGCATACAGATTGGTCTTGGGCTCCCAATCTGCACTCCCCCTATTTTACAATGATTTGATTTTTTTATACTTTGTTGCCTGATACCTGATCCCTTCAACACCTTGTGATCACACAGGCTGGTGTGCTTCTTCCATATGGGCTTTGTTGCTTCAAAGCTAGATGGCCGCTTGTTTACCTGCAAGCCTTTAAGACCCCAGAGTCTATATCTTTTGATAGCCGGCACCATGAGCTTTCTTCACCCAAAGGTATTTTTCCATTGGATGGTGCAGGAATCCAAATGGAAACGGGAAAAAGCAGAGGTAGAGAGGGAAGACTGGAGAGGAAATGAAGGAAAACAGGGAGTGGTGGAGAAGGGTTCGGGGTGTTAATCTACTTAACTTTTTTTTAGGAAAACAGTTCTCTCTCTTCTAAAACATGTCATATCAAAGGATTCCTTTACACTATCTGCTATATGAGCATGAGGTACACAATCCCGTTATAAGTGGTTATATGAAAGCCACAATTATTACAGAATCCTATCTAATTTTTTTGACACACTAGCTCACTAATCATTAAGTAATTGATCTATAGAGTGAACTTGCTGAACGGATTCAGCAGACAGTCATAACACTTAATTCACTTTCTGAAACATTCCAATTCTGCATTTTGGGGGAATGGGCTTTCCACTCCTATAGTCTTGGAAATTCACAAGGGGCAGTCCTACCCTGTCCTCTAGGGTCACTGTGTCAGCATCGACTCAATGGCAGCGAGCGATTGTTCATGGAAGTGGGATAGGTGGGACATTCATTGCTTATCCTCAGTTAACACATATTATAGCTGTTCATGGATGCTTTGATAGGAGAAATATATGAAAGACTAAAATAAACATTCTACTTAGTGAGACTCTGCAGAAAGGGGAAATACTGACACTTTTATTTAAGCTGGTGTTCTATGGGAAGATAATTGAGAATCAGTGAGGTAGAACACCATTACCAAGAGTAAGAATAATCATTAGAGTACAAATAGGATTGAAAGAATCTGGCCTCTGGAGCCAGAGCCAAGTATGCTGGCTGCAAATCAGAAAATTACTGCAAAGGCTTAATTAGCAAGAGCCCCTGCCAGCTGCATAGAGGATTGAACTTCCAATGAAATAAATGCCTCGTGGAATTAGAATGCTCAGGATTTCACTGTATTCTGTCACCTACATTATCATCATTTCAGTGCCCAAGTTCAAATTGGTTCTGCCAACAAGATAATGAACGTGCCTGTAGTAGAACATGGGACATTAGCCTATAAAAATTAGAAATTTAAGGGGTGGATAGCTTTCGACATAGCAACTCAACTTCTTAGGAATCCCCAGAAATATTAATTCGTGTGTAGAAAGAGGGACAAAATTCTAATAGAGAAATCGGAACCTACAGTTCATTAATTGACGTGACCTCAGTACTGACGAGGCCCGTACAACAAACGCGATGTGCCTATTGCAGAGCACGAAGTCTGTGTGCCGATGCAGAATGATGCCCGTAATGAGAGATGTACAGAAGCTGCAGGCATCGAAAATCCTGTTTTGAAAGGTATAGGCTTTGTATATTTAGAAAGACAGGAATTTAAAAAACAGTGAATCAGCCAATACTGATTAAAGTTTGGATTTCCACTCTATACTTTCAGTAGCCTCTGATTTAGGAGCGTGGTGGCGTAGTGGTTACATGTTGGGCTGGCTGCTCTTTGGAAGACAGGGCTTCCCACTCCTGTAAAGTGTGCCAGTCTCAGAAACCCAGAGGGGCAGTCCTACCCTGTCCTCCAGGGCTCCCGGAGCCGAACCCACTCGATGGCAGTGAGTGCGGTTTTGGTTTAGCCTTCGATTGGCTGAATGTCGATTACTTTCACACAACCCCCGTTAGTCAGACTGACCATCTGACTTTCCCCTTACTTCTGTGGCAATCCCACGTTCACTTCTCTCTGGAACACATTCCCCCAAATCCCGTTCCAGCAAAAGCCGACCGGGCTGCTACAATGACACGGCACTGGGCGTGGGCTGGCAGTCTTTGGGAGCTGTTGATCATCAGCCCCACCTTGCACCTCAGTTTTATTTGTTCATGCTATTTTTCCAACCTTTTAATCACACCTTACGGAGCCCTGGTGGCACAGTAGTTGAGTTGGGCTGCCAATCGCAAGGTCAGCAGTTTGAAACTACCAGCCAGCTCCAAGGAGAAAAACAAAGCTTTCTGCTCACGTCAAGTGTCCGCCCGTGCTGCAGTCGCCGAGCAACCATTGACTCGATGGCAGCGTGAGTCGCTCGCTACGACAGCATGCTTGCTGAGAGGAGACCGAGATTTGAGATCTGTATTTAATTCAATTCGAATGTTAATAATTAAGAAAAAATGCCAAATGATTATTTCCATTTTCAAAATTTTATTTACAGTAAACTTCCCCTTGAGTTTTACAAGATAAAATCTGAAAGTCTAGTTATTCATTTCATAATATACCACGATGGCAGTTAAGTATGAGAGGGAAGGCCAATTATTTTGAGGAAAATCTTTCATTATTCTATAAACACTAATATTCACAATATTCCTTAATAGAGATATACACATCATAGCATCATCCATAAATGTAAAAAATAGCTTTAAATCATTATACTCAGAACATTCCAAAATCCAAACTAGTGATAGAAGTCTGTACATACTGATAAACATTTGGGAAAAATAATAGCAACAGGTTTATCAATAATCATGCAGAATGTCTAGCGAACTTAAACCAGACACATAATTTACAGGTCAGACCCACAGATTTAAAGACATATGAGCGAGCTAGTTAATCATGCTAGAAAGTAAGCACTGTTTCATAAACCCCAGGTTGAAAAGGTGCTCTGAGATCACGAGGACGCAGGATACGAGTACGGAGGCGTATGTAACAGACTTCTGTTTGTGAGGGCCTGCGTACTCTAGGAATCCCACGGACAGCAAAGCAGGCATCCTGGAAATCAGAGTTCAAAAGCACATGGACATAAACACCACATGTAAACTATCGAAGACAACTCAGACGTCACGGAAGTGGAAGATTCCCTGTCAGCTCTGCACAGAGCCTTGGCACACTCATGCTTCTGGTGGATGTGCTTATTTCTCCTCGGTTACCCCTCCTTGTTCTAGAAAGCAGGGTAGTAGTTTAACAGCCAGATTTAGAAAATACTAGAAAGTACACATTACAGGTTAAAAGGGGGGATTTTTTAAAGAAAAGCTTTGAAATAAGCTCAAATACATTATTCTCCCACAGTGATTTTCTGGAAATACGGCAAAATATGGCATTTATTTGTAATTTTTAAAATGAGCCCTGGTGGGATGATTATAAAAATGTGTGTGCTTTTCTTTATGCTCCTGTGAGGTTTTCTTAGATGCATGATGTGACTCTAAATTTAAATGTCTCTTAATTTTTGAAGAGGAAGGTATAGGTTCAAAAAAAATTGGGAGTAACCCTGACTGAAAGCGCGGGACGGGGCACCTTTGCCGACTTGAGGAGGAGGCGGGAGGGGCTACACTGCAGGCTGTGGAGCGTTGACGGCTCTTTCAAAGCACAGGGCAGAGCGCCCGTTCCCGGGCATGCTGACTGGTAGCAGTTCCTCCAGCTCACTGAGGCAGGTGGCGGCAGCGCGACACAGGAAGGAGGCAGACTTTCAGGGCGAGGAGGCCTGCTCAGGCCAGGCATTCCTCTGCTGGCCCGAGAGCAGCAGGGGCCGGTCCTGTGCCATTTGCCAGACAGAGGGGAAATTGAGAAGAAAGGTAAATGAGTCTTCTCATGTCTACTTGAGAGGTCTATCTTTGAACCAGTGAGAGAACGAGTGAGCGTTCACCTGTGTGCTGAGAAGGGAGGGCAGCAGTAAGGACGCAGGGATGAACCTCAGGAAAGAAGCAGTAAGGTGCCCCCACCAAACGGTGGGCTAGTATGGGTCGTGAAAGTAAATGTCCTTTGGAGGATGTTTGGGCAGCAGCAGCTCTAGGAGTGCCTGTCAGGCAGAGGGGCAATGACCGCTCTGGGCGCTCCAGCAGAGCGGGATCACGGAGCTCTAGGCTGGAGCTACAGCTGACCTTCTGGTGAGCAGCCGAGCTCTTAGTCAGGACTCCTTATAAACCTGACTGCAGCCCACCAAAGCCCTGAACACATGGCCAAACTGTCTGTAGGAAAGGTAAGCTGAAGACCTCTTAAGTGAGGAACAGTCAAAAGGGTAGGATAATCAAAATGGGGAGTCAAGTCTGATATTTTTTTTTTAATGTCACTTTGGATTATGTTTTGAAAGCGAGCTAGATTTAATACTGGAGTACTAGTCTCAATTTCTATTAGCCAAGCCAAACCACCACAGAAAAAGTGTTAGATCACTGAATTAGAATTAGAAAGAAGCACGATACAGGATACAGGAACGTGGATGTCTTCAAGCCCTGTCTCAACTTCTGTACACCCTATTCTTGATGTTGGGTGCTACTGAGCTGCTCCTGGTCCACGGCGAGCTCACAGGCAGAGTTGAGCTGCTCTGGAAGGCTTGCTAGGCAGTAGTTGTTATGAGAGCAGACTGCCAGGTACTTCTTCCACTGCATGGCTGGTGTGTTTGAACTGCCAACTTCTGGGTTAGCACCATTAGGCCACCAGGTCTCCTGGGCTACAGACTAGAGCCGGTGGGAAAGCCACATTTTACCCCTGCCTGCTGGACTTCCTGTATAATAGTCTCAGTAGTTCTAGCTCCAGTTTTCTGCACATGTCCAAGTCCGGGCTTCAGTTATCCTCAAGGCTGGTAGTCACAGGAGCGCAGGCATCTGCAGCTGCAAATCATTTTGGCTGTGTGATTAAGAACCAACAAGGAAGCAGAAAAATGGCATGAGGAGACAGGAAAAGATTCATCACTTCAACGCTCTAACGCTACACTCAGAAAAACGGGGTAAGGGTTTTTAGTAAAATGTGCACTGTCATTTTCTTGGTAGTAGAACTGAGAAATTTTAATTTTCTTTATAGGTTTTTATATCTTAAAAATGGTTTTTCTAAAATAAAATATGTACCATATATACTCGTGTATAAGCCAGGTTTTTCCAGCACATTTTTAATGCCGTTTTCGTGGTAAAATTAGGTGCCTTGCTGATATTCGGGTCAGTTTATACTAGAGTATATATGGTACTTATAATTGGAAACAAAATAGTACTTCAAAATCACGCTCTTAAGGCCCTCATCTTTGAAGCTGGGCAGTCAGCATCCTCACAGGCCTTAGATGGCTGCCTGAGAAAGAGAGAGGCGAAATGATATTCGGGTTTTCCCTCACTCCTCAAAGCAGCTGCTCTGCTTATGGCTTCATTGCTTATCCTAAATGAATACAGACAAAAGGAAAAATCCTAACACTTTCCTTTAAAATCACACATTAATTATAACTATAATCCCTCAAAGTAGGAAGTTCCAGGTGAGTAGGCCAAGAGTGACAATGAGCTGCACAATTTTGGACCTGGGAGGACATGGAGTGTCAGTAGACCTGGGTGACACAAGAGGAGCTGAGGCAGGCCCAGAAAAGGCACACAGATGGTTTTTCCCAAGCTAGTCAGATGGCGACAAGACCGACCTTTCTACACAGCCGGTCTTCCCTGGCCACTGACTACAACCCAAAGAGCAAAAATACAGAGGCAGACCCAGTGTGGGTCTAATACAACTCGTGGTATTAGGAACAATCAGGAAAAGGGGTATGCATAATTTTTCGATGAACAGAAATGAGCTGACATCTGTACAGTAAGTCAGGCAACATGACTACTCATTTCAGTAAAAATGTACTTAAAGGTGACAAACTACCACGTGGCCGACAATGCCTTTACAAGCCAGGTGAGGAAGTACGCGAACAGCGGGGACACTAGATGAACGGAAACAGGGGGAGCGTTCACACAGCGAGGCCCGCCAATGTCATGAGCTACTCACAGACACAAGGAAGTATTATTTCAAATAAGAATAAAACGTTTCGATCTTTGTTGTTTAATGACCACACCAGACCTTGCAGTGTAGCTCAGGGTCAGGAGCCTTAATGGATACACTGCTGCTCGCAGTTCTCTAGATCAGGAGTTGGAAGATAAGGGCCAGTAGCTGGCCTTTAATGGCATACTGGGCTACACACAGGGATGAGGGCTGTGAACGCACTTGCTAACTGAATCAAAATGCCACTTCAAGCCCACCTGCTGCTCGGGGGAGAAAGATGAGGCTGTCGGCATTATCAGAGGTTCAGCCGTCTTGGAAACCCTGGGCAGGGATGCTGGGTCAGAATCAACTTGGTGGCAGTAGTGAGCCTGTCTTTCGCGAACCCTGAGCTAGGAATGGCTTTTACCTTTCTAAAGGGTTGCATGTGACCCGCAAAGCCTACACTGCTGTCTGATGACCCCATCCTAGATCAGAAAGATGGGAGACTGGGTTGGACAAGTGGTACCTCCTGGAAGGCTTTTTCAGAACTAAATTTGATTTAGTCAAGCTTTACCTCATTTCTCTTTCTCCTCAGTAGGGAGTGGTGGAAATGTAGTTTAAGGGTTCTGATTTCTGATGATGTGCTTAAAAGTGGTCCTACAGTAAGTGGACGTACTGCTATGATCATTTCTGTAAGTGAGATCCTTGAAAAAGGTCTCCTGTAGTCTAGAAGATGGAGAAGCAGTTCTGGGACAAAGTAAAATGGAAGCAATTCTCAATGAAGAAAAGACTGGAATGGGGATTTTCTTCTTTCGGCCTTTTCTCTTATCTGTTCTTCTACCGTTTCCTCCACATCCCCTCCTGCCTCTCGGTAGGATGCCACATTTATTAAGTCAGCAGTTGTGAACTATTTTCAGCCCGAATGACCTCAGGGACCACCCCCCATAGCAGCTGTAAACCATTTCACCAAAACTTATGGAAAGAATGGAAGTGAGGCACCAAAGTGGAATCTAATGAGAAGGTTGATCCAGGGGAGAAACACATTATAGACACACTTCACTATCATCGCAATGTAACAATGCAACGCGGACCCCGTTCTGAGTTCCCAGGCTATTGCACTGCTTATCGTACACGACTGCATCTTGCATGCAATGCCTGCCTGCGAGGACGGGAACCCTGGGTGGCCAGCCCTGAGGGCCATGACAATGACAAGCCCATCTCTCTCCTCCCATGCCTTACGTGGTTTACTTGTGTGCACCAGGCGGCTGTGCCCCTGTGAGCTACATTACAATCCGATCAAGGCCAGAGTGTTGACAGTAAGACGAGCTTACAACCTCTTACTTTGAGTCACATTAACACTTCTTTGGGAGGCTCCGTAGTACAGCTGTCCTCAGCTATTCCATTCTCGTGCTTGCTTTTATAATTGGAAAGGAACAAATTTTCTATTTGAGTCAAGAATTCTTCAGCAATGAAGCAATTGGTCACGTTGCTCAGCGTTTTCCTTAGACACTCCAAAAGCTAGGAGAAAAGAAACATTTTACATATAAGTACACAAATAGTGTACAGAGAGCATTTACAGTACCACTATTTCTTTGTGCTCCAAATCTCACATTTCTCAGTGCTCATGTGAAAAGCATTTTCCTTAAACGTGATTGAAGATTACCTTGCGGTTTGTAACCCTATGAATGTGCTTCAAAGTTTGTGGAAAAATTCCATTCTCTTTCTTTCCATTTTCCTATGGACTCCTGGACGCCCCCTTGTACGCTGGTGGGTAGGAAACCAGCCTTGAGGAATGTTGAGGTCAGTTCCTTCGCAGTTTCCATATCAGACAAACTAAGACTGCAGAGATGATGTTTCTGATTTGGTGACTCTGCTGCTCTCCTAGTGGCTGTATTTTACAAAGCAGGCTAACCCTACAGGCGAACAGTCCAGGTGATACAAACCCAGGGCTCTGCCATGTCTACGTTAGGATGCTACGGCCCATTTCCTGAGATTTGGGTGAATTAATCTTCCAGTAGCACAGAGGATAAAGGGATGTAACAGGAGAACAAAAAATATGAACTAGAAACAATTAATAGGTTTAAGTTTTCCATTCCCAAATTGCTAACCAACCCCAACAAAAACCACCGTCAGTTATTAACTGGTCTTAATTCATTACAAAAGGGAACCTAGAAGTGAGATCATTAAAAACCCACAGTACCTACCAGAACATTAAGTAAAGTGACCATTTAAATTTAATTGCCAGGTTGATACCAGCATTCTTAAAAAGCCATCGATTGTTAAGACTAAAGTGGAAATCCAGTGCTTTTGAATTTAATAAAACGAGAAGAATGTTCTCCATTGTGTACAATATGAATCTGCTAAGAAATTTTATCAACCAACACTGACAAATTTGTTCTAAAGTGTTTTTTTTTGTGTGTACAGGCTTGAGCAACAAAACACGTTACTAATTATCTCCTAGAAATTAATTTTAGAAAAGAAAAAGCAATAAGGGAAATATACAGACAATGTATACACAAAGCACTGGGCATCCTGGGAAAACACATCGAGATGAATAGCTTTGGAATCTGTGAACAATGCAACCAATTAAAATGAAGGCAGCTTACTTTCTGCAAACAAGTCAGGTCCGAATCTCGGTGGAAGATTTTATCCATGGGGACACTGCTGTGGGAAGACATATGAAAACACAAAACCCAATGAAACAAATCCTACAAACTAATCAATTTTGTAATAAACACCCATGCCATACATCACAGTCTTACATTTAACTTGGGCTTCCTCTAAACCGTAATTGAATGAGAAACATGACAGATGTGCAGCCATCGCGCACCACAGCACCTACCTATGGGAGAGCCTGTACTTCTCTATTATCCATCTTGTCTTTTCAAATACTAACCCCCACTGCGGTTCTTCCAACATCTGTTGTACTTCAAATTTGTAAGGTAAACCTAGAAGAGCACAAAGAAGCACATTTTCATCAACTACCTGCAATCTCCATTTAATTACCTAAATTCCCTCCAGTGTTTTCCTCACCACAGCTTGTCAGAGCAGCTGGGCGACACTTTCAACATGCTTGGCTTCAATAAGTATTTATTGCCCGACTGAACCAATCCACCAAGCAGATTCACGCTAAGGTATTAATAATACTAAAGACAAGCAAACGTGACATGTGAGATATAGATCATCACTTTTTGTAGCGTCCAAACCAAGAGAAAGAGACTCCCTGGGGACGCTAGAATGATCCTGCCAGAATCATAGGCAGAATCAAGATTGTCCCAGCCAAACCAAGACACAGCACAATCCTAGCGATACAGTGCCTCATGTAGGTTGAGCTTGCAACAAGGCTGTTAGGAGGATGGCATTATTCTCTTACAGAAAGGAAAACTCAAGCTGAGACAGACCAAAGCCCCTGCTTACTGGAGTAGAACGGCCACGGCTGGATTTTAAACCCCATCAGCCCTCCCTGACTTCCTTACAGAAAGAGGTGGGAGAGGCTGCCATTCATCCTGGGGAGACAGCAAGTGCACGTGAGTCCCAGCTGTCAGGTCAGACCCGGGAGGACAGCTGCTTTATGTATCTTGTCCAGTGTTTTGTTTTAGGCAAGTCTTGTGATGGCATTTTGGCAAGAAATGGAATTTCAGGAAGTATATTTAATTTACTTGAAATTATTTTAAACTTAAGTAGCACCTACAGCTATCAGTTCACATCTGGCTCAGATATTGGGAAGCACCGTGGCAGAGCTCACCCCCAATGTAGCAGACTCAGAGACTAAAAACGGGCTTAAATTGAGAACAAGTGTGATCTCCCCTTTTGTAATTTTTTATGAAATGACACTGGACCAAAGAACGATATTACGAACTCAAGACTAAAGTTAGTGCCAATTCTCAATAAAACTCAAGTGAATTCTAACCATTTCATAGATGGTAAGGCACTAGACAAAATGTTAGATCAATGACAATATAAGGCAAAAGCGACCATGAAGGCAGGAAAAGTGTAGACGTAAAGACAGAGCAAACAATAATAATAATAATAATGCAGGGACACTAATCTTTACCACAGAGATGACAGCTGATGATCTCACTGAGAACAAAGAGAACTTAGCTATTAAACTTAATATTGCAGGCGAGGCCTCGTGCTGGAAGTAGGACAGAAATAGGATACAGTATCTATCGAAATATAAACATAGTACTGCTTTCAGGGAGCTCCTGACCGAGTGAGGAAGAGATAAACATGTGAGCAGAAAAACGAAGCTTGTTGAAGCAGATAAGGAGAGGAAGAGCAAAAGAATGAAGGCACAAAACTGCAAGGTACATTGGATGTACTGAGTATTAGAACCACCAAGTACATGGTAGAAATTGCTGACAGGGAGCTGGAGAAGACACCAGACAGGCAGGCTCTTGATGCTATGCTAATACACTAACATTTTACCATATATGTTATCACAGAAAGCAGTTCTGTGCTTTAGAAAAATCACCTGGTAGCTAGTGGGGATACTCTGGGATGACAAGACTCCAGTCAAGGAGGCCTGTCGAGTTAACCACAGCCCAGAAAGAAATTAAGACAAGGAATGCCGAACAAGAAGAACGGAGAAAGGAAGCAGCGTTGTCAGTGTGTCCCTGCAATCTTCCCTTTCCAGTCTTACATCCCTTTCTCCTTCCCAGTGCCCGCTACACTAATTTCCTAACTGGCCTGTTATTTAGCCCCTAGTGAGCATCAAGTCAAGCAACTCCAAAAGGAATTAAGCCATAGGATGAGCGTAATTTTGAATTCTTCCTTGTAACAGAATGGTAACTTGGAGTTAATAGTAATTGTGCCGCCTGAATGAAGAGTCATTGACCGGGTGATCACTTTTTCTTTCATTTCCAAGACAGTGCAGAGGAGCAGCCAGTCTGCACGTAGGAACACATTTCCATGAAAACAGACTCTGTCTTGTTCATGAGGAACCCTGTTGACGTAGTGGCTGTGCTGCAAGGCCAGCAATCACAATGCAAGGGCGGTCATCACCCGCTCCTTGGGAAGACAGACGGCGCTTTCTAGTCCTGTCTTGGAAACCCACAGGGGCAGTCCTCACCCTGTCCTACAGGGTCGCTATGACTCGACGGCAGTGAGTTTGGTCTTATTTACTGCCATGTCTTCAAGGTCTAGCACACATATTGCCTGGCCAACATTCTCCTCCACATTTTAACTTCTGTGGCCACCGGTAGCCTAGCAGGATACCACGCGGGGAAAGACAGTGGCTGCGTGAGGTGGTACACAAATAGTAGCTCTAGTCGAAGGCACCAATTTTTCCATCACATGAAAATTCAAATAGCGATACATTATCTACTTTTTAAAAAGACGAGGGGGGGTATGAGGGTTAGGGTACAGAATTAATTTGATTTGGTTGCAAACTTACGATAGGAGCCGTCTGCACTAATCTCATCACTTATAACCAGGCAGGTGATCTGGGAATAGGGTAAAGGATTGTTTCGATTATAAGGACTAACGATCATGCCAATGAACTTTGCACCGCCTCTGGAGAAGTAGCTCTACAATGAAAAGTAAAGTAAAATTAGTTTCAACTATATTTATCCAAACGAACATTTAAATATTCAGTGTAGGAAAGTGAACAAAAAAGGTATGCTAAAAACTTCACATCTACACAGCAACGAAATGTTTATATTCATTCCACATTTTACAATTTTCAGGCCACAATGTATTCAACTGAATCAGACAGTTCCTTCACACACCCTGGAGATTGTACATTCTCCGGGAGTATGCTTTCTAATCATCTTTGCTACAGTTCAACTGTAGTCTTTATCAATATGGTAGCAATTGATAAACAGCTGCCTATGGCAATACCATTCCCACCCCAAACATTACATTGCAAAAGAAAGTATGACTGTCTTACTCAGAGATGCAAAATATGTGATCTATGCCTAGTTCAATGAGACCCAGTCCCGTCCTTAGTTCTTTCCCTCCATCTTCAAAGGCTCTGGGAAAGCACCCCTGTTAGTATCCTGGGTGATTGGTATTTAACACAACAATTCATCTTACAAACACTGGCTAAACACGATTACTCTACAGAAACATCGTATTCCAGAGCCCTAGAAGTAAATAAAGATAGCAGAAATGTAACCCGAGTCAGAGAGAGAGTAAAAATCGACTTCGCAGAAAGCAGTGGGGAAGGAAGGATTCCCCGGGGGATCACGTACCGCTCCCACAATACCCTGTGCACACACCTGGTACTTGGCTTGGGTGTCGATGTCTCGTAATGAAGGGTTAGGATCAAAGGCAGGATGGGAATGATACCACCCTATCACACGATAGCCCCTCAGAGCCAGGGTTTCCGAGGCCTGGGTCTGTGACACAGGGTCCATCTCACACTGCAGCCCAGTGCTGAGGCTGTTACAGGGCTCCGCTGCACACACCTGGAGAGGATTGAGCATCCTAAGATTACACGGAAATCCTCTTCTTTCAAAAAAAGATGCAGAAACCTTTCAGAGTCCAGGTTTCTATCTGACTATATCATAGGCAGTCTATAAATTGCAAGTGAATGTCAGACACGTGACTCAGGCTGAGAACTCAAACAAGGTCATGATAAGGCTTACTTTTCCAGGTTAGCCTATACGCAATTTGTACAGCAGCCCTCTCTCGTTGACTCCTATTATTCACACCTGACGCATACCACACTTCAAACCTCCTGGCCTCTTAGGAGATGTAGTATTTTAGTCGTGCAAATAGCAAGGGGCCCAAACCTGGCTGTGTGCTTGCTTTCTTGATGGTAAAGTAAAAGAGTCTCACGCTATGGAATGTTTAGTCACCAGGGAACATGGGAGGGTAAGTGAAAAAGCACTGTTAGGCTTCCAGCTTGTACACCCGTATGGGTTTATTCCAAATGAAATGTGTTTGGAAGGTCCCTGCTGTCAGTGGGTGGCTACAGACATATTTTCTCAGTAATACACTTGTCCATGTCTTCTTAGAGTGCCTTCACAAAGAAAGGTCCAATCAAAACAGTGCCTTTCAAAGAGATCGGCTGGGCTAGTTAAATGCAAGGCAGAGGGTTAGCTCAGGTTATGGTGTAACCTGAATAGATTCGTCTCAAAGGACACAGTACATTCAGGAGGGCATATTAGAAACACACTGAGAAAACTGGAAAATGCCTATTGAGGAAAGGCCAGCAGAGTCGCGGTGCAGAATTGATTTACATCATGACAATGTACCTGCTCATCCTTAGAGGGTGACCAAGGACTGTTCTTTAAGACTTTAATTGGGAACATAGTCAATGATGATAAACAGTCTGCAAAACTCACATTACTTTATCTAAAATATGAAAACACACAATCCACCCTACAAGTCTGACCTTGTCTCTTAAAACTTCAATCAGTTATCCAACGCTAAAAGCACTTCAGAGAACATGATGAGGCTTCAAGGATGCCCAAACTTCAGAAGTGAATAGATCTTGGTGGAGGCTACATCAAGACTTACTTTCCCATTTAGTTTGTTTAAAAATGGTTTCTATGATTCTGAAGCAATACTTGACTTATTATGCTTACACATTTCTACATTTGCATATTCCCATTCATAGCATAGGTAAAGTCACTATTTTAAGTACATTCCCTGAACTCATAAACATATTTGGTATGACAGCAGGACTACAGTAAAATTTTTTAAAGAGAACTTACTTCCACTATTTTATCAACTTCTGAGTATCTTCCTCCTAACAGACCAATCACTTCTGCCATAGAAGCATGAGCGTGCTAAACAAAAATGAAAGACACACTTAGCCCCAATGCACACGACCAGCAGACAAAACGTGAGCCTCACTAACACTCACGGATCACAGGAAAGTAATCGCAGGAGAGGAACTACATGGTAGGCTAGACGCACAGAGACTGGTGGTTCTGCTCTGTCTTCACCGCCCACTGACACGCTGTGAACAAAAGACTTAAATGCTCCAGGACACTACTTTGTCATTTACAAAATGAAGAGAGCACTGTGCTCTCTCCTTAGGAAAGATACCACAAGGATAGAAAGTAAAAATCATTCTGGATCTTTCCACAGAGAAACACCATTCACAAACACAATCGCTGGCGATGTCAGCAGCTGAGTGCGCACAGGGAGCCTCCAGCGGACAGGAGCTGTGCTCAGCTGCAGTTCCCTGGAAGGGAGCAGACGAGGGGGGCTAGGAAATGAAAACAGGGCAATGATGATAAACAGTCTGCAAACTCCCATTAATTTATAGTTTCTAAAATATGGAAACATGCAATTGTTTGACTTTTCTCCAAAAGAAAAGACATATTTTTAGATTCCTTGTAAAGGAGGATAGTTAAGATCCAAAATACACGTCTTCAATACTCTCTCTTGTGCCTGCAAATAAAAACACACAAGAATAGAAATCAGAATAACTAAACGAGCACAGTGGAGCATCCTTACCAGATCCATTATTAAAAGTGCTTCTGAAGCCACTTTCACCTGAAATGGCTCCTGAAATATTAAAAAAAAAGAAATGTTGTTCTCCCAAACTTGAATGTCCCCCTCTTCTCATTCACCTATCCCGTCAAGTCTTCACCACCAGTCAAGGTTTGGTGCTACCAGATTTTTGTAAATGGAAAATTATCATTCAGAAGCCCATCATAGAGAAACTTCATTCTCTATCACTAATCTGACCACTAACATACCTTGCCTTCAAATAGCCAATCAAAAACCCACCCTCATCGAGTGACTCCAACTCAGAGCGACCGGCCCTACATAGGGTTTCCGAGGCGGTGAGTTTCTGTAAGAGCAGATAGCCTCAGCTTTCTCCCTAGGAGTGGCTGGTGCATTTGAAGCCCAACCTTGCGATTGATTAGTAATCCAAGGCTTACCCAATACCTTCAGGGGGCTCCTTCACACACATACGCCTTACTCTCCAAATCCCAAGGGGCTGTTTTTTGTTTTTTTCCAAATAAAAGTGCCCACTGCAGAGTCAAAAGAGCATGGGGGTGGGGGCATACAACGGGATAAGAGGCATGCCACTTACATAAAAACATGTACATCACAAATCCTTTAAGAACAGGAATCATCTCTGAAAATTCTGCATCCACATTAGCCCAGTCCCATGCATACAGAAAATAATACTTAATATCGGTCAGAAAGTATTATACATGGCCACTCATTGGTGCATAAATAGTACCTGCTTTTCTTCACTGAAAAAATTACAAGGTATCAGTTGGAATGGATCAAATGAGCTGAAAAAAAACATAATTTCATTAAGATTAGAAAAGTAACTTTCACTTAAAAAGACTCAAATCTATTATACTCTAATAGCTAATACAAGAGACGTAGATTTCAATTAAGAAAGATCCTACCAAGCTGAAACAATCACTAGAAAAATCAGTAAATATTAGTCTTGTATTGAGATTGAGAAAATCAACTGTCTAAATGCTGCTTTATGTGTTGCATAACCCAGCACACTTCATTTACCTTGCAACTGTATGATGGGCACAGCTTTGTGGAAAAAAGTAGCTATCTTTGAATTCCATTTTCCACAAACTTCCTGATGCCACTGGGTATAAAGTTCCAATTTTCATTTTATGTCACTTAAGTAATGGTTAGGAACAAAGATTCTTAAACCTTAATCACAGTTCCACCACTGACTATCATGGGTGAGTTAATCAAACTCATGGGCTTTCCTCAGTTGCAAAACCAGAGTATTAACTACCTCGTAGAATTGTTACACAATTAAATGAGTTAATATATGTGAAGTATTTTAAATTTAACAGTATGAGTCATTGTGACCATTATTTTATAAAATGAGTGCCCAAAGTTTAGGAAAATTTTAAAGTAATTTAATCAAGGGCATATGAATGGTTTTAGGGTTCTACCCACTGGAAATGACCCAATGGCATTCTGGGGTATCTATTTTAAAACAAACAGACAAACCACAGTCAATTCAATGGGCTATCTGCAGTTAAGTCAGGAGTCTAAAACTCCAGGAACCTGAAGAACACTGATGGACTTGGGTATGTTTAGCTTAAATAATAAGTTCAGAGGAATATTTCAATTATCTAAAACAACAACATCTTTGGTGACTTTAATGTTTCAAATTACAAAATTTCACTTATAATTAAAAATGTTTGCTAACAATCAGCAACATCCAAAGGGAGAAGCAGTTGTAATTAAGTGAAGTTTTTGATCCATGATGTGTGTAAGGATACTGACTGATCCGACCACCTGCCATAAACAAGATCTCCCCTGTATAACACACTCTGGATCCCAAAAAACCTTTGCCTTAAGTCTCCCAAATGGATGATCAGTGAAATATAAATATTCAAAACTTGTAGTAGTATTTTCAAACTTCATGTGAACAATGAAATGCAGTTTAGTTGTATAGGTTTCACACATTTTGAAAGCATTTGTGATACATGCTAGGGGGTAGGGGAGAAGCATATGTAGACATACTATACCTTTTTGTGGGCCTTGGCCCTTTCAAAGATTTACCAGGTTTACATTTTCCCTCTTCTCTTCTTCTTGCCAACTCTTCAGCAGAGAGATGCTTGAACAAAAAACAGGAATCCCTCAATCACTGAGAGGTAGAATTGATGAATCATACTGATTTAAAGTAAAACTTACAGGCAAGAGAGAACAAGATAGACTAAATCGATGTATATGCCTCTCTTGCCTCCCACTAACAACAAAATGTTGGATAATATATTTTCAAAATGGTATCAGAATACGTGGCCACACCAAATTTACATTTACTTCTTTTCTTGATTTGCCCATTTCATTCAACAGTGCTAACCACTCGGTTTCAGTAACTTCAGAATCACACGAATATGTCTTCTTTGTTACTTTCCTTAACTTAGTCAGCAAGTCCGATGGGGCTGTCTTTCCACAAAGCAGAGCACAATGATTAAGAACACAGATTCTACAGCTGGAATCCTGGTGCTGATAGTTACTAGATGGGTAAGCTGGGCAACTTAGTGAAGCTTTGTGCGTTCCCTTTCCACATCTTTCAAAGAGGAATAACAACAGTGATAATAATACATCTCGGTGTACTATGTCTCAGTGTTATTGTGAAGATGAATGTGTTAACGTTTGTAAAATACTGACAATACTGTAAGTCACATAAACATAAGACCCTGGAAGGCAGAGGAGACCTGCTCCATGTGGTTTCCGAGGCTGTTCATCTTTACAGAAGCAGAGTCCCTCATCTATCTCCCACACAGCAGCTAGTAGGCTCAAACTGTTGACCTTCCAATCAACCAAGCACTTAACCACTGGGTGGCCACCAGGGCTTAAAGTCCTACATAAACCCAATGCCATCGAGCAAATTTCCACTCAGTGACCTTATCTTAACGGGAGCAGAGAGCTTCAATTTTCTCCTGAGGTCTAGCTGGTGTTTTGAAATGGGGATATGGAGGCTAGCAGCCTAATCCTCATCCCACTGCATCAACAGGGTTCAGGTCCTATATAAACCAACCCAAACCAAATGGACTGCCATCAGGTCGAGGCTGACTCATAGCGAATCTATAGAACCGGGCAGAATGGCCCCTGTGGGCTTCTGGGGCTGTAAGTCTTTACAGGAGTAGAAAGCCCCTTCTTTCTCCTTAGGAGTGGCTGGTGGTACTGAACTGCTGACCTTTCCAATTGTATCCGAAGACATAACCACTATGCCACCAGGGGTCCTATATAATCACTTATAATGCTTATGCAGTCCATAGACTTTCATATTTTTAATTTAGTTTATGTCTAACATTTAAAACTGCATTTTAATTTGTATATCAGAACATCATATGATACATTGGAAAAAAAATGAATCAGGCATCCCACCTTCCCAGCCCCCCTAGCACATGTTCTTGAGGTTGAGACAAGAACATGGAGACAGACAATCAAGCTCGGAAAGTGAACCAAATGTCTAGTTAACCGCAACACGAATGCCTTCTTGACAATAATGCCAACATGGAATGGATACACATACACGCATTATAATATACAACATCTACTGGCAAAAACAGCTTTCATAGATGAGGCATGTGCAAAGGTCAGCTGTACCTCGAATGTCTGTCCTTCTAAGTCCTTGGCATCACACCAGTTTCCCCAGGGATCGCGAACCCTCCGCCTCCTCGTGCGCTGTGCATGGTGTAAAAGAAAGCACCGGAAACGAGGTTCACTTACAGAAACCACAGCACCTACACCCACAGAAACGATCATTTTCTTAAAACTGTATTCACTTAAACACCTATAATATGGTATCTCTGATCAGAAATGCCTAAGCTTTGTGTGTTGTTCACTAATTAGCATTTTGTTTAGAAAGAGATCAGTGATTATCTCTGAATCTTGCACTTGTTTGGATTTCTTCTTTCCTTTCACCATTTGGAAGTTGAAGCATTAGAATGAAAGACAGTTTTTAAGACCACAAAGAACCACCAAATGACGTCCCTTTTCACTCGCTGTGGTGGTGGGACATATGCAAGAACTGTGGTATTGGGAACTAGAAACCG
Organism: Echinops telfairi; assembly: GCF_000313985.2. NCBI lineage: Eukaryota > Metazoa > Chordata > Mammalia > Afrosoricida > Tenrecidae > Echinops > Echinops telfairi. The sequence continues at coordinate 67,987,408 of NW_022104341.1, read as the reverse complement.
TTAAAAAGGAAAAGACTACCTCATTAATAATACAAATGGGAAAAATTACAAATTACTAATACCCGGTTTTTTAAATACTAAGGCCTTCAACATGGACCAGATACCAGCATGTAACTGGTTTTGCCACCAGCAACACAGTTAGAAATCTAACTGTGCTGAATAAAATATCTACTTATTGGCCTAGTACGCCTTTTTCAGGAAAAAAATTACTCAGTGCCACGTGGCAGTAAAACATTTGCACTCTCGCCTCTCACCTGCTTTTGCAGCTGCCCCAGAGGGATGCCAGAATGATCCAGGGAGCAGTACTGCCCGCTTTGGGAAACATGAAATATCATGCTACACTTTTAAAATCTATCTCACCTATTATTGATTTACTCTAATTAGTAAAACCATTAAGCTCACTCTATGACTCTGCTTCGTAAGAAACTTGTTGGATCATTTATATTTTTAAATTGGATTTAAAAGAATTTTAATATATTGCAAACCTCACTGATGCCTTTGGGAACTGAAAGAGAAAGTGTTTTTAAACACTATTCCAAGACTGATTCTTCTTTTTTTAAGATCATTTTATTAGGGGGCACTTACAGATCTTATAACAATCCATATATCGGGCGGGGGCAGAAAAAATGAGAACCTGATGCCAGGGGCTTAAGTGAACAGCAAATGTTTTGAGAATGATGAGAGCAATGAATGTACAAATGTGCTTGACACAATTGATGTATGTATGGATTGTGATAAGAGTTGTATGAGCCCCTAATAAAACGATAAAAAAAATCCATATATCAACTGTTCCAAGTATATTTGTACATGTTGTCATTATTTTCTAAACATCTACATTCTATTTGAGCCTTTGGTATCAGCTTTTACCCACCCTCCCACCCTCATGAACCCTTGACAAACTATAGATTATTATTAATTTCTTATACCGACCGCTGTTTCCCTCCCCCAGTGGTTTCTTTCCCCCTCTTCTCCCCACCTTCCCCCTACCCTTCTGGTATTGCTATTCCCAATTCCTGAGGGATTTATCTGACCTGGATTCTGTGTGTCCTGAGCTACCTATCTGTACCTGTGCACATGCTCTGGTCTAGCCCACAGTGAAAGGCAGGACTGGGGTCGTGATAGTGGGGTGGTGGTGAGGAAACCTCAAGAAACCAGAGGAATATTGTGGGCATCGGTGCTATACTTCACCGTGGTTGACTCATCCCTTCCTTATGCCTTCTGTGAGGGGATGTCCCATTGTCTACAGATGAGTTTTGAGTCTCTGCTCCGACCCCCCTCGTGCTCAACAATGTTTTTTTATTAGCTTTGGGTCTTCTGATGCCTGTTTCCTGATTCCTTCGACACCTCATGATCACACAGGGACACCTTATGATCACACAGGTTGGTGTGCTTTTTCCGTGTGGGCTTGTTGCTTCTTTGCCAAATGCCCAACTGTTTATCTTCAAGTTTTTAAGACCCAGATGCTATCTCTTTTGATAGCCAGGTACCATCAGCTTTCTTCACATTTGCTTCTGCACCCATTTTGTCTTCAGCAATTGTGCCGGGAGGTTGGGCATCACAGAATGCCAGGTTGTTAGAACAAAATGTTCTTGCGTTGAGGGCGGGCTTGAGCAGAGACCCAAAGTCTGCCCACCTTCTCAATGTATTGCCATATAAATATATGCATCTATGCCCATATCTCTATTTTTATGATTTAATATATTTACATAAGTGCATACCTATGTTTATACCTCTATCCACAGAAGAAAAGCTGATTCTTAAGAATTAAACCACCACCAACAAAAACCACATGAAAATAATGGAAAGAAAAAAGAAGCATTAAATTTCCAAACTAAAACCAAACCGTCTAGATCACTTCAACAAAAACAAGAGCGAACTCTATAAAACTGTCACTGGACTTTCAGGAGTTGATGTTTTGGGGGCTGGGAGGTAGGGGCGTTTTTGCCTCCATAGCCAATGCGAAAATGAGTGAATGGCTCGGGAACACCAGGGAAAACACATTCTTCACTAAATGGCCACTTGCTCTACAGTTACAGGGAAGAGAGCAGGATCATTCAGAAGGCAAAGGGCAGGCTCACCATGGACTGCAGACGCTGGGCAAGTTGGTAAGCTTCTGCAGTGTCTTTTCTGTCTCTGATTCTCACTTTATCAACTGGCTGCGGTTTGTTATATACAGCCTGTTCTATTCGAAGGAAGGAAAAACAAAACAGTCATTTTATGGAACTCGTTTGTTAAAATAGGGAGACACATCTATACCAACTATCAATTTTATGGTGCTTTCTAGGCTGATTTTCTTGGTTTTGTATTTTTTTAACAGTTGGGCTTCTATAATACCTTATATCACAATCATACATTTGATGAGTTACTCCTGTGTTACCGTAATAAACTGCTTTTATTCTAAGCAAATCTGAATCCAATAGAACACTCAGGAAGCGGGGAGCTTGTTTAATTTCTGATTACAGGAGCACTAACCCGGCTTTGAGGGAGCCTGGAGGCACAACAGCTAAGAGCTTGGCTACTCACCACCTAGTGGCTTAGGGAGAAAGACCCACCTCTGCTCCCGAGAAGGATGCGGGCAGGGGAGGTCTACTCTGTGAGCCCAATGGACACAACAGCTCCTAGCAACAGTCAATACGGCTTTTGGAAGCATCATATAGAAAACGTGACTTTACTTTTTAATGAATGAGGAAGCAAAATTGTCTTAGTTTCCCCAAAAAGCCAGTCTCAATAGACAGAGTTATGGCCATAGAAAAACACTGATATCAAAGACAGACTCTACCACAGACAATAAAATAATCTGATAGGAAATTTTTAGTTAGACGTTCATTTTCACAGATACAATATACTCTTGTTAAACAATGGGCTAAAAAGTTCCAATTACCTTATCACTGCGTTACTAGTGCTACAATTTTCTTTAAAAGGTTTGTGTCAGGTCAATGAAAAGGCAGAATACATTTAAATACATGCATATTCATCAACTTTACATTTGAAAGAACCTAAGTAAAAGAAACTTTCTTCCATGAAAAAATATTTTGGCACTTTTATTACATGTTACTGTAGAGGTTCATGAATTATTTCCTTTATTTAAACATTGCTAGACAGAATTTCTAGCAGCAATACAGTATCTGCAAATTAAATGGGCTATTGCTATTTCTCATAAATTCCTTTTACCTGACAAAAAACATTGCATCCTTAATAATATTTTTACTTAGATTGCATAATTTTTCCTTTAAAATCACACCAATTTTCATTGTGGGTCAACGGAAAATAAAGTTTAATCAACAGAAATATGATTTAAAGCAAAATCTGCAAATGTCTAATCCATAATACGACAGAGTGTCTTTCAATCCTCTTATCTCTATCTCAAGCTACTTAAATTCTAACTATCAAAGAAATTAATGGGCCCTATAAGGATAAAAAATGTCGAATAAAAGATGTTGTTGGGTTTTTATTTTTACCACATCCAAAATTGATTGCTCCTATCAATTCGAGGTATGTATGAATCCGTCCAATACAATTAACATCCCCACAGTTCTTCAGGCCAGGACGTACTGAGGTCTTATTTAAGTATTTCGGTTTGCATATCTCCCTAATTAAGAGATGGAAGTACAATTATTTTGGATAAAAAAAACATTAAAATCTCTCTGGGGAGAACTTTTAATAACTGAGTTATCTTAAAATTTAACCTCATCTTATTGTGTAAATGTTTATAAATACAAAGCTAATATCTTTAAATGATGTAATAACTCACAAATACAGTAGGATTTGTACAAGCATTAGTTACCAGTAAATTCCATAGATTCCAGTTACCCCCAGGACCTGGAAGTGGTAGATAAGAAGCTACTCCATCTACCCAGCCAAATTCAATCCAGCCCAAATCTTTTAATAGAAGGGGCACTTTGGGAATATACTGAAAGGTTTTAAAACAAGTTGCCACAGAGATGATTCCAACTGATGGTAGTGACCCCCGTGTGTCAGAGTAGAACTGGGCTTCAGAGGGTTTTCATGGCTGATTTTCCAGTAGTTTATACCAGGCCATTCTTCCAAGGTGCCTCTGGGTAGACTCGAACCACCAACCTTTCAGTTAGCAGCCACACAAATGAATTGTTCATTAAAAGTACTCAGTATTGCCTTACAAATTTTTAATATATCACGTAGGCTCATCCACTTTTACTTTGCTGGACACTGCTTTTTAAAATAGTTGATTATCTTATAAACCCTCAGATGTTTTACATTAGATTTTAATTACTATGCCAATAACCATTATGTGTTTACTTTCAATAGAAAATGAAAACAGACACTGTAGAAGACCCAAAGGAAATCAAGAAGCTTCCAGAGGCAGAAAAAAATTGATGTCTAAACAAAACATTTACTGAATATACTTAGTACAAGATGTTAAACAGCATTATATAAAATGTAAGAACACAGGACTTGATAGCAGTACTATTTACTGGACTTATGCCAGATCATATTACATATCCTTAAATCTTCATAGTAATCCTACACATTGGAAACTATTATTCCCATCTTACAGATGAGGACACAAGGCCAGGGAATTAAAGCCCTTACTTCACTATCATGTCAGGACTCAAGCACAGGTGTTATAAACCAGACACTAAGATATATAACGTAAGTGTTTCTTTTAATGCCAGGCGTTGTTCCTTACAAGTATGCATTCCTATGGCGCCACCCTTAGTCATAAGCTGACCCTAACCATCTGTATGACAGCTATCACTCAAAGAGTGAAACCCCTTTCGAATATGGCCATCCTAAAAAGACAAGTGACTTAATACTGGGTCAATTTAATGGAATTGATTGATTTAACAAACCCGGTTATATTTTCCTTTGGTAACCTCTCTAGGTTTAGCTACTCCAAGAGGAACAAGAAGATCCCTGATTCAGCGGAAGCGAAAAACATGGGGCAAAGGAGCATCTCCGCTATAGCTGTCGACGACAATGCTTACCAAAGCTTTCAAAAAAGTTCCACACTGAGAAATTCAGTCTCACTTTAACTATGATGGCAAGCTCTCTGGATCACGATCAGTGTAAGATACAACATTCTTAATAGGCCTCATTAAACTACTCTAAAGTGCCATGAGTTTTAAAACAGGACATAAAAATAATTTCTTACCACTGATCCAAAATGTAATTCCTAATTTTCAAATAGCGTTCTGGTGTTTTTGCTTGGCGTCCCTCAAAAAACTCAGGAATTGCTTGTTTTTCTTCTTCCTGAATGACATTTCTATCTATTTCTATTTCTTGTTCTGGTGGCTTAAGCTCTTCTTCTTCAGGGTTTTCTTCTTCACTTTGACAGGAAGAATGAAAATGCATTTCCTTTTCACTCAAAGCTTTCTGAACTTCACAAGGCTCTAGACGAGGCACTTGTCTGACACCATCTCTCAGGCCATTTTCAGAATGCCTGCCGCAGTGTTCGATCGATTCGTTACGTTGCTCATCATGTAAGTCAACTGGTTTGTCACTGCTGCTTTGTGTTTCCGTCCACGATGGAATGACTGGGCTTCCAAGGGGCCCTGCCCCACCTTGCTTTATATTCTGACGATCCTTGGAACTCTTAGAAAAGCACACTTTCTCCGTGTCAGAAGCTATTAATTCTCCCCAACTGGTTTCATGATTTTTACGCTCAGGAATATCTAATAAGATACCGCTCTGTGGAGTCTTTTCTGGTGCTTGAGAAGTTAACTCATCTATAACATCTGTGATATCCACTTCTTCATCATCAGATAATGTTTCTATTTTTACAGCATTCAAGGTGGGATCAGTGAGTCCCCTTAAACCTGATGGTGACTGTGTCCACACTTTTTTCCCTTCATCCTCACTTTTAACCTGAAGTTCACAGCTCTTCTGATTCGGTATTTCCTTCTCCACACCATCTAATTTTACCTTATTAAAAATCAGGTGATTTTAAATTATTATCACATAAATTTTAACATATGAAACATTAAAAAAACATTAATATAAAATGTAAGCACTAGCACAAAAAATACAGACACATGAAATGCTATTAAATTAGGTATATGTCAATGTTATATTAAATTTCTAGTGTGCTTTCTTTAAATGACTTACAATTACACTTTAAATGAAAATGATCATCATTTCAAATTTCCATAAATATACTTGACTCATGCATGATCTGATGATCTTAAAAAAAAATTACAAAATACTGTTTTTCAATATTAGGTCTTAAAGAGTCTGGCTCAGATCAATCCTAAGAAATGAACCAATAACTGTGATACTAATGTATTTTATAAGATTAATATATTCATAAAGGCTTGGAATATCAAAACTCTCCATTGATCACTTCTTACTATGCAAAATAATCTTTAATTTAAAGGAATTCATTTGAGTAACCTCACAAAGCTTTACTTAGTAAATTAAAATCGTCTTTCATTTAAATAGACAGTAGCAGCAAACTGTAGATTCATTTAATATAGTTGCAATATTATAAAGGTTGTAATTTAAGAAAATTATTTCCCATATCTATGACTTTAGACATATCTGATAATGTAACAAGAAAAAGATTATGAAAGTCAGTGAGTGTGACTTGAAATAAAATTTTCATAAACAAAATTTTAGCAAAAGCTTATTTATACATGACTGGCACACGCTCAATGGACAGGAGGGCTTCTGAAGCGGTTGTGGACTATAACGTCACATATTTATGGTCAGCTGCTTAGTGTGTCAAGGGAAACATAAGGTATATAGAGCACAGCTCATTATTTACATGAAAATATAACACCACATTTCACCCAAGACATTTCCAAATTCTTTGTAATTATGTCCACAGAACTTAAACAGAATACATTTCAAAATGTTAACTATCAAAAACTACATGCTTGAATAATGCATAGAAGATCTGAAAGATGAAGGCACTAAGCTATAGCTAAGCCTTTCTGAACAGATAGGTTTCAGAATTATATTACATGAACTTTTAGGTTCAAATCATACTCCAAATGTTCTTGTAATACAATTTTTTTTAAAAAGCTATTTTTCTGGAGGAAACATCAAAATAAGGTTTTCACTTTGCCATCAAGTCATGCTTTGCAAGATGCTTCTGAGCAATTCTATTTTGTTCTAAACTTAGTTGCCAAAAACTGTATCAGACAATGTGACTGCCTACTTTACTAAAGCACTTACAAACTCAATCAACAAATGGATGAGACATGATTTTTCCTATAAGAACTTTTAATAAGGCATTTATGGCTAAAATGTTTTTGATTATTGATTTCGTTTTTCCTAAATATAATCCTCATGAACTGGGATTTTTATCCTTTGCTTACCTTATTTTTAAAATACTGTCTGGCGTAACTCTTCACTTGTAAAACTGTACGACTTCCTATTAGCTTTGCAATTTTGGTCCACCTTCGACCAAATTTAGCCTATTACCAAAATGAAAAAGAAAAAGCTTATGATTAACTGGTTAGCATTCCAAGCAAGTGACACTTTACAAAGAAATAAAAGAACAACCAATCTTTTCTTTTCTAAAGTACACGCCACTGACACCTCCCACTGGGCTGTAAAATCAGCCTATATCTTCTTCTGGAACACGAACATCTAAAAACTGGCTGAAATGAATGGTAATGTCATTTTTTATAGCTATATAAAATAAAAATCTAACATATTACCTAGCCATATGTTATTTATATTACACTTATGATACTCCAAGATAACATTTTCAAAGAATTACGTGTCTGAAAGGAAAGCAGGTTGTATTTTCCAATTACAGGCTCAACTGAATATGTCCTGAAAATAGTTTCAAAATAAATTTTTGTTTTACTAAGTTTCCATCTTTTGCAACATCAATTACATGCCCCACGGTACCTATCTTTATATAGATAGTCACAGTAGCCTGTCTCAAAAGACTGAATCACACATGAAGCCCACTACACTCTGAAGGGCTTCAGTTCTAACAGTAAAACTGTGATGAACAACGTACAGCATGAAGGAGCGCCTATGTGTTCTGAAGTACGGAAAGGAATTTATATAATTTTAGGGCTGAAAAAGCTTTTTAGAAAGGAAGTCTATCATCTGATTGAAAAGGCTTTTTCACAACAGTTTCAAATAAGACTTTGGATTTCCCAAGGCAGTTCAGCAATTTAAATGTTTTGCTCCCTATAGTTTTTAAGAGTTCTACACAAACAAATAAAAAAGCCGCAACTCAGGGAAGCTGATTCCCAAACTAGGTTGACAGGCCAGGCAGCCATGCCTAATGGTGGCAACTACTTTTCAAAGATCTGACATAAACGATATACCTGAACACCACAGTTACTTCTGACACTCATCAGCAGTTATGATATAGGCATTTTTCCTTAAAAATGAAAGTACTTGTGAAAAATTATTTATAATCACATCTTAATTATGTAAGCTTGTTTTTAACTAACATTAGCTAGGATCTGCTTAATGAGTTAGTTGTGGAATGAAACAAACAGTGAAACCTGTGAAAGCCAGCATTCCTTCCACCAGACTGGCTGGTCTGTCCAGCTCTCACAGCCTTTTTCCACCTTTGAAAGTTTCTACCACTCTCTGCTAGTGGGATATATCTGCTTTCTTTTTCCGACAAGTTTCTGCCTTATACAGATTCCAGTTTTTTTTAAAGCTAGTAGGGGTTTGTGTACATAAAAAGTTGGAAAGGGGAAACAGGAAAACATTGACCAATTTCTAAAGAGGGAATAAGGACAGTTGGGTCTATTCAAATTCACGGTGACCTGTGTGAGAGTAGAGCTTTGCTCCATAGGAATTTCTTTGGAAGATTTTTCAGAAGTAGACTGCCAGCGTTTCCTTCCAAGGCAACACTGGGTAGCCTTGGGCCTCCAAGCTTCCAGCCAGCAGTCTTGAGTTTACAGTTTGCACCACCTCCCTTCACCCTTCTGCCAAGCCTGAGTAATGGAGGCAACAGTGGTTCAGTGGCAGAATTCTTGCTTTCCATGCAGGAGACTCAGGTTCAGTTCCTGACCTGCACGCAGGCACATCCACCACCCTTCTGTCAGGGGAGGCTTGTGTGTTACTACAATGCGGAGTAGGTTTCATTGAAGCTCCCAGACTAAGACAGACTGGGAAGAAAGACCTGAAGATCTTCTTCCAAGTCTCAGCCAATGAAAATCCTATGGGTCACAACATCCTGATGGCTTAATCTGTCTGTCTGGTTGCACTGTGCATGGCGTTGCCAATAGGGCGTGCACTTGACAGAGGGAGCAACACAAAGCCTGAGAATATTCGGTCCATAAATAAGGTAGATCACAAAGTTTCAAAGGCTGGACTAAAAAGGGGCTTCAAAAAGTTCATGGAAAAAGAATGAAAAGACAATGGAATTTTTCAATTAACTTTTTAAAGCTGCATGTCTAACCAAGAGTGGTTTACTTTTTATGAAAAAAAGTATTTCTCTCTATAGACAGAAATCTATCTATCTCCGTAGATGTGTACATAAATAAATTTTCCATGGGCCTTTTGAAGTCCCTCACATTCACAAAACAAACCTGGAGAGAACAAGGGATACTGGTTACCTTAGAAAAAAACTAAAAGCTGAACCAAAAGAAAAGGAGATACTTAATGCTCTATAAGTATCAAAAACAAACAAAAAACTACATTCGGTTGGGTAGAGTTCAACTTAGAGATACTAAAGGACAGAGTAGAATTGCTCCACAGGATTTCCAAGACCGTAAATCTGTATAGGAACCTAATGTTTTTCCCACAAAAGGGCTAGTGAGTTTAATCAATGGACTTTTTGGTAAGCCGCCAACAATTACCACACTGTGGTTCCAGAACTCTTCCCTACTACATGATCCCCACTGGCATCCAGTGGATTCCAACTTATAGCACCTCTAATGAGGATTTTCCAGGCTATAAATCTTCATGGGAGCAGATAGCCACAATTTTCCTCCTTGGAGCAATTGATGGGTTTACATTGCCTACTGCACAGTTAGCGATCTAATGCTCATCTATCTGACAGTCCTACCAGGGTTCTGTACATTTCTGAACATGAACATGAAATGTTCTGAACACGAAAATGCAGTCGTAAATAGGACCCAATAGTTCTCAATCCATTTGCATATGTATGCCTCTTTAAGGCCACTACATCTGTCAGTTTGCTGTACTGTACAGCTTGCATGATGCTGTGGTGCTGGAAGCTGTGCTACTGGTGTTTCAAATACCAGTACATCACCCATGGTGAACATATTTCAGTTCCAAGCTAAGAGCAAACTTTGAAGAATAGGCTAGTCACTTCTGAGGGATTAGCCACTAAGAGCCTTCTGCAGAGCAGCACAACAATGTCAGATATATTGCCAGAAAATGAGCCCCTCAGGTTGGAAAGCACCCAAAACAAAACAGGGTTGATATTAATAGACATTTGCTGGTGGGAGTGACTCAAAATTAAAAGAAAAAAAACAAAACAGAAGCCAACATCCATTAATAATATCCAAAACCAAACTTAATACCACCCAATCGATTCCAACTCATAGTGATGCTATAGGCCAGGGTAAAACTCCCCTTTGGGTTTCTGAGGCTGTGTATCTTTAAGGGAGTAGAAAGTCCCATGCTTCTCCTGTGGAACAGTTGGTGGATTTAAGTGGCGGGCACCTTGAGGTTTTCAGCCCAGTGGGTAGCCCGTTACACCACACCACTTCCTCCCATTAATGATAGTAACAAAAAACGGATGAAGCATGCTTCTAGGATAATTGGTAGTAAACAAAAGTAAAATGGAGTGCATAAAGATTGATATCCTAGGTGTTGGTCAGCTAACATGGAATGGCATCAGTCATTGTGAATCAGACAATGATACAGTTTACTATGTGGTCAGTGACAGGTTCAAAAGGAATGGCACTGCATTAATCATCAAAAAGATCATTTCCAAGTTCTCTATTTTGAAGAATATGATATATGGACTTCCCTATAAGAAGTCCAGTTAATATAACTATTCAAATTTACATACCAATTACTAAATCTAGTAATGAAGAATACATTGAATAATGCTACCAACATCTTCAGTCTGAAATTGGTCACACACACAATCACGATGCAAGGATAATTACTGAAAATAGAAAGAACAGTTGCAGGACAACAAGGCCTTGGTGACTGAAGAAACAAAGATGGAGACAGCAAGATAAAATTTTCTAAGACCAACGGCACCTTCATTGCAAATATACTTTTTTCAACCACAGAAATGATTATTGTACATGTGAATTTGGCCACATGGAATACAGAAGAATCAATGAGACACTGTAAAAATCCTGATAATCATCAGCCAAAACAAGGCCAGGGACCAACTGTGGAGCAGACCATCAACTGCTCATGTGTAAGTTCAGATGGAAGCTGAAGAAAATGGAAACAAGTCCAGAAATGGCAAAATATCTCACGAACGCTGACTTACTGAACACCAAGGAGAACTGTGCGCTGTGTGATGACACCAAGGGCCTACTGTGTGAAAAAAGCGAAAGGTGACTCAAGAAGAAAAACATAGTGGATATCAGAGACTCGAAAATCTGCTCTGGAACGTTGCGTAGCTAGAACTAAAGGAATCAGTGACGAAGCCCAAGAGTTGAACAGATCATTTCAAAGGGCAGCTTAAGGCACAGTATTAAAGAAATGTGCCAAGATCTGGACTTAGCAAGCCAAAAAGGAAGAATATGTTCAGTACATCTAAAGCTGGAAGAACTGAAGAAAACATTTAAGCCATGAGTTACAATATTGAAGGATATTAGGATCAAAATAATCAGAGATGTACATATAACCTCCTCCTTGGGGGACCGACAGCGGAGAAGTGGGTGAAGGCAGACATCGGACAGTGTAAGATAAGACATAATAATAATAACTTATAAATTATCAAGGGTTCATGGGGAGTGGGGAAGGGGGAGGGAGGGGAAAAAAAAAGGAGGAACTGATACCAAGGGCTCAAATAGAAATAAATGTACAAAAGTGCTTGACACAATGGGTGTATGTGTGGATTGTGATAAGAGTTGTACAAGCCCCCAATAAAATGATTTAATTATTTTTTTAAAAAATAATCAAAGAGAAAAGAAATAGTCATTTTGTCAAAAAGAACTGGTCCATATATCGAGAGGTAGCATATGATCAAGAGCCACTGGTATTGAGGGAAGAAGTTCAAGCTGCACTGAAGGACTTAGCCAAAAACTAGGCTCCAGGAATTGACGGAAGACCAACCGGCATGTTTCAACAAGCTGCTGAAGCATTGAAAACATTCACTCACCTATAACAAGAAATTTAGACAGATACTTGGCCAACTGATGAGAAAGGTTCCATTTCTGCTCATTTCAAAGAAAGATGAGCTCACAGAATGTGGAAATAACCGAACAATATCATATGCAAGTAATATCTGTTGAAGATCATTAAAAAATGGTTGCAGCAGTACATTGATAGGGAGCTGCCAGAAATTCAAGCTGGATTCGAAAGGCCATGGAACAAGGGATATCGTTACTGACATCAGATGCATATTGCCAAAGGAAGGGATACCAGAACACTAGAGAGACCTCTACTTTTGTTTCATTGATGACTCAAAGGCAGCAGACATGCGTGGATGGATTTGAGAAAAATGGGAATTCTAAAGCCCTCCACCATGCTCATGGCGAGCCTGTACATGGGCCAAGAGGCAGCAGTTCAAACAACAAGGGAATACTGACAGCATGGTTTTAAATCAGGAGAGGAGTGGTCAGCAAAGTATCCTTTCACTGTATTTGTGCAATGTGTACGCTGAGCAAATAACCTGAGCATCTGGATTGCATGAAGAAGGATGCGGCATCAAGATCAGAGGAAGACTTATTAAGAACCTGAGATATGTGGATAACACAACTCTGTTTGTGAAAACAAGGAGAACTTGAAGCACTGGCCGATAAATGAAGACGAAGGACAGACTACAACTTAACATAAAAAACAAATCCTCCCAACTGGACCAATAGACAACATCATGATAAACAGAAAAAGGATGGAAGTTTTCAAGGATTTAATCTTTCTTGGATCCTCAATCTACACTGATGGAAGCAGCAGTAGAGAAATCAAACCATGTGTTGCATTGGGTAAATATGCAGCACAAGAGCTCTTGAAATTGTTAAAGACCAAGATGTTACTCTGAAGACTAATTTGGGCCTGACCCAACCATGCTACTTCAGTCACCTCAAATTCAAGTAAAAGATGGATAATGAGTAAGGAAGACTGAAGAGGAATTGATACACTTCAATTACGGTACTAGTGAAGAATATTCAAAATACCATAGACTGCCAGAAGAACAAATAAATCTGTCTTGGAAAAACCACAGCAAGAATGTTCCTTAGAAGCAAGGAGGGTGAAAGGTTTGTCTCACATACTTTGGACACTTGATTAGGAGACCAGTCCCTGCAAAAGCATATTATGCTTGGTGAAGTAGCGTGTCAAAGTAAAAAGAAGAGCCTCTGAAAGATGGTTTGACAGCGTCGGCATCACTGGGTTCAAATGCAACCCTAGTGAGCATGGTACAAGAAGGGGCAGTGTTTTGTTCTCCTGTACACAGGGTCACCATGTGTTAGAACCAACCAATACCACCTCAAAAACAACTCGGACAAGAGGCAAAACCTCAGCTCTCAGTACCCTTAAATAAATGGCTAATTATATATAATTAGTCATATAATCATTTAATACTGAAATGCTAATACATAAAAAAACACCATAGTACAGGAAAAAAATTCCAAGAAGAGATAAAACCTTCAAGATAAGTTTATGTGTGTGTACTACCTACCTATATCGTAGTAATGACTATAAAAATACACATTTTCCATCATCTGTAGAACTGCTAACAATGCTATATTTTGATTAATATTCCTCAATCTTACGTAAGTATGATTACATATTTTGGTATGGAATATATAAATACATAATTTCAAAATTAATTAAAGAAGCACTGAGAAACATATACCGTAAAAGGAAAAGAGGCAACTCACTTTTAATAGTGGAAAACCAAACCAACAAAGGAAAACAAACCTCAAAGTTGTGTTAAGTCTCTTCACATTAAAGAAAACTATCGGGGACTGAGCATGATAGTGGGACAGGAGGAAAATCAAGGGAAATAGAGGAAAGAGCTGGGAGGCAAAGGGCATTTATAGAGGTCTAGATAAAGACATGTACATATGCAAGT
>NW_022104341.1:67960404-67972488 GCF_000313985.2 Echinops telfairi | reverse complement strand
AAAGTGGGTGAAGGGAGACGTCGGACAGGGCAAGATATGACAAAATAATAATTTATAAATTATCAAGGGCTCATGAGGGAGGTGGGAGCGGGGAGGGAGGGAAAAAATGAGGACCTATGCCGGGGGGCTTAAGTGGAGAGGAAATGTTTTGAGAATGATGAGGGCAATTATGTACAAATGCGCTTTACACAATTGATGTATGTATGGATTGTGAGTTGTATGAGCCCCTAATAAAATGATTTTTAAAAAAGGAATTAGAAACTGGTACATAACCCATTATGTAAATGATGGGCATTTAAATAGACCTCAATGAAGCATTCATGCAAAAGTAATGTTTCTGGTCTCCAGTAATATTTATTACTGGAGATATTTAGACTACATGCACAATGCTAAATATCTGAGTAAAATATAAATATAAATAAAAATATAAAATAAAACTGATAACCCAGATAATTCCTAACATACACGTGTCTAAATAATTTTGTTTTTAAATCCAGGTATTGATATCATGCACACCTTAAGTTTTATTAATAAAAGTAAATAAAACCCTCCAAACTATTTAAAATATCAACCCAAAGTTAACATAGAATTTTAGCAATTTAAATATATTTTTCAGACATTCTTATGCTCTACACTACAATCATCATTGTAAGTGCAAGTAAACGAAAAGTTATTCCCGTAATTCAAATGATATTTATGTTCTCTACAAACTAATTTATCCTTATTACTTTATCAGTATTTGCTTCTAGACTTATTTTACTATAAATTAAAAATTGCTCTATTTACCAGCCCTTGTTCAAACAGCTCTTTTTCTTCTATCGTCCACTTTACTGAGTAACTGGTTGGTTTTGTAGGAGAGTGTACCCTGGGGGGAAGAGGAATTGCAAACAATTTCTGAAATGGAACATTCCACTTGGTTATAAATAGCCATAGTACTATATTTAGTCCTTGAATCGAACTTTTTTTTTTTTTAATTCTACAGCTTTTTAAAAAAGCCTGTTCTTCTACCCAGGGAAGTGAACTACCTGAGCTAGAGAAGTCTAGATTAGAGTGCTGGGAGCCCCAAAACAAATCCTTAGGTCTCAGTGAAGCTAACACTGGAAAAGCCTAAGGACGTCAGTGTGATCAGAAGACTCAGGCTGGATGCAAAGCAGCACACAGTTATCCAGTCCCCAAGACCAGAAACATTATTATTTCTTTGTTTATATACATACTGAGCCAGAAAAAGTCAAAAAAACCTAAAGCACTGTATTTATTTCTTTAAAATACAGTACTGATATTAAACATAAAATGTGATGCTCATGAATTTAACAATAATCAGCCATGCCTGTCAGTTAATTTCATTTTTTGGTTATTGCTTACATTGAAAAATACAAAGCCAAGCTCTGCTCAGTGCTCAAGCTATGGCAATTGGAAATATAAACAAAAACTCTGTTAAGTTCACCAATTTAATGGACAATGAACAATGTTTGTAAACACAAAATACCAATTTTTCTTCAATGATAGGGAAAGACTAAAAATGGTTTACTTAACTTCCCTTGATAACTTAATTACCCAAGTTAAGTAAAACTAAACTAGTCTATGAAAATTAAACCCAACACCAATAAAAAGCAATGCTGTCCAGTCGATTCCAATTCATACCGACCCTACAGGACAGAGGAGAACTGCCCTCTAGGATTTCTGAGGCTACAGATCTTCAGGATTGTAGAACCACCCTTAACTCCACGAACTACCAGGACACCTATATAAGTAGTGTCTATATCAGCTAATAGCTTCATAAAATTGCCCCATAAATCCCTACGGAATCATCTTTTCCATAATCTAACAGAGTTGCCTGCTTAGGGTGATAGAAGAAATTCTGGCAAAGCCCACCATTAACCAATTCTTATTGCATTTCAGCAGCGGGAGGAGAGAGCTTACATTTACATTCACTCTATCTTTTTGCACAACCCAAGGTCCAAGGGCATATCCACTGAACAATAATGTTTCTTTTAAAGTTTCCCACCATTTCTCACAAAACCAAAAAGATTTGAAAAGATAAAGCATAAGTACATACATGACTTTTCCCATTTTCTGCAGACTGCACCACATGAAAAAAATAATAAGTGCCCTTTAAAGGCCTTTTAAAAATGCAATTCAACCTTCTTTAAAGTATTATAGATTATTAAAAAAATAAAAAAATAAAATAGGTTAAAAAACAAAACAAAACAAAAAAAGTATTATAGATTAACTTTACCTTTTCACATCTTTTTTATCATTTTCCTTTTGATTGAACCAGAATTTTTCTGGAAGTGATTTTTTAGATAAGTAATACCTGTATAAGCATTAAGGAAACGTTTAAACCAGTAATAAAGATAACTTTTATGTGATTTATATAAAGTAGACACTCATACTTCACAGTCACACTAGAGCTCTAGCCCAACCAATTCCTCTCAAAAGCCTTTTTCAGATCTGCAAAAAATAAGAATATACATGTTATTCTTCAGAGTTGTTATATGGACTATGATATGCGTGAAATACCTTAAGACTGTGACTGTAAAACATACGTGCTAAATAAATGCATGTTTCTCTGCTCTAGATGGTGAAAACGGTCAAAGCGCTAGGCTGCAAACAGAAAGCCTGGTGGTTTGACTCACCCAGAGACGCCTTGAGATAAAGTGTGGGTGATCTATTTTGGAAAACACCAGCCGCTAAAAACCAGTTTTCTAGTGACATTCAGATTTTCTTCCCTACATAACTGGCTGTCATACTGTGCTTCTGCGGTAATAATTTTAGGATATCAAACTAGTCCCGGGGAGTTGGAGATTGAAGAAGTCCCAATGTCCACCTCTTTCAAGATGGTATAATGCTCCAAATTTCCCTTTCTCCCTTGAGCACATTCTCTTGAACCCCCAGGGCTCTGCCATTAGCTGCAAAGTTCCATAGACACACGCACAAAGTTAAAGAAATGTTTCATATGCTTATGGGTGCTGTTAAAGTGCAAATCTGAAGATTTCAGACAAGTGCAGGGTCCAGAGCCAAAGGCCAAAAATGCCTGAAAATCAAGGTGTGTTGTCTTGCTTCTACTAAAGCTCAGTCAGGAAGCAGAGATAAGGCTTTGAAGGGATGTGGTTTTCATCCTTTAGCAGACCCCCCAAAGAAACAAAGGATGCTGTCTTTTTAAAGCACATCCTTAGTAAAATTTAAAAACCCCAAACACTGCTACTGAGTCCATTCTGACCCGAGAGGACTAGAACTAATGCTGCCCATTAGTATGGCAGAGAATGCCCTCCAAAATGGAGCGACAGCCAGAGTCCAGAATTATAATACATCATATAAGAAAGTATAGATAGAGGGGCCACATTAATTGATCCCAACTCAGGTTCTTTATAAAAGCCATCTATATGAGATCAAATGGTGAACAATGTAAAACAAAATGAGAAGATCCGGGAACAGGGACATTAAACAGAACCACCAGGTGGAAATCAAGAGTATGTTTAGGCACTGTGAAGAGTGTAAGCAACGTCACTGAACAATTTGTGTGGCTGTTGTGAGGCTACGATGCACAAAGTTGGCAGCTCCTCTCGAGAAACACGGGGCTTTCTACTCCCATGAACAGTCTCAGAAGCTCACCAGGGCAGCTCTATCCTGACCTATGAGTCAGTGTTGACAGTAAGTAGCTGCTGTGTAAATTTTCACCAAAAATATGTAATTGAAAGAAAAAAAACCTGAAACACCCCATGCTTTATGTAAAGTTTTTCTCTGCAATATGTTGAAAAGTCCAATGACTTCCAGTCAGTTGCCACCCAAAGTGATCCTATGCACATCGCCCGGTGGCACCGTCCTCACAGTCGTTCCCTGTTTGAGCCCATTGTCCCAGCCACATGTCAATCCATCTTGTTCATTTGTAGAAATTTCACAAAAGGTGCATAAGCTGCTGTAAGGAGCTCCGATGGAGTAGTGGTTACAAGTGAGGCTACGATGCACAAAGTTGGCAGCTCCTCTCGAGAAACACGGGGCTTTCTACTCCCATGAACAGTCTCAGAAGCTCACCAGGGCAGCTCTATCCTGACCTATGAGTCAGTGTTGACAGTAAGTAGCTGCTGTGTAAATTTTCACCAAAAATATGTAATTGAAAGAAAAAAAACCTGAAACACCCCATGCTTTATGTAAAGTTTTTCTCTGAAATATGTTAAAAAGTCCAATGAATTGATTTGATTGGTTGTTCAAGGTAGAACTTGGGACAATCTGCTTTCCTATTTCTAATGAAAACAGAGCAGAGTTCAGGGTTATTTTTTACCCTAATAAAAAAGATACACTTAAGACATACCTGGAACCCTCCATTTCAAAGTTCTTAAACTAGATTATTGTTAGTACTACTGGGTTAATAAAATGTCAGTCAACAAATATTTACTGATTGTACACCTTGTTTATCAAATGAGGTTCTAGGTACTAGGCACTGAAGACAAAGGCATAATACCTATATGTCTCTTGGGGTCTGTTGGGCTCTTCCATAGCTCTTATTTTCATTATTTGCTTCCAGATGTGGAAAGGAATCAATGGCTACAATGTGTTAACTAACCTACAATTGCTAACATCATATGTCAAAGAAGCTAGAACAAGACCCACGCACAGAACTGCAAACACAGAGCCACACCTTGGGGGAGGAGAGCTCTTTATTCTGTCCTATCTATTTTATCTTGTTTGATTCACAACCAATGCTCATGAAAGCAGCAGACAAGATTTCAAATGATGCATTGCACTGGGTAAACATGCTGCATCTCTGCATGGAGTACACATGCTGCCTGAGGCCTCTGTGTTTAAGACGATAAACGTCACTTTGAGGACATTTTCAATCACCTCACATGCCTATGAAAGTTGGACATTGAATGAAAAAATCAACTCGATGCATTTGGATTGTGGCGCTGGCGAAGAATACTGAGAGGACCCAGGACTGCCAAATGAACCAACCAATCTGTCTTGGAAGAAATACCATCAGAGTGCACCTTAGAAGCAAGTGTGGCAAGAGTTGTCTCAAGTGCTTTGGACATGTTATCAGGAGAGACCAGTCCCTGGAAGAGGACATCATGTTTAGTAAAGCAGAAGGGCAGTGAGAAAAAGGAAGACTCTTGGAGAAACGGACCGACACAGGGGCTACAACTATGCGCTCAAACACAGAAACAACTGTGAGGACGGCATAGGACCAGATAGGATGCTATTTTGTCCTTACTCAGTAGCACCTAACAACATTTATTTTATTCCATGCTTTTTACTTACATTCCTCCCACATCACACCTGTAAACTGGTAGAGCGGGAAGTGAAAACTTTTACATATGCTAATTCTGTGTCCTTGGATAAATTAACAGCTCTGAATTTCAACTTATATAACTGAAAACAAAGACTTGTACTAAATAATCTTGATTTGGAATAAAGCTCTGATTTATATATTGTAGAAATTTTACTCAATATGAAATCTTATATTCAGTGTAGTTGGCTGACAATAGCAATTCAGTTAAAACAATGAATCCAATATTAGACTTAGCAATAAAATAGGATTTGAGGAATAAAATGCAGCTTTTCCCTAAAAATATTATATAACAACATTATGTAACAGCAGTCTGGAGCCAAATAAAACCCAGCTGACTAGTCCATCTGTCCCCACTTGTAACTTTTGCATGAATACATTTTTAAACCTCAGATCTCTTCTTATAATCATTAAAGGATACTCTTCTTCCAACAACATCTTCTCAATGACAGCTCTGTTCTCCTCACTGATGGTACTATCCAGAGTCCAAGGCTAATAAAAAAAATTTTTTTAAAAAGGAAAGAAAGAAGTTTGGCTTTTTAAAAAAATCTACTGTTTCTTAAAATTACCTTCTATAGTTGTCAAATAAAAATTCATGATGATATGATCATTACAAACAATAACACTATTTCTGGAGGATTCGCATATGCACTGGAAGTTCCAAAATGACACTTGAAGAGAGGTATCATTATCTTCATAGAGGCAGCACAGCACAACAAGCGTTTTACACTGAAGAGCAGAGACTTGGCATGCAAAGTTGTTCCACACCAAGGCTCCTACTCCTATCCATGCTAACGTTGATAATGGTGATCTGGTACTGGCGCCTATGTATTTCCAAAACTTCTATAATTATTTTGCCCTGCTTAAGCCACAATTTCTTCCTTGAAGATTGTATTCATTTTCAGTTCTCAAAAGGTACATCTTTTTAGCTGAGAGCACGTCTCCAAGTTCCAGACGGATTCATAGAACCACTCACTGGAGTCCATTTGGGTAGCTTCTCAAATTTAGCATTTCCAAGCATCATTCACGGCCATACACTTTCACGCCTTTCCCCTGCCTTCTCAACTTTGTAAACGACACCATCGGTCACGAAATTAGTCAAGGGAAAAGAATCAAGAACTCATCCTGAATTCTTTTCTTTTTCCTCAATCCTCAAAGTTGTATCTCTTTTGCTACCACTCCAGGACAAGCTACCACTGTATCTTGCCGAAATCATTACAATTTTCCTAGCTGGGCCCTTTGCTTCTGTACTTTTCCTTCCCTATAGGCTGTTCTTCACAGCACCCGAAGTGGCACCTGCCTCTCCAACCTTGTCTATGCTGCTGCTCCCTCCTTCCCTACTCTAGTCTAGACCCTGGACTCTAATCAATGCTTATTCCTAATCTCTAATCATGAGATTAGACTGGACTCTAATCAAACCCCACGTCTTACTATGTCTGTTCATTTCTTTTCTCCTTGTTCTCAGCTTAAGTAACTTACTGACTTTATCTAAAATAATCTCCGCCCCCGTGCTAGTCTTAGCCAGACTCTCTATTTCGTTCATATTCTGTAATTAATGTATATGTTAGTTCCACCCGAACGTCCTGTAGAATGTTAAGTTCCTTAAACATAGGATCATGTCTGTCTTAATTATAGTTGTATCCCCCAAACCTGGCCTACTGTATAGCATGCAGTATGTACTCAAAATATAACTGCTAAAGGAAGAAATAAGTACTGCAACAATCCCCATTTTTCAGGTAAAGTAACTGAGGTTTACAAATCTGGTCAAGTGGTAGAGCAAGGAGTTCTACTTCAGTCTAGTTGGCTCCAAAGGTGTTTCCCAACAGGCCATTTTCCCAAATCAAAAGAAATAAGAAATTTTTTTTCTTAAAGAAAATTGTTTCACTTTATTATCTGTAACAGTTGAGAATAACTACCTCTTAAAAATAACCCACACAACTCTGGGATAGGGATACTATCACATACCTAGGATTTAACTAAAAATTAAAAATACTTACAATAAGGCCATTATCAGTTCTCCAGGATGAATCCAGAAAGTGATCTTGTTGTAAAACAGGCACTGCACTTCCATCACTCCTGTAGCCAAAAAGTAAACATAAACGTGCTATTACACGAGTTTCTTCCTTAACATACAGAGTGACCACCACAGAAATGCTGGTTCTCTCTCTCTGGTCTGTAAAACACAAGCTGTTGTCAGCTATATAATCTCAATGGCTAAATACCAGGTGTGACTACTCACTTCTTCAGTTCTTCAAGAATACAAAACTTGCTGGAGCAACCACAGCAGGCTCTGTGGCCTTAAATCCACACTCAAGATGTCTTGTGGTGAGTACCCATTTGTATACAGGAATTCAACTGTGCATTGACTCACCTCGCTCCACCTAACACCTACCATTAATAGCAACACCCTCCAAATGACGGAAACACAAAACCACATATAGGAAGAGAACCAAATAGAAAGCACTCAAAAGATGGTACTGCAAAGGAAAAAAATACATTTTAAAAAGAATGCTTATAATAAAAAGTAAAGATTAACTGGTTATTTGGGGGCGTTTCTATGCCTGTGGGCAATTAAACTATTAACCCTCTTACTCCTCTTACGGAACAAATAAAAACTTTTTCTAAAGTCATCTTACATACAAAAAAGGCTGAATAGTTGAGTTTTGAGTTCTACCTATGATATAATTACACAGATTTGCTTTTGTATATTTTAGTTATATTTCTAATACAGCATTCAACTTATTTCCAGGCCCCATTTAGTGGCAAAGAATTTATTGCTAAGACTGCAAAAACAATCAATATGCCAATAAAACTATTAAAAAATAAAACTCTCAGCGAGTTCATACGATTGAATCTTAGTCTACCGTGGTTATAATAAACGGTGGTCCTAATAAATCATTCTCTGTAATAAACTTCTCTCCATTACTAATGGCAAATAAGGTTTAAACAGGTGTTCCCTCTGATCTGGGATTTCGAGGCACAGCAGCAAAAGGAAACCTTTGCTCAATTACCCAGGTCTGCCAAGGGCGCAGTGTCACTTCAAGCTCACTGAAGAAACTCCTCCCAGTAGCTGCTCCTCCAGAACTAGCACTAGTTTTGCCTCAAGTGTGTGAATCTGGTCCTTGGATTCCCCCTGTTTCTAATCTGAACTCAGCTTTCCTTTCAAATCTGCTCACACATGGGTCCCTTTCTCAGCAACCTGCCATCCTCAGCTGCCCCAGTCAGAAATCTGAGCCTGTTCTTCCGGACTCACGACCCACCTTCAATTTGTCACCAATTCAGCTGTTTCTTCTTTTTCCAAATCCAATCCAACCACATTGTGATGTCCCCTAGTTCTGCACTTTATACTTTCTTTGAGTCGGCCTGAGAGAGTAAGTTGACACGGCAGCATCTTCTCTCATCTTTCCCCATGTATGACCCTACGATATGAGCCTTCAAAAAGTTAGTGAAAACTTCCTATCTTTTAATTCCAATTCCCATATACTTCCTGAAGGCCCCTCACATGTATTCATACTCCTTGTGTGCATATACACTACATGGTTGTTGGGTGTGGAGCTGATTCCCACTCACAGTGACGTAGGTGACACAGTAGACTGCCCCAGTTTTCTTCGCTGCAGTTTTTACAGGAAAAAAAAAATTGCCAGGTTTTTCTCTCGCAGAACTGATGAGTAAGTTCAAGCACCAATCTCTGATTCAGCAGTCAAGTTCTTTTTTTATTATTATAACTAAGTCATTTTATTTGGGGCTCTTAGAGCCCTTACAACAATCCATCATCAATTGTATCAAGCACATTTGTACATATGGTATGTTGCTATCATATTTTCAAAATATTTTCTGTTTAAGCCGTTGGGATCAGCTCTTTTTTCCCCTCCCTCTTCCACCCTCCCACTCTCATGGACCCCTTTTCATATCTAACAAATGCCCGCTTTCTCTCTGTCCACATTATTGTTGTCCATCCCCCTGGGGAGGCAGGAGGGATTATATGTCATTGTAGTTGGTTCCGTTTTTCCCCCTACCCTCATGGTATTGCTACACCCATTGTTGTTCCCGAGGGGTTTATCTGCCCTGGACTCCACGTGTCAAGAACTCTTATCTGTACCACTGTACATGTTCCAGTCTAGTCGGATTTATAAGGTAGAACTGGGGTCATCAGAGTTGGGGGAGGAAGCAGTAAAGAACTACAGGAATGTTGTGTGTTTCGTTGGTGCTGTGCTGCCCCCTGGCTGTCTTGATCCTTCCTTGTGGCCCTTCTGTGAGGGAAAGCTCAACTACCTCCAGATATGGGTCTCTACTCCAACCCCTATCATTTGCATCAATATATTTGTTTGTTTGGGTCTTCTGATGCCTAATACCTTATCCTGTTGACACCTCGTGATTACACAGGCTGGTGTGCTTCTTCCTTGTGGGCTTTGTTGCTTCCCTGATAGATGGCTGTTTGTTTAGCTTCCAGCCTTTAAGACCCCAGATGCTATATCTTTTAATAGCTGGGCACCATCAGCTTACTTCACCACATTTGCTTATGAACCCATTTTAGCAGTCAAGTTCTTAACTGTTGCACACCAGGGCTTCTTATATAACATACACATAAAGATCCTGTATGTGAAAACACACACACACACACGGCTTAAAAATGTTCATAAAAAATGGAATTAAAATCTTACTTTTCCCATCTTTCTTGAAGCTCCCTTCTGTGTATATAAACAGACATGCATAACAAACATCCAGTATACAAACACGTTTATTGTCTGTCTCATAAAGAATGATAACTATATGATTTTTGATAACATATAGTCAAGACTTGGCATAAAGTATTTTTTAACATTTGTTGAATCAACAAAATAGAGGTAAACATGCATCATATACATCTATGAGCAAAGGAATGAGGCTTTTATTATAAAACCAACGAGGGATTAAAAAAGGAACAGCATGATCAGATTTGGGTGTGATGACGACTACTCTAGCTTTAGGAAAGAACAGATGTGAGACAAAAAAATTAGGAGCGGTTAAGAGAAAGTGATTATACACCAGCCTGTGTGATCATGAGGTGTCGACGGGATCAGGTACCAGTCATTTAAGACCCAGAACAAAACCATACCCAAGGTGAATGGGGGGTGGGGGGAATGGAGTGGAGACCCAATGCCCATCTGTAGATAATTGGACATCCCCTCTGAGCTAGTTTATTGTGCCAGGCTGGCCGATAAACACAAGTGGGATTAACTGAAGGGCAGAGTGATAAATGGCTCGGTGAGCCTTGCCTTTCTTGTCTCTCACTCTTTAATCATTGGACCAGTGTGCGGCTGCCTTGCTTGTTCTGTGTCTCAATTTAGAGAGTACACTACCTGTGGGACGCCTAGCCTGTGGACTGTGTGGCCGTAAGTTGAGGTCCCTTTAAGACCACACCATTGGAATTTACATCTCTGGAGCTGGGGACTGACAGTTGGTGACCTGCCTTGCTGTTTGCGGCCTGTGCTGGAACAGCCTAGCTCTCTCTACAGAGGACTGACTATCTGGCAGCTCTCAAGACTTGAAGGACTGCCAGTGTGTCTCACAACTCTCTCATGGGAGTGAGTTGCACTGAGCCATTTGTACGGCTTTATAATTTAACTGTTCATTTCTTGCATTATATACCTATCTGTATATAATTTAACAGTTCATTTCTTGTTATTTATCTATCTATATAAATATATATATATAACTATCAGCAATCTACTTTTATCCCTAGATAATCCTGTCTAATACATTTTGGTACCAGGAGTGGGGTACGAACCCTCGTAGACATATGTCCACTGGATTGTGCATTAATACTTTCAGCTGGGACGGGTGGATCTATTGACTGGGGTGGCTCAATTGTTTCTAAGGGCTTAATATCCTCCTCTTCTGGATCATCAGCCCGTATGTTCCCATCCCATGTTTCAGGGTCCCAACTATTCCCAATCAATGCTCTCTGGTTTCAGACACTGCTCGATCTGCAATTCAGCTGCTGTTGTAATTCAGCCACTTGCATAATGAGACTCTGGACCTGGTTCTCAGCAGTGTCAGTTCTTTTGCTAGAGAAGGCTCTCCTTTGTAACACAGATGGAAGTTTTCAAATCTGTGTCTGCACCTGAGGCGCGCTTTTGAGGCTCTAAGACCATCCCTCTCATTAATCACACTTTCCATTTTAAGGACCAGCCAACCAGCTTCCCTATACTTGTCATCCTAACACTCCTGGAAAATATCAAACATACGATCATTCAGAGCCTCTCCTTTAACCAGCACCTCATCTATCGGTGGTGCTACTTTAGGTATTATCTTTGCTATCTCACACCATGGATTAGGAATAGTAGCAGACTTGTTCATGCTTTGGGATATTGAAGTAGCATAACTAGTGTTAAGTCTAATCAGGCTGGAGAGCCAATTTAAGAAGCCCATATTTATGATTTTATTTCTCTAGAAGCACTCCTGGTACCAAAATGTATTAGACAGGGTTTTCTAGAGATAAAACCAGATTGCTGATAATATATAACACAAGAAATGAACAGTTAAATTATAAAGCCGTACAAATGGCTCAGTGCAACTCACTCCCGAGAGAGTTGTGAGACACACTGGCAGTCCTTCAAGTCTTGAGAGCCGCCAGACAGTCCTCTGTAGAGAGAGCTAGGCTGTCCCAGCACAGGCAGCAAACAGCAAGGCAGGTCACCAACCGGTTAAGTTTACGATAGTCCACTGTCATTCTCCAGGATCCATCTGTCTTCTTTTTTAGTTGTTGGGGGCACTAAATGCAATAGCTTATCCTTCACTTTATTTATTTATTTATTTAT
>NW_022104341.1:67936491-67960021 GCF_000313985.2 Echinops telfairi | reverse complement strand
ATTCTTTCAAAAAATTGGGACTTTTTAAAAACGCCGCGGAACATGGGAAAAATTGTTAAAAATTGGGACTGTCCCGCCAAAAGCGGGCATCTGGTCACCTTAATCTAGAGTCTTTGATACATCCTCCTTAGAGGGTCCAATCAGCATAATGTCATCAATATAATGGACCAGTGTGACATTTTGTGGAATAGATAAGTGATCAAGATCCCTTCGGATTAAATTATGACACAGGGCAGAAGAGTTGATGTACCCCTGGGAGGGAGTTGTGAAAGTATATTGTTGCCGCTGCCAGGTGATGGCAAACTGCTTCTGGTGGTCCTTCGAGACTGGTAATGAGAAGAAGGCATTATCCAGATCAATAGCTGCATATCAAGTACCAGGAGAAGTATTAATTTGCTTAAGCAATGAAATCACATCTGTAACGGCAACTGCAATTGGAGTCACCACAGGGAAAAAATGAGCCAGTCAGGGAACAGTATAGCACTGATGAAACACACAACTTTCCTCTAGTTCTTTGGTGCTTCCTTCCCCCCACTATCATGACCTCAATTCTACCTTACAAATCAGATTAGACAAGGACATGCACACTGTTACAGACAAGAGCCCGCAGCACAGGGAATCCAGGATAGATAAACCAACCCCTCATGGTCAACAATGAGTAGAGATATCAGGAGGATTATGGGAGAAAGGGAGAATCGATCACAAGGATCAACCTATAAACCCCTCTCAGGGGGAAGAACAACAGAAAAAATGGGTGAGGGGTGATGGAGGACAATGTAAGATATGAAAATAATAATCTATAACTTATCAAGGGTTCGTGTAGGAGGGAGGGGGAAGAAATGGGAAGCTGATATCAGGGGCTCAAGTAGAAGAGAATGCTTTTAAAATGATGATGGCAGCGTATGTGCAAATGTGCTTGATACACTGTATGAATGTATGGATTGTGATGAGATGTAAAAAACCTCCAATAAAAGTATTTAATAAAAAAGAAAGAAAACCTGAAGAAGGATGTTGATGGAAATATATAAAATGGGTTTTATAAATTATATATTCATAAAGGAATCACTAAATACATTTTTAAAAGTGATTATAAACAAGCTGGAGGAGCTGACAGTAACCTATTGTGTGCCTTATTTCCATTATAGCTGCCTCTATGACAGAGTAGAAGCGCCCCAGGGGGGTTCTTAGGCTGTATGTTTTATGAGAGCAGATCGGCAGGGCTTTTCTCCAACAGAGTGACTAATGGGTTTAAGCGGTCCATCTTTCCTCCTGATATCTCTACTCATTGTTGACCATCTAAAAGCTGAGTGTGTAATTATTGCTCTCTATAGTAACATACCTAGGAAACAAGCAGTGAGAATCACAAGGGAATACACATGAAAGGTCACAATATACAATCAACAGTCACTTCAGACTGATAGAGTGAAGGGGGAGTAAAAAGTGGCGGGCGTGTAAGGAGAGGCAAGGAATCAAGTTCAAGTCTATGCCTTCAATGAATGGGTGGATCATGGTACCATTTACTGAACTTGGGAATACTGGATAGGCAGGTTTAATGGGGAGGAATTAAGTAAGAACAAAGATGAGCCAGAGGGAATGTCCAAGTACAGAAAGTTCAGAGCTGGATAAGGATAAAAAGATTGAAGTCTCAGGAGAGAAATCTGGGTTGGTGATAGATTTGGGAAACACCATCATATATTAGACTGAACGTGTAGAATTTCCATTTGTGTAGTTCCAAAGTGGCTGAACGTTGGCAAAATTTCATCCAGTGCAACCTAGCAGGCAGAAATGGTAGGCTTTCAGTCAGGAGTGGTAGCCCCAAAGAGACTAGAAGGAATGGCACGAGAGGTCAAAGGAAGCCAAAAAGGCAATTTAAAAAAATTTAACAGGTGTTTAAATTAACCTACTTCAAGAGGTACGCTGATGCTGATTTCCATAGGATCAGAGCCCTAACCCGCAGAAGCACCAGGATATCATGTTAATGATGCTCCCAAAGGCTGGGTAAAGCACTGGCTCAGACCTATAGACCTACAACCAAAAGTCTCTGTAACCCTGCTTGTAGGAGATTCAAATGACCACAGGTGCTCACGCACGGCCATTCAGTCATAGCAGGCCTACATAGGATTACTGAGGCGGCAAATCATTATGGAAGCAGATAACCTCATCTTTCTGGTTGGTGGGCTTGAACTGTCAACCTTGTACTCAGCTGTTCATGGCTTATCCAACAGCACTAGCAGAACTCCTTACAGGAGTACACTTAAATTCTGGCAGCAGACCTAAAACCCAAGGAAGGAGAAAGGGAACTTAAAATTAGTTTAAAGAAAGGGGGTGGGGTGGATAGTGGAAGAGTAGCAGAACCAATGCTCCTGGATAATATTCAATGGACCACTGATAAAATATCTCATGGACATGTGAAAAAGTAAATTAAATCAAGCATGTGTTGTGTAAGCATTTGGCCAAGTTTTAAACACTACACACATGTGAACAACTATTATTACTATAAGGAGTCCCGGGGGCACTGTGAGTTAAGCATTGGGCTGTGAGCCTAAGTTCAAACCCACCAGCCACTCAGCAGGAGAGAGAAGAAGTTGTCTGTTCTCAAAAGTTTACAGCCTCAGAATCCCTAAGCTGCAGTTCTGTTCTACTCTGTCCCCAAAGAGTTGCTATGAGTCAAAATCTACTGGATGGACCGCAGGGGGTATAGGCTCCCCACTATAGGCTCCCTGCTCATCTGCCAAGGCTTTGGGCTGTTTCCATAAAGACTAGAGAAAATGACCCTATGGGTTTAATTATCCTCATTTTATAGTGCTTCTACATCCTTTCATGGGCAGAGTTGGTATTCTTGATTCAGAGGCCCCGATACAAGGTTGAAGTATGTGAAATTCCTCTTCAAAAAAAAAAAAAAGAAAAAGTCAAATGACAATTTCACATGGTTCAACCTAAAACTAACAAAGATGTGCACAGCGTGTACAATATGGCCAGCTGAATTTAGAACCCAGATCTTGGATTCCTGCCCAGTTTAGGCCCCTTCTCTTTACTAATTGGAGACAGTGGATTAACCCTTGAAAAGGACTCATACTGATTTCCTTATTCAAAAAGTGGTACATCATGACTTCCTTACTTGGAAGCAAGAAACCAAAGGACCAGATCTTCCAAGCTGGGGCTGCTTTTTATGACCACAACAGTCCTGTTCTGCAGGACTGTTCTATAGTCAGAGCTGCCCCACCGGGTCTTCAGAATACCATCACTGAAGGCAGGGAGGCAAAGAAACCTGTAAGCGCATTCTCCCTGAAACCAGCATGGTGGAAGAACTCGTTTGCAAAGAATCCTACATCTCCACGGAGCTCTGGTTGCAAGCGTTGGGCTGTAACTGCAAGCCCCAGCGTCCAAACCCCCCAGCTGCTCTGCAGGAGACAAAAGAAACCCTATGGCACAGTTCTACTCTGTCCGACAGAGTCAGTCAGGATCGACTAGACAGCAGTGGGCACCAGATACCAAAAAGCATGTCCCATAAATATTTCATTTGATCTTCCCACAATCTCATTTTACACCTACAGGGTCAGAGGTTCGGGCTCATTACATTTCTTGCCCAAAGTGACACCACTATTAAGTGGTCAAATAAAAACTCAAACTCACTGCCTTGGAGTCAAAGTTGACGCAGCGACCCCCTGTTACTGTTCACGGAAGTAGAACGCCCAGTCTTTCTCCCGCGGAGCTGTTGGTGGTTTCAAACTACCCACCAGGCAGATGGCAGCGCAAGGCGTGAACCACTGCTGCTCCAGTGGTAGCGCCGGTCAATACAGAAAACAGACAGCGGTGCAACTCTAACGCCTTTACGTCCAGCGACCTTCCGGTCGGGAAGTTTCCCCGTCACGGAGTCCCATCGACTCGACGGCAGTGGTGGTATTTTGGTTAGGGTTGGCGGGAGTGGATACCTCGTGTCGAAAAAGAACCTGTGGCCAGAAGAGAGGAAACCACGCGAGTTGCCCAAGGTCGCCACGACTCGCCAGTGACAAAACAAGGGTCCCTTGTTTAACTCCTGGTTTGCAAAGTGTAGCAGTCACCCCAGTTCCAGTTACTGTCGGGTGTGGGGTGAGAGAAATAACGGGAGGATGGGGGGAAAAGAGAAAGGGAACTGCCACACGTGTGCATTGCGCCAGCGAAAGCGGCGCCCTCGCAGCAGCCCAGGCGGGACCCGGCGCCGGGGGCCCGCCCGCTGGGCTCGGCACCAGCCGGCGAGCGGGGCGGGCGGCCTAGCGGACGGTCTTCCGACGCCCCGTCCTGGCCGCACCTGCAGCCCCTCAGGGGTTACCTCCTTCCACCCGCGCCCTCTCCCCCCCGACGAACCCCGCTCCCTTTGCCTCACCCTGACTGTGCGGCGGCCACTATTGTATCCCCCTCGATATCCACATCCGCCTCTTCCGCTGCCATGATGCGGCCAGACCCGGTCCGGTCCTCCGTAAAGATCTCGCGAGAGGTGGCGAGCTGCGGGCGGGGCCGGAAGCGTCACGGGAAGGAGGGGAAGCCGGGTCCAGCCCCTCCTAGGCAGGAGGCGGGGCTTGCGGGGGAAGAAGTTAGGGTTCGCTGCCTTTTGTAAATCGCCTGGAGTAGGGCCAGGGGCCTGGGCTTTGAGGAACTTGCAGGTAGGTCTTTTGCACAGATTCTACTGCTCTTACTTGTAAAGTGGTGATCATAGCAAATCTCTTTTTAGACTGCTGCGAAGTCAGGCCACACTTTGGAAACTAGGAAGTTGGCAGCTCTTCAAAACAAAAACGCACTGCCCCTTGTCTCTTCCCTCACAGAGCCTTTCAGTCCGGGTGAAGCTGCGCCTGTGCGTTTCTGAGACTGGAAATTGTTCCAGCAGCAGAGAGCTTCATCGTTCTCCAGCAGAGCAGCTGGTGTTTTTGAAAAGCCAAGCTTGTGTTTAGCAGTAATGGGTATCTTACTATTACTCCAAACTTCTTGTTAGGTGCCATCGATTCCGTTCCTACGCATAGCAACCTTATGCACAACCGAAGGAAACACTGCCTGGTCGGGTGCCATCCTCACAATTGTTCCTATGCTGTGCCCACTGTTGCAGCCACTGGGTCAATCTATCTAGTTGAGGGCTTTCCTCCTTTCCCCTTACCCTTCTGCTTAACCAAGAATGATGTCCTTCTCCAGGGACTGGTCTTTCCTGACCACAGGTCCAAAGTATGTAAGACAAACTCTCGCCATGCTTGCCTCTAAGGAGCACTCTAGCCACACTTCTTCTAAGACGGATAAGTTTGTCCTTTCGAGCCGGCCAGGGTGCAGTACAGCACTGACGAAACTCAACATTCCTCTTGTCCTTTATTGCTTCCTCCTCCCCACCCCCTATCACGACCCCAGTTCTACCTTACAAATCTGGATACACCAGAGCAAGTACATTAGTATAGATAAAAGCTCCTGCTTGACATGCAGAATCCAGGACAGATAAACCCCTCAGGACCAGTAATGAAAGTAGTGATACCATGAGGGTAGGAGAAAGGGGAAAGCAGAAGGAGGAGAAAGGTGGAACCCATCGCAATGATCCATGTACAACCCCCATCCCCACGGGGGTGAACAACAGAAATATGGGTGAAGGGAGACAGTAGACAGTGTAAAATATAAATAATTTATGAATTATCAAGGGTTCACAAGGGTGGAGGTGAGGAGGAGGGAAGAAAAGCTGATACCAAGCACTCAAGTAGAAAGAAAATGTTTTAGAAATGATAGCAACATATGTACAAATGTGCTGATACACTGATGTATGAATTGTTATTAGAGCTGTAAAAGCCCCCAATAAAATGATTTATTAAATTTTTTATTTGTCCTTTTAGCAGTCCATGGTACTTCCAATATTCTTCTCTGGCATCAAAATTCAAATGCATTAGTTCTTTTGTCTTCCTATGCAATGTCCAGGTTTCATGCATATGATGCAATGAAGAATGCCATGACTTGGGTCAGGCTCACGTTAGTCTTTAGAGTAACATCCTTGCTCTTCAATACCCTAAAGAGGTCTTGCGTGGCAGATTTACCCACTGTAAAGTGTCATTTGATTTCTTGACTGCTGTTTCCATGAGTCTTGATGCGGATCCAAGCAAAACAAAATCTTTGACATCTTCAATCTTTCCTGCATTTATCATGATGTCATCTATTGGGCCAGTTGTGAGGTTTCTGATCTTTACATTGAGTTATAATCCATACTGTACTCTGCAGTCCTTGATCTTCATCATAAGTGCCGCAAGCCATCCTCACTTTCATGTACTATCTGCATACTGCAGGTTGTTAATAAGCCTGCCTCCAATTCTGGTTTATTCTTCACTGAATCCAGCTTCTCTGATGATTTGCTCAGCATACAAATTAAATAAGTAAGGTTATCTGCTGATTATTTCAATTTTCTCTTAAAAAATGATAGGAGAAGCTTTGTTAAACACTTACTGGAAGTGCTGAATTACTTCTATTTTAAAATTCACTGAACATTTATAAAATATTGTGGTTCCATATTTTACGTTTTAGAGATTTTTAGAATTAGGGGGAACAAGCTCTCGTGACTATGAATACTGATAATAACCCAATGTGGTAGGCATGCTTTGTGAAGAAGCCAGATAAGACCTCAGAAAGGTGAAATGCTTGCCCAAGGACACACAGAGCTGAGAATAGAACCCAGGTCTTTACTAGGAGCTTACTCTGTACAATCACGCTGTTAGGAGCGGTGAAAGTTAAAGACCATTTCCATCAAAGAAGTTATGACCGCTCAAGAAGGTAGATATTGAGCTGACATCACCGATGAGAGGCGGGATGGCCGAGGTCCCACGTGCAGCATAGTGGGCTGCTCCACGCCGATTCCGGACTCCATTTGCTCTCCAGGCACCAGTGCTTTTCCCTGGTGCCTGCTCGCTGCCTGTCTAGAGCAGATGACTGACGGTCTCAGAGACCACTCGTGGGAACACCAGCTCGCAGCCCAGATGTACCCATATGCTCTTCTCCCTCTCTAGAAGAGAAGAAGGCTTTGAATGTGCAGTAGCCAATGAGACACCGGAGTAACGCAATGGATCCTCATAGCTGCCCACCCACATGTTGTCTCATCCTGCTCAACTTCCTCCTGCTCTTGGCCTGAACATGCCCTTTCTCTGCTGGGGTCAGACACTTACGGACTTCTCTGGTTGGGGACCAGAGGCGGGCTGAGCTGACTGAGTTGACACAGGCCTGGAGGCACCAGCCTTTTTTGTGTGTGTTCTTCAGAAGAAAGTGCTCAGGAAAATAAAAGATACTCAAATTGTCCAAGATCATTTGAGATGTACATCTATTGTGCATCTACTATACAAACTTCATTTGGCTCACTCTGGATTTTTAAAGCAAATTTAAATTTCAGTCCTGAACATATCATAGGATTCCAAAATTGAAATATTGAACTATTTTGACGTTAATAAATAAATCTATGTTTAAAAAAAGAAGGTAGATATTAACATATGCATTTCTATCTTTACAACCTATCACTCACATAATTTTATTTCCTCGGGGGTTCTTACAACTCTTATTATAATCCATACATATATCCATTGTGTCAAGCACATTTGTACATATGTTGTCATCATTTTCAAAGCATTTTCTTTCTACTTGAGCCCTTGGTATCAGCTCCTCATTTTTTTCTTTCTTCCCCCACCCTCCTTCCCTCCCTCCCTCATGAACCCTTGATAATTTATAAATTTTTTTTCATGTCTTATACTAACTGCTGTCTCCCTTCACTCACTTTTCTGTTGTCCGTCAATCATTGTGATCAGTTCTCCCTTACTCCCCCCACCTTCCCCTTATCCTCCTGGTACAGATACTCTCATTATTGGTCTTGAGGGGTTTCTCTGTTCTGGATTCCCTGGGTTTCGAGCTCTTATCTGTACCAGTGTACATGCTCTGGTTGAGCAGGATTTGTAAGGTAGAATTGAGATCATGATAGTGGGGGGGGGGTGGCGGGGAGGAGCACTAAAGAACTAGAGGAAAATTGTTTCATTGGTGCTACACTGCGCCCTGACTGGCTTATCTCTTCCTTGTTACCCTTCTGAAAGGAGATGTCCAATTGACTACAGATGAGCTTTCTCTCTCCACTCTGCTCTCCCCGTCATTTACATCATATGATTTTTTGTTTTGTTTTGTATTGGGTTTTTTGATGCCTGATACCTCATATCATCAGCACCTCATAATCACACAAGATGGTGTGCTTCGTCCATGTGGGCTTTGTTGCTTCTGAGCTAGATGGCCACTTGTTTATCTTCAAGCTTTTAAGAGCCCAGATAGTATATCCTTTGATAGCTGGGCACCATCAGCTTTCTTCACCACACCTGCTTACGCACCCATTTTGTCTTCAGTGATCGTATCAGGAAAGGTGAGCATCACAAAGTTCTGGGTTAGTAGAACAAAGTGTTCTTGTGTTGAGGGAATACTTGAGTGGAGGCCCAATGTCTCTGCTGCCTTAATACTTATGTGTACATAGATCTTTCCCCTATCATTGTATATAAATGTATTTACATATATACATGCCTGTATTTAGACCTTTTTAAATGTCCTTTGCCTCCTAGTTCTTTCCTCCATTTCCTTTTTCTTTCCTCTTGTCCCACTATCATGTTCTGCATTCAGGTTTCAGTCATTCCTCTTGGCTACATTGCCCTTGATCAAGTGCCCCCAGGCATCCCATCTATTTTAGATCTCTTATTCTTCCCTCACTCACATAGTTTTAATTGGTAGTTTTCTTGCCTACCTTTCCATTGAGATGTGAATATTCTAAGAACAAAGACTGTATTTGTCAGTGCTTACACTGTGTCCCACAGAAACTCATGAAACGTTAAGGAAATGTCTCATGGGCACTATTCAGTCCCAAATTGAAGGTCAAGCAGAGACAAGACAAATGCAGGGTCCAGAGTCAGAAGCCCAAATGTCCAAAAATCACAGCAGATCTTCTTGGTTCAACCAACATTCAGTCAGGCAATAGAAGTATGGGTTCGATGGAGGTGTGGTTTTTATCTTTTTATAAGCCATACATCCATTGGTACCCCCTTGCTGATGAAGATCAATGGTGGTAGTCTTCAGTATGGATTAGGAAAGTATGTACAGAAAACAAAAATCCTCACAATGGGACCAATACATAACATTTTGATAAATGGAGAAAAGATGGAGGTTGTCAGGGATTTGAACTTGCTTGAATCCACAATCAATGCTCATGAAACTAGAGATCAAATGATGCACTGACGCATTGGATAAATATACTGCACAAGACCTCTTCAGCATATTGAAAAGCAAGCATGTTACTT
Organism: Echinops telfairi; assembly: GCF_000313985.2. Classification (NCBI taxonomy): domain Eukaryota; kingdom Metazoa; phylum Chordata; class Mammalia; order Afrosoricida; family Tenrecidae; genus Echinops; species Echinops telfairi. The sequence goes on along the minus strand of NW_022104341.1, from coordinate 67,950,722 downwards.
TGAGGACTTCGGTGCACCTGACCCAAGCCATGGTATTTTCAACCACCTCATATGCATGTGAAGGCTAAGCATTGAGTAAGGAAAAATGAAGAAGAAATCAATGCATTTGAGTTATGATGCTGGTGAATAATATTGAAAGTGCCATGGACTGCCAAAAGAGCAAACAATTCTATCTTGGAAGAAGTAGAGCCAGAATGAACCTTAGAAGCAAGGATGGCGAGACTTTGTCTCATGTATTTGGATCTATTGTCAGGAGAGACCAGCCTCTGAAAAAGGATATCATGCTCAGGAAAAGGCTATCATGCTCAGGAAGGTTGGTGAAAAAGAAAACCTTTGACAAGATGTGTACCCACAGAGGCTACAACAATGGGCACAAACATTACAAAAATTGTGAGGATTGCATATGACCAGGTAACATTTTATTCTGTTGTACATAGGGTGGCCATGAGTGGAACCCACTCAACAGCACCTAAGGACAACACCACCCCCAAGGAAAACAGAGGTTGGTATCTTAAGTCACACCCTCTAGTAAACTAGTCTTAACGATGCCCCCAAGGTTATAAAAGGTGTGACTTAATCCGAACACTTCACTAACTCAACTCATTGCCGTCTAGTCAATGTCGACTCCTAGAGACTCGATTGGGCAGAGTGGTACTGGTCCTTTGGGTTTCTGAGGTTATGACCATTTATAGGAGTAGAAAGCCCCTTATTTCTCTCAAACTGCTGACCTTGTGCATCTCAGCCCAACACATAACCACTATGTCTTCATGTCACTCTAATCCTGTCCATGAATATAGTAGAGAATGCCCTTCAAAGTGAGATTATAGCCATGGGTATGTTGTTGTTGTTGTTAGGCGTTTTCAAGCCAGTTCCAACTCACAGTGACCCTATGTGTAGCAGAGGGACCTACTGCCCAATCCTACGCCATCCTCACAATTGTTCTTATGATTGAGCCCACTGTTAGAGCCACGGTGTCAACCATCTCTTCAAGGGCCTTTCTCTTCTGTGCTCCCCTCTATTCTAACAAGCATGATACGCTTTTCCAAGGATTGGTCTCTCCTGATAACATGTCCAAAGTGTATGAGATGAAGTCAAGCCACCCTCACTTCTGAGGTGCATTCTGGCTGTACTTCTTCCAAGACAAGATCTATGTGTTCTTTTGGCAGTTCATGGTACTTTCAAAATTCTTTGCCAGCACCATAGTTAAAATGCATAGATTTTTCTTTAGCATTACCTATTCAATCTCTAACTTTCACATGAATATGAAGCAACTGAAAATACCATGGCCTGGGTCAGGCACACCTTAGGACTCGACAGGAACATACTTGCTTTTCAACATTTGAAAGAGGTCTTGTGCAGCTGAGGTACTTAATGGAATGTGTCTTTTGATCTCTTGACTGCTGCCTCCATGAGAATTTATTGTCGATCCAAGCAAGATGAAATCCTTGACAACTTCAAACTTTTCTCCATTTATCATGATGTTATGGATTGGTTCCATTTTATTTATTTATTTTTAAATCATTTTATTGGGGGCACATACAGCTCTTATCGCAATCAATACCTACATCAATTGTGTAAAGCACATTTGCACATTCATTGCCCTCAACATTCTCAAAACATTTGCTCTTCACTTAAGCCCTTGGCATCAGCTCCTCATTTCCCACCTCCCTCCCATCTCCCCCATCCCTCATGAGCCCTTGATAATTTATGTTATTTTGTCATATGTTACACTGTCTGACATCTCCCTTCACCCACTTTTCTGTTGTCCATCCCCCAGGGAGGAGGTTATATGTAGATCCTTGTAATCGGTTCCCCCTTTCCACCCCACCCTCCCTCCACCCTCACCACTGGTCCTGAAGGGATCATCGACACTGGATTCCCTGTGTTTCCAGTTTCTATCTGTACCAGTGTACACCCTCTGGTCTAGCCAGATTTGTAAGCCAGAATTGGGATCATGATAGTGGTGGTGGTGGTGGTGGGGAAGCATTTAGGAACTAGAGGAAAGTTGTATGTTTCATCGTTGCTACACTGCATCCTGACTGGCTCGTCTCCTCCCCGTGACCCTTCCGTAGGAGGATGTCCAATTGCCTACAGATGGGTATTGGGTCCCCAAGTTGCACTCTCTCTCATTCACAATGATTTGATTTTTTGTTTTTAGATGCCTGATACCTGATCCCTTCGACATCTCATGATCACACAGGCTGGTGTGCTTCTTCCATGTGGGTTTGTTGCTTCTGAGCTAGATGGCAGCTTGTTTACCTTCAAGCCTTTAAGACCCCAGGCACTATATCTTTTAATAGCCTGGCACCATCAGCTTTCTTCACCACATTTGCTTATGAACCCATTTGTCTTCAGCAATCATGTCAGGAAGGTGAGCATCATGGAATGCCAGTTTAATATAACAAAGTATTCTTGCATTGATGGTGTACTTGAGTCGAGGTCCAAAGTTGGATTGGTTCCATTTGTGGGAATTTTGTTTATTATTAATTATTTTGTGTAAGTTGTAATACATACTGGAGGCTTCAATCCATTCTGGAGGAATCCATTCCTGATCTTCATCAGTGGGTGCTTCAAGTTCTCCTCACTTTCAGCAAGCAAATTAGCCACAGGCAGAGAGTTCAAATTATAATATAGTACACGAGGAATTATGGCCTGAAGAGCCATATTAATAGACCACAACTCAGAGATACTAGCAGGACGATCTGCGTGCACATATATCAGTGATAACGACACTTCCTGGTGCATAAACAGGAGCTTCTGGGTAGTCCAAACAGTTAAGGCACTCAGCTACTAAAGTAGTCTGGGTAGACTAGAGAAACAAATTCATAGACACTCATATGTGTATAAGAGAGAGTTTTATATAAAGGGTCATAGTACATTAAGAAAGCATCCCAACCCAGTCCAGTCCAAGACCATAAGTCCAATATTAGCCCATATGTCCGATACCAATCTAAAAAGTCCTCTTCAGACTCATGAAATACATGCAATGATGCCAAATGCAGGAGGATCACAGGCCAGTGGGTGGGAAGTCTTGTAGATCCAGTAGCATTGTAAGCATCTCAGTCAGCACTGGCAGGGGTCTCCACATGGCATCTTCTGGTCCAGGGTTCTGGCTGCATCAGGGTAGGTCCATGTGACTTCTCCAGCTCAGGGCATTAGCATAGTTCCACTGTCTTGTCAGCTGCAATATCTCCCAGGAGAAGGCCATTCCCGCACAGAGGCCAGGCCAGTCTCCACCCCTTCACTTGTAACCCTCTCAAATCGACACCACATCATGTCACTACCACAGCTGCTAAGCAAAAGGTTGGAGTTTTGAGTCCACTCACAGGCACTTCCAGAAGAAAGGCCCAGCGATCTAATTCTGAGAAACCAGCCCTTGAGAAGCCTTGCAAAGGCTCACAGTTCTGCTCTGACACGCAAGGGCTGCTATGAGTCCCAATCAACTCCATGGGGACCGTTTTGTATTTTTAAAGAGTATAACACAAAATGTCATGTGAAAAGTGTCTCCTGCAACATAGCACTAAAGTCTGGTCAGGTCCAGTGCCAGCCAGCCTTCATTCAGCATCACAGTTTGTATAAAGGGGGCGGGGGTGGGGGGGGCGGGGAGCTGCACAGAATCCAGTATGCCCCAAGTCATCACGAGGCCTCCTCGACTAGGAGATTCGGTGGAAGCCTCCCCAGACCAACCTCACTTGTGCTTCTGGTTGATTGGCTTTATGTGACACCGTCTCCTGAGGACCGGGGCCCAACCCCACCTGCCAGGATGGGGCCACGAATTCACAGGCAGTCGGACTCCAGAAGCTTAGCAGACCATTTAAAACCCTCCGTTCCTGAGGCTCGCATCCCTGGAACTCGTTTAAAGACTCATTTTCTCACCAGGTACTTTGAGAGCCGAATTCGGAAATCACACTGCACAAATATTTGGTGCACCCTTACCAGGCCGGATAGTGGGGAAATGGCATTGAACAAGACCGACTTAGTCTATGCCCTCAGAAAGTCCATCAGACGTGTACTTTCATGACAATGCACTAAGCTCTAGGGTAGAGGGTTCCAGGGGACAGTGGGATCACGGAGGAGGGGCACTTAGTCTAGAATGAACCCTCTCCGGGATCATCCTTTGGAGGACCACATTGATCAGTCACAATTGGACAGCAAGGCGGAAGGCTCTGTGAACAGTCTTTTCTAGCAATCAGTATTTCCCGATGACATGCTCAAAGGAAGCCCATGCAAGCCTGACCCTCCTCGTGTCTACAGAGACATCTGGTTGTCTTTCTTCTAAGAGTGACTTGTTCAGTCCATGAGGCATTCAACATTCTTCACCCACACCATAGTGAAAAGGCATAACTTCTTCCATTGTTGTCTACATACAGTGTACATGCTCTTATTTCTTTCCTTATCACAGTTTAGAGATGTATCCCAGCATAAAGAGCAGAGTTAAATGGCCCCTAGATGGTGTAAACAGATTGCTAACCTACAGGTTGGTAGTTAAACTTCACCCAGCAGTCCCGTGGAAGGAAAAGCCTGTGGCTCTGCTTCCTTTGAAGACAAGCCACGAAAGCTACGTGGAGCAGCTCTGCTCTGTACCACGTGTGTGGGGGTGGGGGTGGGGGTTTGGGGACTGCTATGAGTTGGAATAGACTCGACGCGCACAGCTCTGTGTACCCAATTAAACTCCCGCCTACGGAGTCACGCCTGACTCACGGCAAGAGAAATGATCGTGATGGCGGTGCTCCGTTTTCTTGAAAACGGAGTGATTTTACATGTGGAGGGCAGAAGGATCAAGTATGGATGGAGAGAGAATTTCAGAGGCTGCTGGGATCCCTGTCATGTTCTGCCTTCAGCAGACTCTCTTGAACCTTCCAAGAATCCTGCATTCTCATCCACACTTTCTTGGTCAGGAAGAGCTTCATAGTGTTCTAATTGCTAAGTGAATAAGTGTAAGAGCTGATATTCTAAACCCAGGTCTCTCTGGCTCTGTATTCTGTCTGCCACATTTTCATATTCCAACGGGAAAAGTGGGTGTTTTACAATACTCTGGGAGCTGACTTTTTTCTCATTTGGTTTAAGAAGAAATCGCAAGTGTGATGGTTTTCAGATTCCTTGGAGGTACTTAAAGCCTAGAAATCATTAGAAAGTATATTTTGAAGGTTCAAACCTCACCTTGGGTTTACAAATCCCTTTCTGTCACCATGCATGCATTCTGTTTCCCAAACACAAGGCGGAAGTGTCACGCCTGTAACTCCTGTGATGTTTGTTAGAGGAACGTGAAATCAATGAAGTGTCTGTCTCATATTTCAACTATATTGTATTGGAATCCACCGGGGAGATAGTTTATTCGTTTATCCTTTTCCTCATTTCTCATGGAAAAATGATCACCGTATTGCTATTGAAGGTGCAAAGCACAGCTGCAGGATTCAGCCACAGAAACTGGCTTGTTCTATTCATGCTAATTAACTCCGACGTGCAAAGTGGTTCGACATCAGCATGTGCCAGACAGCCGCTCACGAGGTATTATTGCATGGTGATCCAAATTGTCAGCCAACCGATGAGCAGGGATTCAAAGGAGTTTCTGCTTTACAGTGAAAATGGACAGTGAGTGGGGAGAGAAACCACTTTATCTGTACAGAGGTGAAATAATAAGGCAGACATAGACTTATGGGCTACACTTGGCAGGCACTGAAATGACTTGAATTGTTCCAGGAAAACAGGCTGCATTTTATTTTATTTTCCCTCCCCAATTCCCTGAAATCACATAAGGTAGCTACTGAAAAAGCTGTTCTCAATATGCTGTAAGGAAAGCCTACCAAGGCACTTCTTACATCTTAATTACTGTAATGCCACATCCACCTGACGTTATTCATAAGGGGAAGAATGGATGCTAGCATTAATAAGCCCCTACTGTGTGCCAGAAGTTTTATGTATATTACTTCTTTCCTGTCAGACAGCAGCCCTTTGAGGTCGGAATTATTTCCATCTACAGATGCTGTAACTGAGGCTCAGACTACTTGAGCAGTTTCCCCAAGGAATGTAACTTACCATCTTCTCATTGCATCACAAGGGCTTAGTTTGAGTGCCAATAGCATCTTTCAGGATTACGTCTTCTTTTCTCCATAACTCCAAAGGAAAGATTATTCTTCTTTGCCTCCAGGTGCATGTGTGTAGCTGGCCCGGCCCGGGTCACACACCATTCCTGAATCCAGGTGGGTTTGGTTCTCCGGAACCATGTGCTACAAGAAGCAGTAGGGACTGCTTGTCTTAATGGTCTGGTGCCGCTGTAACAAAAATATCACCAGTGGGTGGTTTTGACAAACACAATTATTTTCTCATCCTTTGGGAAGCTAAATTCAGAGTGCTAATTCTCCAGTAAGTCTTTTTCTGTTCGTTCTGGAGGAAGGTCTATGGCCTCTTTCAACACCTGTGGGGCTGGTAGTCCTTGGAGATCTGCATGTGTCTTGGTATCAATCTTCCCTTGGGTTTAGGGTAAGGTGACCAGACGTCCCGCTTTTGGCGGGACGGTCCCGATCTTTGGCGTTTTAAAAAAGTCCCGATTTTTGGAAAGAATGCATGACAAGCTACGGAATGGTCTATTTGGCCCATATAGACCAAATTTTTCATCAAGAACCCCCTCCTCCCCCTGGTCAATGGTGTCCCACTTTCAATCTGGTCACTTAGGGGTTCTCAGAACAGGGACCCTGGGCACAGAGGTTCTTCTTTCTTGGTGATAGTCAGATCTCTCGTAAGATAAAAGGTAACACAAGCCACACCCCAGATGTGCAGGGGGTGGGGGCATCCCTGGGCATCAGATCAGGCCTATGATAGGGTAAAGATGTTGCATCCCACCCTAATCATCCCAAAATTGGTTGGCTGGTCACATCAGATTGTATCCTGGAGGATGATAATATCATTATATACTTACCAAGCACTGAAGTCATGGCTCAGTCAAGTTGACTTATCATTGGGGGAAGAGAATTCGATCCATGTCACTCCCTAAGTTGATAGGGGTTACTGTTCCCAGAGAGAGGGTGGGTGGATCCTGGACAGGAAAACCAGTAGGTACTCTCTACGTTGTTGAGGTTGCAATTCTCGTCTATTCTCTAGGCCTTCTTACCACCTATTCACCATTACAGACTCATGGCAGTGTTGGACTGAGCAAATCACTCAACTTCTCTGGATTCCTGTGTCCTCATTTGTAAGCAAGGGGTGTTCAATGGCCTCCAAGATGATTTCTTGTAGGAGTAACATTCTTGCATCATGTTTTTCTTGTCACTCAGACATTTATTAAATATTGCTATGCAACTGAGTGCCATGGGGGTGGGGAGTAAAACGGGGAGGTGGGAGTGTTGGGTTTTATATCGGTTTGTGTATGGTCACCTGGTTAGGTAAGTATGAAGAACAAGCAAAATACTTAGCCTGAACTCCATAGCCCTGCCCCATTGCTAGCCCATCACACACCCCCCCCCCCCAGAGGAACTGTGGCTTGCTCCTCACTCTACAAGCTAACTCCTACTCAGCGCTAGCCTACTGTGGAATTCTGATGGCCAGAGCTCCTGCTTTTCCCTTTAAGAAACCAAACAAGCAAGACTCTTTTTTCCCCCCCATATCAATTCCAAGTTTTAAAAAGCAAGCAAAAACCTTCTTGAATCAAGCACATCTGTGGGCTACCTACAGGGGACCTGCAGTTGGCAATTCTTAGTCCTAAATGCTTCTTTCACACCACGTGAATGTTTCAGTGTTATTTGTTCACATAGCTGCTACCCTACTGTGTGACTTTCTTCCCCTTTGTTCTTCTTGGCATCAATATCTAGCCCAAGCCCTGATACAGAGTAGCCCAAAATGAAAATCAGACTCATTGCCATGGAGTGGATTCCGTCTGCCTCTCGGCGACCCGCTATAGGATGTTTGAGACTGTACAGATTTACAGGAGCAGATAGCCTCATCTTTTCTCCCACAGGGGACTGGTGGCTTTGAAATGGCAACCTTGTGGTAAGCAGCCCAATGCCTAACCCATAGTGACACCAGGGCTCCTTGCTTAGAGTCATTAAATATTGCAGCTCATCCTACTCGAACCATTAAGTTGTAATTTAACCCAACGTTTTCTGGCAAATGGTCTGCTGCCAAAAATCAGCACAAGAATTTTATTAAGGTAAGTGGGACTTAATAATTGTTGAATGAAAGAGTGATTTGACTAGAAATAAGTAGGCAAAGATTAAACAAACAAAACAAAGAACCACAATTGAAAAGCCCACAAACAATGGAAACTTTATTTATTAGAAGCACACAATCAATGGGAACTTTAAATGAGCTATAGATCTCATAATCACATTATGATTCTGACAAGAACTACATGATTGTAAGTATTTTCTAGTACTAAGAGAGAAACACAAGAACATCTATCACTTGCCATTTATGTAGCTTAGAGCAGTATTTCCAAAAGTAGGTAATGCCTGCCCCTTGAGGTGCTCTGGAACAATCCAGTGGGGCTGCAAAAGCAAATACCTATGTTTTACCCTAGATTTTGGGTTACAACACAAAAGCTTTTAATTGCCAGGGGGGCACTGAGTTTAAAAAAACCTTCTGAAAATAAGTTTCTTCCCAAATCAGTTTGGGAACCTGTGGATAATGGAATTGAGGAAAAATGAAGGGAAGCAGGAATAAATGAACATTTTGAGGAAAGTTTTAGGGTGCAAAAGAGACCCCAACCCCATGTAATGCAAGGAGAACAGAAGGGACAAAGCCATCATAAAGACACAGACATATCATCTGGATGACAGAGGCCATTAGCATGAGGTCATAATGGTGTCCGAGGGTGCAAAGTCGGGCCTCTAGGTAAATAAGACCTCTAACAGAGGAAACCATCACGAATGCATACTTGGTAGCATATCAACACATCACAGTTACAGGTGGGACTATAAAAGTGGGAACAGGGCCATGATTGGGATAGCGAAAAAGAGGAAGACCTCCGAGATGACTTGCTATAATGGCATCAACAATAGATGACCACATAAATAATTGTGAGGATGGTGCAGAACAGGGCATTATGTTAGCTCGAAGGGCTTGCAAGATTGGTCCAGAGCCTTCCAACCAATGCAGCCAAGGCATGACAAATGGGTCACGATTCATGACTATCTGTCCCCCAGCACTGTCTATCAAGAACACATTCAGGGAAGCGCTTAAGAGACTGCGCCTCCCTGGGATGCTCCAGAAGGCTGGAGGTAATCCCCCTTCCAATGCACTCAGCCTGGATAATCTACAATGGTTAATGAACAGAAGGAGTTCAAGGCGTCGATACTGCAAATGGATTTTGGGCTATCACCATCACTCATCACCTTCTGCAAAGTAGGTGCTCAGAATGTAAGCTCTAATACAGGGGAAAAGTTCAAGCTAAATAAATGTTTAAGATCATGTAATCTGGTGCTGATTCCAATTGCTATAGTTCACACATGATAGACTAAATGAGCACAAAGCCCCATCCTAAGCATGACCCACTCCTTCTGATAAGGATCATAGATTGCTACCCTGGGGAAGAGCTCATGGACACCTAAGGTCAAACCAGCTCAGGGATGGCCAAGGTTAAGCCCCCATCTTAACTCTAGAACCCAAACACATTAAGTATGTACCTTTCTGTCACTATGTACCTTCCTGCCACATGTATGCCCATAGTACCTCCCCTTCCTGCTGTGTATGTTTACCAGAGCTTGCTAGCCCGAGATTATATAAGTGTGTCAGACAATACATTAGCATTCCCCCTCTCTCTGATTCCACAGACGAGGTGAGCCCTTGCATACCTTGCCTGATGTCTCTTTAATTACAGTTACACAACCACCCCTTATGACCCATTCAGTTGTGGAGGCTGGTTCCCCACAGATATGATATGATATGCTATAAGTGTATATATTCTAATTTAACCCAACATTTTCTTACAGTAAAGAACTGATATATATAAAACTTCTGGCACACAGTAGGGCTTATTTATCATATATCATATCACAGATACTTGGTAAAGCAGAGGGTCCGTGTAAAAGAGGAAGATCCTCAAAGACATGGTTTGACATGGCTGCAACAATGGATTCAAACGTGACAATTATGAGTGCAGGACATGGCAGTGTTGTTCGGTTGTACATAGTGCGGTGAGGAGTTGGAGCTGATTTGATAGCTCTATTTTCGGGTAAATAAGAGACCTCAATCTCAAATATAATTTAAGGAGAACATCTATTAAGTCTTTTTGTTAGTTATTTTAAGTCTTAAAAGCTACAAAACAACACACACACACATCACATGGATGAGGGAGATCATTAGCAGAAGGTCAAAGTAGTGTCCAAGGATTCAAAGTCAAGAAACTAGTTAACTAAGGTATCGAGAAAGGAAACTCACAGATTCATGATTGGTGGCAAACCAATACATCACAGTGACATGTGGGACTACAGAAGCCGGCCTGGGAAAATGAGCAGAACAAGTACAGTGTTAGATAGAAGTGCTTACAAGATTGGTCCAGGGCCTTCCAACCAAGGCAGTCGGGGTATGACTGATAGAGCATGACTCAGGACTATGAGACTCTCAGTACTGCACATCACGGACATACCCAGGCAAGCTCCTAAGTGACTGCCCTCCGTGGACTGGCTAGAAAGGGCTGCAACTAATCTACTTTCCAATGTATCTTGCCCAAGGGCAAGATTATCTCCATCCGTGGTTAATGATCAGAAGGAATTTCAATTGAGGCTTAATCTATGGGGACTCTACAAATGGATTTTGGGTTTTCGCTATCATCCATGAAAACTGGGTGCTCAGAATTTAAGCTTTAATACATCACATGACAACATGACACAATAGCATGCCAGACACAATTCTACCTGCTTGGGATACACCAAGGAAAGGAACAGAAAGTTCCCTGACCTGGTGGAACTCATATCTTAGCAGAAAAGAAAAGAAAAGCAACAGACAGCTAAAAAGAACAAATATTTTTTGGAGGTGATTTAGAAAAAAAAGTAGATCAGGGTTGTCATAGGGTGCAAAGGAGACCCAAATCTCAGGAGAACATTTATTGTCTTGCTGTTGTTAGGTGCAGTGGGCCTAACAACAACTGAGACCCTAGGCATAACAGAATGAACACTGCACAGTCCTGTGCCATGCTCACAATTGTTCCTATGCCTGAGCCCATTGATGTAGGCCTGCGCCAATCCATCTCGCTGTGGGCCTTCCTCTTTTTCACTGCCCCTCCACTTTACCAAACATGAGGTCCTTCTCCTGGGACTGGTCTCTCCTGACACTGTATCCAAAGTATGTAAGTATGTATGCCATCCTTGCCTCTAAGAAGTACTTTGGCCTGCCTTCTTTCAATATAGATCTGTTTGTCTTTTTATCAGTCCTTGTGACTTTCAATCTTTTTCTCCAGCACCACAAGTCAATTGTATCTATTCTTCTATGGTCCTCCATATTCAATGCTCAACTTTCACGCGCATATGATGCAATAGAGAATAATGGCTTGGGTCAGGTGCACCCTAGTCCTCAAAGTAACATCCTTGCTCTTCAATACTCTAAAGAGATCATGTGCAGCAGATTTACCTAATGCAACATGTCTTTTGACCTCTTAACTGCTGCTTGCGTGAGCATTGATTGTGGATCCAAGTAAGACAAAGTCCTTTGACACTCTAATCTCTTCTTCATTTATCATGACGGTCCAGGTGTGAGGATTTTGTAACCCATACTGAAGGCTACAATCCTTGGTCTTTATCAGCAAGTGCTTCAATTCCTCCTCACGTTCAGCAAACAATGTTGTTTCATCTGCATATCTCAGGTGGTTGATAAACCTTCCTCCAATCCTGAGGCTGCATTCTTCTTCACAGAATCCAGAACCCTTGATGATTTGCTCAGCATACCGTTTGAGTAAGTATGGTTGAGAGAATACAACTCTGATGCACACCTTTCCTGATTGTAAACCTCACATTATGTCCTTGTTCTCTTGACACAACTGCCTCGAGCCCCATGTACAAGTTCCTCATGAGCAAAATGAAGTGTCCCATAATTCCCATTCTTCTCAAGGTTGGCCACAGTTTATTATGATCTTTGCATAGTCAGCGACAGACAGGTAAACATCTTTCTGGTAGTCTTTGCTTTGAGCCAACATCCATATGACATCAGCAATGATATCTCTTGTTCCAAGTCCTTTTCTGAATCCAGTCTAAATTTCTGGCAGCTCCCTGTCAATGTACTACTGCAAACATTTGCTGGATGATCTTCCGCAAAATTTGATTTGCATATGATATTAATGATGTTGTTCTATAGTTTGGGTCTCCATTCTGTTGGGTCTCCTTTCTTTAGAATGGGTACAAATATGGATCTCTTCCCTTCAGTTGGCCAAGTAGGAGCCTTCTGTAGTATTAAATAAAAAATTGATGATGCAGAGGGAGGGTGAGGGACCAGCCCCCACCCGCTGATTACTCCTACGAGTTCAGTAATAGTACTTCTGGGTTCAGTAATGCACAATTGTACGGTTGAGATATATAATCATTATATTAAAGTCATCAAGAGCATGGGAGATATTACAATAATACAGTCAGACATGTTACATAGTACCATCGCTCACCTCAGCCCAGCTTGGTGGTCCACGTGGAGAGAGGGGGAAGGGAAGGAGGGGAAGGGAACAAGGGAGAGGGGAGTGACAAGGGAGTGAGCAGCAAGGAGCTCAGAGTCAGAGAGAGAGGTCCAAGACCCTATATTGCTGACCCTTGCCTATATATCTTTTGAGGGCAAGCCAACCCACTAATTACAGGTAGAGACATACGTCACAGGGAAGGGTTACACTATAGGCTACACAGCAATGAGAGGATGGTCTAGGGGGTGGTCTCTGGGTCTCCTTAGGAACCAATATCAGTAGGGTGCAAGCCCCACCTAGAGGAACCAAGCTAATGGTCCCAAGCTTCAGAGAGAAGTAGGCCATTGTCCCCAGCAGCAGGGAGCAGGCTCACCCCCCGTGGTGGGATGAGACAGCAGTCTGGCAGCAAGTATCTGACTTCCCCCCACAGCCTTCCAAATTTCCTGGCATACATGAGTGAGTGCTTCAGCTGACTGAACCATTTCAATGGATATTCCAGCAATTCTTGGAGACTTGTTTTTGGCTAATGCATTCAATGCAGTTTGAACTTCTTGCTTCAGCAAGACCAAGCAGTGTTTCATTCTGTTGCTCATTGAGTAGCTATGGGTTGGGACTGACTCTGTTGCTTTTTCCAGTTGATGAAGGTGCTGAATCGATAGCCCCAAACAACAACTGAAGGGGAAAGACAACACAACAACAAAGACATGTGACGGCAGCCATTAGCATGAGGACATATTGGCATCTGAGGATTCAAAGTCAGGGATCCAGTTAAATACAGCATGGAAACAAAGAAACTGTCACAAATTCACGACCGATGGCAGATAATACATCACAGTTGCAGGTGGGACTACAGACTCAGAAACACAGCTATAACTGGGACAAATACATTATGTTAGATAAAAGAGCTTGCAAGATTAGTCCAGGACCTTCAAAGCTGTCAAGGCATGACAGAAAAGGCATGACTCATGACCATGCAACCCCCTGCCCTGGCCTCAGTATGGCAATCTCCATCAAGAGGATACCTAGGCAAGCCCTTAAGGAAGACTGCCCATCCCTGGGCTGGCTAGAGAGGGGTGAAGGATAATTTACTTTCCAAAGCACACCACTTGAGGCCAAGATTATCTACATCCTTGATCAATGATCAGAAGGGACTCAATGGATGCTTAATCTACCTGGGGACTCTGCACATGGATTTTGGGATTTCCTTGTCATCCATGTTGTCATTGTTAGATGCCATCAAGTTGGTTCCAACTCCTAGCCTTCTGCAAACTGGGTGTTCAGAATTTAAGCTTTAATTCAGAGTAAAGGAACTAAGGTTTTGTTTTTGGTCTGCAAGGGGCCCAAGGAGCCTGGTCACTCTCTGTATTAGGCAAAAAGAGAGACCAGGTTGATTTGAGAAAATTTTATTAATCATTTTATTGGGGACTCATACAACTCTTATCACAATTCATACATGCATCCATTGTGTCAAGCACATTTGTACATTTGTTGCCATCATCACTCTCAAAACATTTTCTTTCTACTTGAGCCCTTGGTATCAGCTCCTCATCGCCCCCCCCACCACTCACCCTCCCTCCCTCACGAACCCTTGATAATTTATAAATTATTATTATTTTTTCATGTCTTACACTGTCCGATGTCT
>NW_022104341.1:67907569-67935198 GCF_000313985.2 Echinops telfairi | reverse complement strand
CCTTTCCCCCCACCTCCCCCTGCCCCATGTACCCCCTACTGTCGATCCCGTTGTTTTCTCCTCCAGATTGTTCATCCAGCCTGTCTTATTTAGATAGACCTGCGGAGATAATAACATGCACAAAAACAAGACAGAGCAAATCAAGCAACAATGTACAACAAAACAGCAACAACAACAAACCACTGACAAAGAACAAATTAAAACACGATAGAAAGAAAAGCTTGTAGTTGGATATTCACTTTTTTTGTAATAAAATATATATAACATAAACACTCACATTTTAACCCGCTGCCTTTCTGACTGCCTGACTGCCCTCTCAGAACTGACTCCATAGTAGTGAGAGATGGATAACCCTAAGAGGAATGGAAATTCCAGAACACTTACTAATGCTCAGGGAGCCCTGGTAGTGTAGTGGTTATGCGTCGGTCTGCGGTCTTCATGGTCAGCAGTTTGAAACCACCAGCAGCTCCGCTGGAGAAACATTGCCCTTTCTACTCCCGTGAACAGTTACAGCTTCAGAAACCCACAGGGGGTTGCTATGAGTCAGCGTTGACATGATTGCAGGGAGGCTGAGTTTGGTAATAATGCTCAGGCAGAAACTGTGCCTAGACCGAGAGGCAATTTTGGGAACAGAACAAGGAAATATTGAGTGATTCAAAATCAAGAAAGGTGTGTTTTGGGTTGTACCCTTTCACCATACTCACTCCGTCTGTATGCTGAGCAAATCATCAGAGAAACCGGATTATATGAAGAAGAATATGGCATCCGTTTTGGAGGAAGGCTGAACAACCCATTTGCTATGCAGATGGAACAACCTTTTATGGTGAAGATACATTGAAAGGTTTACCTAACATTGAATTGATAGAACAGAAGTACTTCAAAAACTAGGTGTGGGTTAGGCCCACAGCAGTAAGCTGTATGACATCCATTCCTTCAGGGCAATCTCTTCTTTTACAGAAACTGAAAGCATGGAAGACGTGTGCAAGGGGTAAGAAAGCAGGGAGCCCATCTACCACGAGCCTGGATAAACCCACGCTGCCAACGGAAAGCAACCTCAAAAGCAGTAACACTTAAACGAAGGCCAGGGACCCCAACGGTGTGCATTAGACAGAATGGTTTTGTTCCGTGACCTGGGGGACATTGCTCTGTGCTTCTGACTGCTGGGGCATTTCTGCTTCATGTTTCCAGATGATCGACAAGTCCACAGAGGATCCACTGACTATTGAAGACTGTCTCTTCCCTAACTAAATAGATAGAGGTGCCCTGGTGGTGAACTGGTTACACATTGGCTTCTAACTGAAAGTTCAGCAGTTTGAAGCCATCAGTGGCTCCCTGGGAGAAGGTTCTGGGGCTCTCTACTCCAGTACAGAGTTACTGTCTTGGAAAGCCAGAGAGGCAGTTCTATCCTGTCCCATGAGTCGCTATGTGTTGGCATCCATTCATGGATGTGAGGTGTTTTTTTAAAACTAAAAATAATAATAATTATAATAAATCTTGAAATAAATTTGTAACATTTTCATGTATCACTTCTTAATAGCAAAAAAGGAAATGTGAGGTAACAAAGGCATTGACTTTTCAGTCAATGTTTTGTTGTGGGTTTTGACCAGGTTTTTTAAGGGGGGGAAATCCCAAATCTTTTTTTTTTTTTTTAATTTTTTTCCCCAAATCTTATAAATATAACTGATAGCTGAATTATTTTGCCCCATAGCTATTAATGATCACATCTCAGTCTCAGTCGGCCTGGCTTAATTCCTCCGTTATGTTCTGCATTCCCTTCCAGCATTGGTTTACTTGAATGGTCATTATCAACTCCTGGAGACAGAATCGTTTCTATCTCTACGAGAGCCTTACCCACTCATTGAAAATGTGGGTTTTTATTCTATTTAGAGCTCCTAAATCAAATCAACAGCAAAAGGAAAACAAAACAAAACTCAAACCACTGCCAATAACCAAAACCCAACTATCTTCAAGTCAATTCTAATTCAAAGCATTCCTATAAGCCAGAGTAGAACTGCTTCCCAACGTTTCTGAGGCTGTAAATCTTTATGGGAGCAGAAAGCTTCGTTTTCTTCTACAATTAAATAATAGAATTTCTATTTCTATTATGCTTGAAATTTCTTATATGCTAGTTATGGGAGTCCTGGTGGCATAGTGGGTATGAATTGGGCTGCTAACCACAAGGTCAGTAGTTTGACCACCAGCCACTCTGAGGGAGAAAGATGAGGCATTTTACTCCCATGAAGAGTTAAAGTCTTAGAAACTCACAGGGGCAGTTCTACCCTGTTGTATAGGGTTGTTATGAATTGGAATTGACTCGATGGCAGTGAGTTTGAGTTTGTTGGTTTTGTGTGTTAGTTACATATGTGTCTGTGTGTATATATATATATATATATATATATATATATATATATATATATGCTAGTTAAGGAGCCCTGCTGGTGTACTGGGTTATGCATTCAGCTGATAACTGCAAGGTCAGTGCTTCAAACCCACCAGCCACTCCCTGGGATAAAGATGAGGCTGTCTGCTTCCATAAAGATGTAAAGTCTTAGAAACCTCGAGGGGGCAGTTCTACTCTGCCCTATCTGAGTCAGAATTGACTTAGTGGCAATTAGTTTGGTTTGGATAGTTTTGTGTATGCTAATTAGACCCCTGGGGATGCTGTCAGGTAAGCATTGGACTGTTAGCCTCAAAATTGGCTGTTCAAATCAACCAGGTGCTACATAGAAGAAAAATGAGGCTGTTTGCTCCCACTGAAATTTTAAAAGCATTAGAAACCCTGCATTGGGTCACTCTGAGTTGGCAATGACGGGAGGGGCAGTGGTTATGTTCTAGCTGCAAGGAGCCGTGTGATGCCGTGGTGAGAATGCTGGTGTGCTGACACAAAGGGCGGTGGTTTGAACCCACCAGAAACCCCACAAGACACAGTGGGGGCAGTCTACTACCATAAAGATTAGTCTTGGAAACTTGGGTGGGAATTTTACTCTCAAATGGATGGCAGTGGGTTTGTGTTTTGCATAAGGTCCCTATGAGCTGGAATTGACTGGAGAACAATGGGCTGTTGTTTTTTTAATGCTAATTGGAGTCCCTGGGTGGCTTAAACTGTTATACATTCGACTATTAGCCAAAAGGTTGGCAGTTTGAATTCACCCAGAGGTGCGTTGGATGACAGGCCGGATGTTGTGCTCGCTCTCCAACCCCTCTCCAACCCGTCATCTTGAAACTTCTATGCAGAATCCTATTCTGCACACGTGTGGTTGCTATGAGACAGAATTGGCACAATGCAACTGGTAGCTCAAACACCAGGTACTGGTTAGAGTAGCCCTTGAGATGGACAAGGTGTTGGTGCCACTGTTAGGGAGCCTTATATAATTAGCATCTTTCATCAAATAGAAAAATGTTCCAGTTGGATCATGAGTGGCTTCATTATCTTATAGATCCGTAAGGGAAACAAAAAACGAAATCCCCAAAGCCGCTGTATCAAGTTGACCCTGGCCCTAGTGACTCTGCAGGGCTTCTGAGACTGTAGATCTTCTCAGGAGCAAACCACCTCCTCCTTTTTCCTTGTAGGGGCTTTGAAACACTGATCTTGTGTTGGTAGCCCAATGCCTACCCAAGGCTTCTTGAGAAAAAAAAAGCCCTGCCCAGTAGAGTTCAACACTATCAGTGTCAGATGCAGCCTGGGTTCAAATGTGCAACTTAAAACTGAGGCCTGAAATTTTATCTTCTGGCCTTGTTTGTGAGCTCTGGAGAACACAGAGTTCTGACTCTTTCGACTCTGACTCTCTAATACTTGGTACAAGGAGGCCTGGTGGCGATTTTGGGTATGCATTGCATTGTGAGCCACAAGCTCAGTGGTTTAAACCTATCAGCTGCGCTATAGGAGAAAGATGAAGCTGTCTGTGCCTAAAAAAATTTGCAGCCTTGGAAACCCAACTAGGATCACTGTCAGTTGCTTTGGTAGGAGCTCTAGTGGTATAGCGGTTACATGTTGGACTGCGATCTGCAAGGTCCACAGTTCAGAACAACTAGTTGCTCTACAGCCAAAAGACGAGGCGTTCTACAGCCATAAAGATTTGCAATCTTGACGGGCAGTTCTACCCTGCTATTTAGAGTCGCTGTAAGTCAGAATCCACTTGATGGCATTGAGTGAGTTTTCACAGATATTTGTTACAGATCATATTCTGTCACATTTACAAGAAAACCAATGATTCTTTTAAAAGATAATTGTTTAGGTAAACATGGCAGTAACAAACCACTTGGAAAGTGCAGATATTGTGATAATTATTTACATATGAGGGTGTGCTTGCAAGGCCACATGCTGCCTCGAACTCTTCTAGCCTTTTGAAAGGATTTACTTGGGAGGGGAAAAAATTGGACACCAAGGAATTATTCATCTATATTCGCTGTGGTTTTCATTTTAGGCAGGAAGGGATTTTCAAGGCTTTTCATGCTTTCATTTGATTTAATTTCATGCTCACTGAAGCCCATTTCCACCAGTCACTGATACCTTGGACCCGCTGAAAGTTTCCTTCGTTAAGCTGCCCAGATGCTATTCAGTAAGATTCTTGGCCTCTAAGCCCCATGCCTTGGAAACAGACTTCACTGCATTACTGACAATTTCAGGCATTCTTCTTACTGATCCAACTAAGCCTTTGAAAATATACTATGACCACTCCGATTCCCAGTCACAGCCTGGCCTTGGCATCCAAGGCGTTGGAAGCCGTGGAAGGCTCCAGTCCCTGTTGGGCAGTGGCTATCCTTCATTAACCCTGGAGCAGGGCCCCTCTTCTCCTTTTCCATTGGATTTTCTCATCTTCCATCCTGGCCTGGTGGTGAAACTTCTCAAGCCACAGGAAAAGCAGTCCTGAGTCGTCTGAGGCACTATGGGAGAGGATGTAGACACAGACCCAACCTGCACTCCTGGCGAAGGGATTTCTCTTTGTCTATTTTGCTGGTTCCTGGCATGTTCTGAGGAGTCCTGGGGGCACAGCAGGTGACAGACACACTGGACTGCTAACCATAAGGTCTTCAATTCCAAACCGCTAGCTGGCTCCCTGGGAGAAAGACAAGACTTGCTACACCTCTAAAGAGCTCCTCTCTTAGAAACCCACAGGGGCATTCTTTCCGTCTTACAGGGGGTCTTTATAAGTCAGAATGGAGTCAATGGCAGTGAGTTTTGCATTTCAGCAGGTGCTAATTTAAAAGCTTGAGTGGATTCTCATAATGGAAAAGGTGATGTCTGTTGGAGTGCACAATGACTAGAAGGTGAACAGGACAGGAGCCCTGGTGGTGGAGTGTGTCACCCATTGTGCTGCGCACCGCTGCAGAATTATTCAAAGTAAAGGTCAGCGCTTCTAACCTACTAGCTGCTCCGCCGGTAGGCTGTCTACTCCTGTAAGGAGTTAATGTCTTGGAAACCCAAAGGAGCCATTCAACTCTGTCCTCTGAGTCTGCTCTGAGCCAGGAGCACCTTCATGGCAGTGAGTTCTGGCTTGGTTTATCTCCTGGCAGTGTCTTTAGAGAGCATTGGTCTTCGCTGAGCCTTGGGTTCACCATCTGCAAAATCAGCAGTGTCTTACCCTATTTCCCCAAAAGTAAGACATCCCCCCCAAATAAGACCTACTTACAGTTTTGCCTCTCACCGAAATATAAGGCATTCCCCCCAAATAAGACCTCCCTGAAAATAAGGCCCCTGAAGCTACCGTAACTCTGGACTCTGGACCGTAGCTGCCGGCTCCACTGCTCAGCTTGCTGGTGGCCACAGCACAGCTGGAGCAGACAGGAAGTGCGAGGTCTCTTTTAATAAAATAATAAGCAATAAATGTGTACCATATTCTTCTTCATGGAAAAATAAGACATCCCCTGAAAATAAGACCTAGTGACCCGCCAATTAGGGATGATAAGCTAACAACCTCAGTGAGAAAAGAAAAAAAAAGACCTAGTGGATCTTTGGGAGCAAAAGTTAATATAAGACACTGTCTTATTTTCGGGGAGACAGGGTAGTTACACAGAGAGAAAGCCGAGGCTCTCTGCTCCCATAAGGGCTTACAGTCTGGGAAACCCCGAGGAGCAGTTCTGCTCTGTCCTATGAGGTCACACTAGGAATTGGGATGGCGACTTGTTTTGTTCTTGTTTTTCGTGACCTCGTGCTGCGAGACCAAAAACTACAATTGGGTGGATTTAGCAAACAATCCTCCTGCCTCTAGTCATTACTCATCTCCAAAGCCACTTCCCATTGTGAGTCGTTGCTGGGCTTCTTGGTAACCACTTGTGTTTGAGTTATCTCATGCGGCTCTACGGCTTGCTTGTTTGATCCCTTCAGATTCTGTTAGAGGAGAAGAAACCCACACACGAGCGCTCCTCCGTTCAAATAAAGTAAATGGACTAACTGAGAGCATGATAACGGGGACCCCTAGGCTTGCGGCATACGGCCACCAGGCCCTGCAGGCTGGCTTTGCATCAAGTGAGACAGAGACTGGACTCAGGAATTCGCAGTACAGCCTCTTCTGATGAGCTAGCCCATGTCAGCTCTTCTCATTGGCTATCTCCGCTAAATCGTTAAAGAAATACCCAAGCAAGTTCTTTGGGTCAGCACTCTTCTGTTCTTAGTTAATGTACTTCCAACCACATTCTTGCTGAGGGCAAGTTGCCCCTAACCTTCTGGTTTTAAAAAAATCATTTTATTGGAGGCTTGTACAGTTCTTATCGCATCCATCCATCCATCCATCCATCCATCCATCCATCCATCCATCCATGGTGTCAAGCACATTTGTCTGTTTGTTGCCATCATCATTCTCAAAAAACTTTCTTTCACCTTGAGCCCTTGCTCTTACCTCTCACTTGCCTGTTCAGGTGATTGGAACACGCCCCCCACCCCCGCCCTTACCGGGCTGCATTCCTCTGCTGGATAAGAGAGCAGAGGGACCCTCCAGCTGCAGAATTATTCAAAGTAAATAAATAAAATAGGTGACCTAAGAATTTCCCTGTAAGTTGTGGAAGTAGGAGGTAGAAAAGAACACTAAAGAGAAAAGTTGGAGGTTGGGGAAAGACACCTTTTTTCTTCTCTCTCCAAACAGCAGCTAAAGCTGTGGGGGTCTGGTTTGTTCAGCAGCCTTCATGTCTAGAGGGATCTGTTAGGATTTCCATTACTTGAATTTTGGAAACACATCGCCAGGATTTCCTTCTAGGCTCTCTTGGTCTGAACTCCATTGAAACCTTGTCAGCATCAGAGCAACATCAGAGCCTCCATTGGCAGGCGGCTATCAGCTCTATATGAGGTGCCTTGGCTGGGAATCGAACCCAGGACTCCAACATGGAAGGCAAGAATTCTACCAGTGAACCACCAGTGTCTCCATAACAGGATCTCTGCTTCTTGCCTGCTTACTTCTCCTTTCCCCCCTCAGCTTTCACTCCTTTCCCCTGTTCTCCTGCCTTGCCTCCTCTTCTAGTTACTTTTGAGGCACTGGGGCAACTCAGAGGACAAAGCTTTCTGTCTCCCCCATTTTCAAACTGTGCAAGTGAGAGCAAGTTGCTTAACTCCTTTGAAGTTTTTGCATCTAGAAAATGGAGGGCAATATTTTCACATTTCTAGGCATTGATTGATTCACTGATTGATCAAATACTTACTAATGCCTTTGGATGCAAGCCTCTACACTGAAGATACAGGGATGTGACTATTAAGCGATTACAATGTGTTCTCTACCCTCCGGGTGAACACAGGGGAATGAAGAATAGCACTTGAGCCACAGGGTTCCTGTAAGAGTTACATAGAACAATGCAGTTAAAAGTGTTTAGTGAACGAAATAGAATATATGAAAAGTAAAGATATTAACATTTCCAACTCCCTTTTACTACCTTCTACTAAAGCTTAATCTCTGCTGTCAAAATGTTCTCTTGCGTTGAGCTAGACTGTCAGATTGCAGTGTCAGTCCTGTTGGAACTTGTGAGGCAAACAAACCCCACATACCTATTATTTTAGTTATGATACACAATTGACTTCTCTTGGCTGAGGGCGGAGAATACCAGCTAGCTACTAGTGTTTTATTGGCCATGCAAAGGCACTCAACTATGTGGACCATAACAAGCTATGGATAACATCGCAAGAATGTGATTTTCAGACGATTCCGTTGTGTCTGGGTGGAATCTATACATTGACCAAGAGTCATTGGCACAGAACAAGGGGATATTACATGGCTTACCCTCACCGAAGGTGTGTGTCTGTGTTGTATTCGTTCATCATCCTTACGTCATTCTGCATGCTAAGAAAATAACTTTAAAAACTAGCCTATAAGAAAAAGAATATGGCATCAGGATTGGAAGATGACACAGTAACCACCTGGGAAATACAGATGACATAACCTTGCTTGTTTAATGTGAAGAGCACTCAAGAAATGTTTATCAATGAAGTTCAAAGACTACAGCCTTCAGTATTATGTTGGGCTGGGTTGACTCCAGAAACAAATCCAGTGACTCTCATATATGTATAAGAAAGAGCTTTATATCAAGAAGGAATTATATATCAAGAAAGCATCCCAGCCCAGTCCAACACAAGATGAAAAATCCAATACTAGTCCATAAGTCCCTCTTTAGACTTACACAGCCACACGCAGTGATGCAGAATACAGGAAGAGTGCAGGCCATCAGGTGCAAAGTCAAGTGGATCCAAGGTGAGTAGAACATGGCAGGGCACCACTGGCAGCTCTTGGGGGCAGGGGTCGGGGCACGAGAGTCCTAGCAAGCAGGAAGGTGGAGGGGCAGAGAGAGGAGGAGGGTCCTTCTTGTAAGAAGGCCACACCCTCAAGGAAGCACCATCAGGAGGTGACCTGATTGACAGGTTGGATCCCAACCCTGCACTTTCAGACATCTTCAAGTCGTATGACATAAAATCCGCTAACTGCACTATCTGATTGCAATCCACAAGTATGGATTGCAATTCAATATCAAGCAAAGAAAAATCCTCAGGAGTGGACCAGGAACATCACGACAAATGGAGCTAAGACTGAAGTTGTCAAGGGTTTCATTTTACATGGATCCCCAGTCAATGGCTGTGGAAATAGGGATCAAGCAATCGAAGGCTATCTGTGTTGGCAACTTGCAGCAAAGGACCTCTTCAAAGGGTTAAAAAGCAAAGATGAGAACATAGAAGGTGCGCCAGATCGAAGCTGTGGTCTTTCAATAGTTTCATGCATTTGTAAAAGCCGAGGTGTATGTAGTATGTGTTGGGGCAGACCTGAGTGCTTGAAGCACCAGCTGCTCTTCGGGAGAAACACTGGGCTTTCTCCTCCCGTACAATGCCCCCCACAGGGGGTTGCTATGAGTCAGCACGAACTCCATGGCAGTGAGAGGACACGGAGTGAAAAAACCGGAAGAACCGATACATTTGAACACTAGCGATGGCAAAGAATCTTGTACACCTGATGAACTTGCAGAAGAACAAACAAGCCTGTCCTGGAGGAAGTACTGGCTAGACTCATCGCCTCCCTGCCTGTTTTCAGGAGGGCCCAGTTCCTGGAGAAGGACACCGTGCTCGCTGAAGGAGAGGGTCACTGGAAAAGAGGAAGGTGCTCAACAAGATGGATCGACGACAGTGGCCACAACAACGGGCTCCCTCCTGGCTGGGAGAGGGAGGGTGGCGCAGCCCCGGGCACTGCTTCACTGTGCACGGCAGCCCATGCCAACAACAGAGACCTAAGAGAAATGACTAAACTATTCATGAAAGTATCTTTCTCTCGTGTTAACCGTCATACAAAGCGGACCAGAGTTTGTGCCTCCTTGCGGTTCTGTAAGCCATCTTGGATCATGAGTAATACTCGAACCCTGCTCCTTCTCACCTCCTTCACTCTGGGTCCAAGCTACCACTATTGTCCCCCTCAGGACTGCAATAGCCTCCTCACTGGCCTCCCTGCTTCCGCTCAGGTTCTCCCAAAAATCTTTGCTCAACACAGCTTCCAGGAGGATTCTGTTAGGTTAACAATCTGATTTTTAACTCCTTTGCTTAAAACTCTTCCACGACCTCGGAGATGCTCTAGGATGTGGTCCCTGATACTTGGGTCTCTTCTGCTTTCTCCCTCCCTCGCTCCCGCCCCCCAGCCACACTTGTGGGAACCACACTCCAACCACCCTTGCTTGTCCTCAGAACGGCAGACCTACTCTCGCTTAGGGCTTTTAGACTGACTGTTCTCTAGGCCTGGAGAAGCCTTTCTCGGATATGTATGCGGCTCACTTCCTTACCTCTTTACCTCTGTGCTCCGAATCACCTCAGAGAGCTCTGCCTCAGAGGTCCATGTAAGCTCGCGAGCCACCAGGAACTCTCAGTATGCTTTATCTTGTTCCCATAGATAATGTAATCTGCTTGTTTACTATAATTACTTCGCTGTGTGTGTGTGAGAGAGAGAGAGAGTGAGTTTTCCTTTGTTAGCTCTAGGGAGGCAAGGATATTGTTTCTTCTTTTGTCCACATATATATCCTGGTGTATAATAGATGCTCTCTAAATATTAGTGGACTCAAAGGTGAGTGAAGAGGTGGATGGAGCCTGCTCAGTTCTAATATATGCTGCTCTGGCTTCTGGAAACAGCTTCCACACACAGAAGTATCAGACCAGAAACCACACTGCTCTCTTCCTTGGCGCCCCCTCATTGATGAGTATTGGAACCGTTGTGCCCGAAGGAAAAGTAATTCTAGACTTTTCACTTTCACTCGTCAATGCATGCCCATTTGCGTAATTATTTAGTTAAAAAAACCCAAAACCTGTTCTGGTATTTATTTAGCTTAACCTATTAGAGTGATGTTACTTCCATAGGGAGCTAAGATAGAGGAAGAAATCATGGAAGACCTCTTTGAGGAAGTGACACACTGATTCTTGAAGGATGCATAGATTCTCACTCGACAAGATGGGGCTGGGGATGAGCGGGGAGGGGAACGCATTCATGGGTAGTGGACATTGGGCGCCTCAAGGCAGGCAGGAATTGAAAGCTGGTTTACTCACCAACAGACAAGACTTTGATGACTGAGAGCGGTCCGGGAGAGGGGTGAGGGGGGGGCGGGGTGGGAGGACAGGAAGGCTGTGGGGAGGGGCAAAAACAAAATGGAGGGTTTAACAGGATATTGTTGATTTCAACTCTTGAGATGGGCTATGTTTATATATACTTATATAATGTTTCTTTAAAAAGCAAAAGTAAATTAATAAATAAAAATCCTTTCAAATTCCTTACCCTTCAAAACACGAGGAGGCAAAGTAAAATTATAAATGGACTTGGGATCTTTAGTGACAAATAAGTTCATTTCAAACAAACAAACCAAAAGAAATCTGGTCACTGTGCCTGAAATTTTAACGATGAGAATGGAGTGAGACGCAGCCAAGAGGTGAGCTAAGACCAGATCACAGGGTGGGAGTGGGGAAGGGAGGGTCTTGGAAGCCACAGGGAGGAGTTTAAATGTTATTCTGAGGACAGCAGAAAGCGATTTATGGTTTTTAAGCAGGAAAGAGCCATGGTCTATTGTACTGGTCCAGAAGATCACTGTGCGGATTGTATGATTAATGGATCGTGGTGTGTGTGGGGTGTGCGTGGTGTGTGTGTGTGTGTGTGTGTATGTGTGTGTGTGTTGGGGAATGAGTACTGTGAAGTGGGGGATCAAGGGTCCAGATGGGAAATGCGAGCTGTTTGGACATGAGTAGGGACAATGCGGAGAGAAAGCAAAGGAGATGAAATTGAGACATGTTTTGGAGGTACAGTCCCCAGGATTTGGTGACAGCTTGGCTGTGGGAGTGAGGAAGAGGGAGGTAACAAGAATAACTCCGAGGTTTGTGGCTTGGGTAATGTAAGGGACGCTGGCGCCATTTGCTGTGATGTCGAAGCCTGGAGCAGCACAGACGGAGAGCAAAAGCCTTGGTCAGAGGCCGCCTGGCCTAGGACAAGTGGCTCCTGGACAGACATTGGTTATGTATTCTGCCAGAGTCAAACTCTGGCATGCCTTGAGTATGTCGAACAAGCAGTCTGTTTCAGCACCTTCAGATTCCTTTTACACGAGGGGCAAAATGATAGACAGCACTATATTTGTTCTATTTTTCTCTGCAAATAATTTGGTTGTCGTACATTCCCTTAAAGCAGAAACAGTCCTCCCTAAGAGCTGTGCCATGCTGGGATGGTGCTGCTGAGGGCAACCAATTTCCCTGCAGGTGCATCTGAGGGATGGTTAGAGTACCTCTTGCATGGAATGGTATGGAGGACCACCCGTATCACAGGAGGATGAAGACTGGATGGTCTTAGTGGTCCTTTCCACCTTGGAGTGCTGAAACGCAATGGCCCAGCCAATGAGAAAGTGGTGTGGCAACAAAATGCAAAAGCTGGGAAAGGAAGGAAACCGTCTGGATCCAGCAAGTTACTCAATGGCCTCTGTGGTGGCCCTGTATCCCCAGCAGGAGCTCATTCTCTGCGTCCAAGTGGAGGGTATTTCCACCTGCTGAGCCGCCTCTCTGGCCTACTGGCTCCACACCAGAATTAACATACGAATGAACAAGTGAAGGTTTTAAATGAACAGTAGCTTAGCACTTTGAAGTCTGTAGGGGTGAGAGTGTGGACAGACACTTTGGGCACTTGTGAGTGTAGGTATGAAGTCAGACAAAAAGAAGTTTGACTATTTTCAACTCTGCGAATATATATATATATAATTAATTTTTTTCTTTTTATTTAAAAAAATTTTAAGTCATTTTATTGGGGGCTCATACAACTCATCACAATCCATACATACATCAATTGTATAAAGCACATTTGTACATTTGTACAAATTATTATTTTTTTAAAAAATATTTTATTGAGGGCTCGTACAATTCTTATCACAGTCCATACATCCATCCATTGAGTCAAGCACCTATGTACATCTGTTGCCCTCATCAATCTCAAAACATTTCCCCTCTACTTTAGCCCTCAATATCGTTTGCTCATTTTCCCCCTCCCTCCCCCCTCCCCCTCCCTCCTGAACCCTTCATAATTCATAAATTATTATAGTTTTGTCATAAGTTACACTGTCCGATGTCTCCCTCCACCCTCTTCTCTGCTGTCCATTCCCCAGGGAGGAGGCTATTTAATTTAATTTTTAAAAAAATCACTTTATTGGGGGCTCGTACAACTCTTATCACAATCCATATATACATCCATTGTGTCAAGCACATTTGTACATTTGTTGCCCTCATCATTCTCAAAACATTTGCTTTCTACTCGAGCCCCTTGGTATCAGCTCCTCATTTTTTCCCCTCCCTCCCCATTCCCCCTTCCCCATGAACCCGTCATAATGTATAAATTATTATTATTTTATCATATCTTACACTGCCCGACTTCTCCCTTCACCCACTATTCTGTTGTCCACCCCTCAAGGAGGAGGTTATATGTAGATCCTTGTAATCGGTTCCCCCTTTCTACCCCACCTTCCTTCCACCCTCCCAGTATTGCCACTCTCACCACTGGTCCTGAAGGGATTATCTGTCCTGAATTCCATGTGTTTCCAGTTCCTATCTGTACCAGTGTACATCCTCTGGTCTAGCCGGATTTGTAAAGTAGAATTGGGATAATGATAGTGGGAGTGGGTGGGGGAGGAAGCATTTAGGAACAAGAGGAAAGTTGTGTGTTTCATGGATGCTACACTGCACCTTGACTGGCTTGTCTCCTCCCTGCAACCCTTCTGCAAAGGGATGTCCAGAACAAACATATATTTTATGCAAGATATCTTCTTCATTTTCAGAAACCTTCTTTATCCAAGGTTGTGTAATAAGGCTACGGAGAGGCCCGAAATGTGTGGGGAAAATTATCCCTGAGCTGAGTGACAAAGGCTTTTTAAAATTTGCACCTGAACCCAAATGCACAAAGGCGATGGGTATCAGAAGACAAGTGTCCTAAACTTTGCCTCTGCTTCCCTTCCCCAGAACCACAGGCATTTCCTTGTTGCCACGCTCACTGCTTGGGCAGAATTGTAGCCGTCTACTCACTAGTGTGCTCCACTACCAGGGCCGAGGGAAGGGCCCTCGAGTGTCTAATGGACAGTGACATGTGCAGCACCTAGCCTGGGGTCTGGCTCAGAGGAGGATCCCAATAAGTTCATCTTGAATGAAAGGCTACATGGATGGATGAATGAATGATTGAAATAAAAGCACTATGGAAAATAAAGAGGAGTCCTGGTGCTGTAGTGATTACTTAAGTTGCCAACCACAAGGTCAACAGTTCAAACCCACCAGCTCCTCTGTAGGAGAAAGATGAGGATTACTAAACATGTAAAGAGTTGCAGTCTCAGAAACCGCAGGGGCAGTTCTTGTCTGTCCTATAAGGTCGCTCGGTGTCAGAATTGATGTGATGGCAGTGAGTCGGTTGGTTGGTTGGTTTTGGAGACTAGGCAGAACCATGCCAGATCTGTCATTTTAACAATTTCCTCTCTATATCCAGGGCAGCAAGAACAATGGGAAGCAGTGAGACAATAATTAAAATAATAAGAATGCCAGTAAAGACTCAAGCGGAATGTAACAAAGTTGGTGCGTACTTTCAGGTCAGTTTTCCAGGGACCGAGGAGCTTACGAGTCCTGTCTGAGTCATGCACGGGATATGCGGCAGTCTTTGGGGCTTTGCTTCCCAGTCTGGCTTTGGTGGAAAGTGTTTGTCTTGTTCTTTACAAGTAGTACTGTAAGCAGTCCACCAAAAGTGTCAAGAGAAAACCAGCAATGTACCAACAATGATTACGATTGCTTTGTTATTAGCCATAAAGGCCAGAATTTCATATACTCAAGACCAGGGGACAAATCAGGAACCTGCCTAATGCGGACCATTCATTCGAATGAATGACAGAGTTAGTGATCTCTGAGGTGCTCCCAAATGCTCCCCACTATTTGTTCTGAGATGGAAATCAAAATGCAGATCTAAATTAGAGGAAGTATTTCAAATCTGATGCCAACTTGGCGTGCCCACCTAGACACGGGCAAGATGTGCTAGGCGAGCATGCCGCTCTGAGAAAACACTGACTCACCTCACACAAGAAAAGGAGGTGAGCTAAGACCTCCTCAGAGGTCACAGAAGGGACAGGACTGGAGGCCATTTGCTAAGAGCAATCTTGAGTGTCTCCACCCCGGCCCATTCAGGACTATGGACCAATGAGATTGAACTACTGCCAAAGCACCAGTTACCAGTAAATTGATGAAGTTCACAAAGATAGACCCCAAATTTTATACTAGTAGAATACCCTGGCTATCTAGTATTGCTTAACAAAGCACAAGGAAAAATAGTGGCCATAACAATAGTTTTGGCTGTTGATGGGCTCAGCTAGATGGCTCTCACCCAGGGTCTTTTATGAGGTTCTTACCAAGATGGTGGTTGCTGAAAGTGAGGAGGACTTGGAGCACTTGCTGATGAAGATCAGGATCGCAGCCTTTAGTATGGATTACAACCCAATGTAAAAAAGACCCAAATCCTCACAAGTGGACCCATAGGTAACCTCATGATAAATGGAGAAAAGGTTGATGTCAAGGATTTTGTCTTACTTGGATCCACAACCAATGCTCATGGGAGCAGGAATAGAGAGAGTGAAAAACGTGTTGCCTTGGGTGAATTTGCTGGAAAGACCTCCTCTAGAGTATTGAAAAGCGAGGATGTCACTTTGAGGAGTAAGGTGTGCCTGACCCAAGCCATGATATTGAAAGTATTTGGACTGCCAAAAGAACAGACCCAACTGTCTTGGAAGAAGTACAGTCAGATTCTGCGTAAAGACAAAGATGGTGAGACTTGGTATTGTACTTTGGTCATGTTTTCAGGAGAGACTAGTCCCTGCAGAAAGACATCATGCTTGGTAAAGTAGAGAGGCAGCACAAAGGAAGGCCCCCAAGGAGATGGATTGACATGGTGACTGCGGCAATGGACTCAAGCACAGGACCAGTTGCAAGGATGGGGCAGGACTGGGCAGTGTTTCACTCCGCTTTGCACAGGGCTGCTGTGGATTGGAACTGACTTGATTACACCTAACAACAATAACTACAACAACAAATTCCGAGAAGAAGAGCAAAAAATGTATAGCCATCTATAATTCACTTCACAAAAATACTGATACCAGACGCGAGGAGAATAGCAGCTGACCGTTATTGAAATGCCATACTTCCGAGGCACACGGCTTATCTCGAAGATGCAGGAAGGCAGAAGCAATTATGACCATATTATAGGTAATAAATCTGGTGCCCAGTGATTAAGTGGCTTGCTGGTTAAGAGCTGGCAGAGCTAAAAACCAAACCCAATTATATCTGATTCCAATTTTTTTGGTTTATTTTACTGCTATAATACACAATTTTTCACCCATTATAAATCTCTCATTTTACAGAAGAGAAAGCCCAGGCTCTTCTAGTGCTTATGAACTGATGGAATTTTTAAAAAATCTTCTTTTTGGGGGCTCAGAACTGATGGAATTTTAAAAATAATCACTTTAAAAATGGGTCCATTGGTTCAATATTTGTTTTGTCCAATGTTTAATGAGTTAATATTGAGTAAAAGGCAGACTTCACCTGATGGAGCACACCATTAGGAGGTAAAGGCTTCTGTCAGCCCCATCATAGGGGACTTGTCCTACAGGAGGGTCCAGGAGTAGATTTAGCAAGCACCACATTGCTGGATGGTGCAGTTTCATGGATGCCACTCATACATCTTGGACCCGGGGTTCCTACGTAGTCCCCCAAGACTCTCTCACTCTATCCAAATTCAAGTTCACCATCTTATCCTGTCTAATAAAGCTCTCCATCCATGATCTATAACACTCACCTTTAATCATTAGCATTTTAACTCTTTTAAAATCCTGAAATAAAAATCATACCACTTACATATAAACCTAAAAAAAAAAAAATCCACCAGCAGCTGTAAAAGGAAGACTTCTTAGTTATCATTGCATCAGCTCCAACCCACAATGACTCCAAGACCAGTAGGACAAAAGGCGGACACACTTGAACCCATTGTTGTAGCCACTGTGTATTTAGAACTCTTCTGATCCAGGTGGATCATCTTCTAGCACCATACCTGACAATGTTCTGTTGGAGTCATGGGTTTTCTTGTTGGACAATAGTTTGAAGTACATTGCAAGCTGACAGATAAGTGGTGAAAAAGAAAGATATTGATAATAAAATGGATATATATTTTTATTAGTTCCTTGTAGTGACAATTTGACAGTACCAGCAGGGTCACCCCCGATGAATAGGCATCAACCGAGTTTCCAGACTAGGAAGAAGCAATAGGTAGTCTACTTCTGAAATATTAGCCATTGAAAATCATATGAATAACAATGAAACATTGTCAAAAGGTGAGCCCCTCAGGTTGGTAGCCTCTCAAAGCATGACTGACACAGAGCTGAGTCCTCAAAGTAAGTGGACCTTCATTTGCTGATGGGGACAGAAATCTAAATGAAAAGAAACAGCCGCAAGAATTCATTAATAATTGGAATGTGGAATGTAAGATGTAGAAGTCTAGGAAAATTGGAAGTTGTTAAAAATGAGGCCCATATCCTAGGCATTAGTGAGCTGAAGTGGACTGGAACTGGTCCTTTTGAATCCAACAATCCTAGGGTTTACTATGCCAGATGTGACAAATTCCAGAGAAGTGGTGTTACCTTCAGCAGCATCATTTTAAAAAAAAGAAAGAAAGAAAATCTAAAAACCACATTTCAAAATCTACCTTAAAGTGTAATGCTGTCTGATAGGATACTGTCGATGGACCTACAAGGTAGTCCAGTGGCTACAACTATTGTTTAAACTTACCCACCAACCCCTAAAGCCAGTGAACAAGAAATTAAAGAATTCTTACCAATGAAGACCCAAGATTACAGCTTTCAGTATGGATGTCATACAATTCTAACAGCTATACCAATCGTGTATATCACAGTAAATGGAGAAAAGATTGAAGTTGCCAAAGATTCCATCTTACTTGATGTCACAAGCAATACTCATGGCGGCAGTAGCCAAGAAATCAAACTATATATTACATTGGGCAAATCTGTTGCACAAGACCTCTCTAAAAGGCCAGAGAACAAAGATGTCACTTTGAAGACCAAGTGCGTCCAACCCACGCCGTGACATAGTCAATGGTGTCATATGCATGTGAAAGTTAGGCAAGGAATCAGGAAGACTGCAGAAAAGTTGATGCATTTGCGTTGTGATCTACTGAAGAATACGGCATAGGCCATGAACTGCTGGAAGAACAGACAAAATATAGTTTTAGGGAGTACAGTCAGAATGCCCCTTAGAATCCAGGATGGTGAAATTTCATCTCACATAATTTGGACATATTCTCAGGAGAGACAAGTCCCTGGAAAAGGACATCATGCTTAATAACATAGAGAATCAGTGAAAAACTGGAAGACCCTCAATGAGGTGGATTGATACAGGGGGTGCAATAATAGGTTGGTTCAAATGTAACAATTGTAAGGACGGTCCAGGATTGGGCAGTGTTGAATATAGATTCCTGTGAGTTGGAATGTGGGAAAGCAGGGAGGTTACTTTGAGCACTGAGGTACATACACCTCACCCTAGCCATGGTGCATTCATTTGCTGCATACGCACAGGAAAGTTGTCCATTGAATAAGGGTGATGGAAGAAGAATTGACACATTTAAATTGTGGTGCTGGGCTAAGACTATTCCAAGTCCTGTGGACTGCCAAAAGGACAAACAGATCTGTCTTGGAGGCAGTATGGTCAGAGTGCTCCTTAGAGGCAAGGATGGTGAGACTTTGACATACGAAATAGTTTATTGTGCCAGCCTGGCTGATAAACACAAGTGGGATTAACTGAAGGGCAGAGAGATAAATGGTTTGGTGAGCCTTGCCTTTCTTGTCTCTCGCTCTGTGATCATCGGACCAATGTGCGGCTGCCTTGCTTGTTCTGTGCCTCAATTTAAAGACTACACTACCTGTGGGACGCCTAGCCTGTGGACTGTGTTGCTGTAAGTTGAGGTCCCTTTAAGACATCTCTGTAGCTGGGGACTGGCGGTTGGTGACCTGCCTTGTGATTGGCTGCTGTGCTGACATAGCCTAGCTCTCTGTACAACTAGAGGAAGATCTGGCAGCGGACTAGACTTGAAGGACTGCTAGTCTCTCAACTTTCTCTCACGGACATGAGTTGCACTGAGCCATTTGTAGTGCTTTATAATTTAACTGTTTATTTCTTGCATTATATATTTATCTGTATATGATTTAACAGTTGATTTCTTGTTATATATCTAATTATCTTTATAAATAAATATATTAAATTATCAGCAATTTGGTTTTCTCTCTCTAGAGAACCCTGTCTAACACAACATACATACTTTGGACATGTCATCGGGAGAGACTTGTCCCTGGAGGAGGACACCCTGCTTGGTCAAGTAGAGGGTCAGCGAAAGAGGGGAAAACCCTCCACCAGACGGATGGACACAGTGGCTGCAACCATGGGCTCAAGCATAGGCACAAGGATGGTGCCGGACTTGGGATGTTTTGTTCCGTTTTGCGGGGGGTCTCTGTGGGTCCGAGATGACTCGATGGCACCTCACAACATGAGTAGGAGCTGAGTTAATGGCACCAAACCAGCACAATGGCAAGTAAGTTGCTGCTTGAACTCATCTGTGTTAGGAGGCACTTATTACTGGCTCTGAGTTCTCTGGCATGAAGGACTGGCTTTCTTATTCA
Organism: Echinops telfairi; assembly: GCF_000313985.2. Taxonomy (NCBI): domain Eukaryota; kingdom Metazoa; phylum Chordata; class Mammalia; order Afrosoricida; family Tenrecidae; genus Echinops; species Echinops telfairi. Next base: position 67,915,533 of record NW_022104341.1, on the reverse strand, counting down.
TGACCGATTGATACTTTATAAAATGTTATAAAAAATGCTGTGGCCATGCGCAATTGCGATGCAGGCTTCCTGCAAGGTTGCTTCCACTTAGATTTTGGTTCTATTTCCCAGAGAAGACTGTGGGTGGGTGTGGACCAGCCCATCCATGGACTACCTTTGAGTGGTCGTGAGCGAGGCGGTTTCCTGTGCGCAGTAGCCCTACCCACTCGCGTTTGCTCAGCATCCCCATTTTACAGGAGAGGCAATTGACATTGTGTGAAATTCAGTGAGTGGTTCAAATGAGTTTTCAGACCCAGGCATACTGGCATACTGTTGGTGCTAGATTCTACAGCCTGAGACATCGAATAAGACTTAGAACCTCGAGGTGTGCAAAGGATATTGGGGAAAACAGAACAAAACAAAAACCAGACAGGTAAATGTTAATCTTTTTGTTGTTTCCTTTTAAAAATCTTGATAAAACCTTTTATCCTCCAATAAAAATTTAAGGGCAAGGTTATGATCCTGCTGAAATTGGGCTCCCAAATCTTCCTCTCGGCAGTCTTTGGAACGAGCTCCTTTCATTTCAGCACGAATAGGGTGCTTCTTGTCCCCATTCAAACCCCGCCTCCTCCTTAGCCAGCCCACCTTTGGAAGAGACCTGCGAGAAGCGAGAAAGGACACGCCCATTGCCGAGTTCACCGTCTCTCCGCACTCCTTCCTAAAGGAGTGTGCAGGGGGCGTGAAAAGAGACTAATTGGTGCATCTGTTCTCCCCATGGGCTCGTGAGCAGCCCATGATCACAAACAACTCATGTGGGGGCCGCGTCAGTCGCTCCCCGCAGGGTACCACCCCCACACCATTTGGGGCCTGCACACTCTGGTGTGTGAATCACTGAGCGACCACTGACTCACGACTCCAGAGAGCTTCCTATTGAAACAGCAGTTGCCTCAAGCATCAGAAAGAGAGAAACAACATCTGAAGGAAATGAACGCCATCCCTTTGTCAAAAGACCAGCGCCTCCCAGAGTCTTTCCAACAGCGGGACTCAGCGAGTCTAGGAGCCCAATGTCGTTGAATGACATTGATGGAACGTTTGGCGGTTCAAGTCTACTGAGAGGCATTTCAGAAAAAAGGTCTCTGCATCTCCTCCTGAAAAGCCAGCCATTGAAAGCCTTAAGGAGCATCGCTCTACTCTGTAGCAACCCTGGGGCCCAGGAAGCAACTGGGCAACAACACATGGGGTTTCTCTACAGGCAATCTTCACATACGACTTCATTGTCTCCTCAAAACAAACAGCAGGTTCAGGAAGATGCTATTATTTTACTTTACCCTGGATGTCAACCGAGTTGCTAAGCACCTGTCAAAAGTCAGCGAGCTGGAAAGCGGAGCCTCTAAGGCTTGTACCCTGCGTATGTGGCTCCAGAGTGCAGGCCCGTAAGCGCAGCAAGCCTTAGTGAACTTTCAGTGTCTTTCATATATTCGAGCGTCCTTCCCTGTTTATTGAACAACTGTTCTGGTTTCGGGCCTATGCCCCGGGGCACAGGGTCTGCTGCCAAGATCATTGGGTCACACCTGGCCCTTAGTCCTTGGCCTTTCTGGCATCACCCTGTTGTGATGGGTACCTTGGCTGAGTTCAGTAAAGAATCTAATGAATTAATGTGTCAAAATCACCTCATGAAAGTGGGGGCCATGGCAGACCCTCAATAAAAGTCATTTTCTCATCCTCTCCCCAAACACGACCGTAGAAAGAATGTAAGGAATTGATATTTGCGTGAAGGATGTGAGCCTGTACAAACCGATAGAGGTGCGCGTGACTTTCATATGGTGCACATCAGTATGATACAGAGAATATAGTAGTAGTTCTCATGTTTTGAAACTCATAAGAGACACACCTTGCCAAAGGTTGGCAATTTGAACCCTCCCAGAATGTTATCAGGAGAGACCAGTCCCTGGAAAAGCACATCATGCTTAGTGAAGTAGAAGGTCAATGAAAACTAGGTAGACGGTCAAGGAGATGGATTGACACAGCGCCTGCAGCAATGGGCTCAAACAGAACAATTGTGAGGATGGAGCAGGGCCAAGCAGTGTTTCGATCTATTATGCACAGGATCATTATGAGTCAGAGCCCACAGTATCTTATTTATCACCCAGTAAACCAAACATTTATGAAAGAGAATTTATGGGATACTGTCCTATGCAGAGTCTGGATTTGAACCTAGATTTTTGTGAGCATAAGGAACCTGGTTGTGTAGTGGGTTAAGTGATGGGCTGCTAACTGCAAAGTTGGTGATTCAAACCCACTCAGCATTCCTTGTGAAAAAGATAAGGCTATATGTCCCTATAAATACTCAGTTTAGGAACCCCTAAGGAGTGGGTCTACTCTGCTCTAGAGGGTCTCTGTGAATCAAAATCAGCATGCTGGCAGTGCATTTTGGTTCAGTTTTCTTTTTGGCTATGTGAACTGTAGATGCCCATGTTCGTTTTATACAGCGGCACTCTTTTCTGCAAATGAGATTTTGAGAAGGGAGTAGGCATTACCCAGGTGTATAAAGAAGTGGAGGGACCAGCACAAGTGTGCACAAGTCCCTGACTTATGGGCTGACATGTTAAGATAACACACTGTGAGGTTACACTGCTCTGTAAGGCATTCTGTAAGGAGTGTTTGAATGCATTGACATGTTCAACTCTTCAGGTAGACATTCAGTCAGGTAACATGCTGTTGAATTTGGGGAATTTCTTTGTCATTGATTCTGCTATCTAGAATGTCCTCTTTTCCTTCCAAACAAACAAGTCTACAAAATTGATTTCATTGGCAACTCCTCCTAGCTGACCATGGACTGACATGAACTGTAGAGTAAGAGGCAAGCACAGGTAAAGTAATGACAAGTGGAATGGAATCACTATTATCCATGGACGGGAAGGATCTTGCTTAGCAAAGGATGCACCCTGTTTATGTTGCTGATGTTCAGAGGCGAAGTCCCCTTAGCTACTTGTATCAGCTCCCTTCCCTGCAGAGCACCGCCAAGGTCTTCTTCCAGCCCCTCCCCATCTTTCACCTGGATTATGATAATAGCCTTCCACCTGATCTCCCGGCGTCTTCACTTACCTCATGCAGCCCATGCGCCCCTCTGCTGCACATGGAAACAAATGGAATTTTATAAATGACGATGGAGCATTTGGATGAGCTTCAGAGGTACATACATTTTAGAGACTGCTTACTTTCAACAGCTTGTGTCAAAACCCTTTGAAGTACACGTTTATTCTTTACTGCCATTAGGGCTGCTCCAACCTCAAAAGTTTATTAAGCCCACAAGATAAATTCTAAGTGTGTGCACACACTGTGCACATGCATATGCACATATGCATATAGACATATGTAAGTGCACTGATGTGAGAAAGTATTCTTATTTTGGATCTTCTCTAGATTAATTACTAACACAATTGCTGGGTTAATTTTTACCAATGACACTATGGACAAGGGTCTAATTACCAACATTTTCAGAGCTCTACAACAGCTCAATGAGGAGAAAACAAACGACCCAGTTAAGATGTCGGAAAAAGATATGAACACAGTTCACCAAAAACCAAGTCCAAATGGCAAACAAACACATGAAAAAATGCTCATTACCACTTTACACCCACAATGCTAGCTAGCCCAATGCAAAACAAACAAACAAACAAAGAAACAAACAGAAAACAACAAATGCTGGAGAGGCTATGGAGAGAATGGAACTCACACACACTATTGGTGAACTTGTAAATACATTCAACCACTATGGAAAGCAGGATGGTGGTACATAAAGCAACAAGAATTGAAACCCCATAGGATCCAGCAATGCCATATTAGGCATACCCCCCACCTCAAAAAATAAGAGACACAACTTAAGTGGATATATGCTCTCACATGTTCATAGCAGCACCGTTCACGACAGTAAGAAACTGGAAGCCCAAATGCCCAACAGTGGAAGAACGGACTAAGAATTTATGGTACACGTACACAGTGAAATAATATGCATCCCTAAAAAACCGTGGTGCAAGCATGCAACACCCCATGACTTGGAAGGACCTGGAAACCATTATTCAGAGTGAAGTTAGTCATTATTTAATCTCCTTCTCTGCAACATAAGGTTCTCAGCTCTGAGACCAGATGCCTTAGAAACTGATGAGGAATCTGACAACAAGCTAAGGAACGCCTTTCCTTTGCTCCCACAGCAAAGTGCTGAGAGAGCAGTGCCCCCAGAGTGCTCTGGGGCAACCAAGAGGAGTCCCAGGTCAGGGAGACTCCCAGCAGCCTTCACAAAGCAGATGGCGTGTGAGCCAATGAGCCCCCGAGAAGACACAGGGTCAAGAAGGGAAAGTGAAGATGAAGGGCTAAGGTCTGTATTCAATCACAAAAGGACAAAGCTTGTAGGAGCCCACTACTACAAGGAGGAACACCAACTAACACGTCTTAGGGACCAAATTCCAGACAACGGGGCAGAAAGTCTGCCTACTGGTCATGAGCTCCTTCCCACTTTGAATGACTGTCTCAGATACAGAAACTCTGGGAAGAGGGATTTTTAAAAAAAGTTTTCAAAGTATTTATTTATTTTTAAAAATCTTAAAAAATTTTATCATTAATTGGGAGTTTGTATATAAATCATATCATTCCATAGTTCAATTACATTAAGCAGTAGTATATAATCGGTACTCCTAAAAATAGTTTTATTAGCATCTGATTCACACATCACCACAATCCAAAAGTTCAATCATATTGAGAAGAGTTGTGCAATCATCACTACAATCAATTTTAGAGCATTTTCATAATCGCTGTTAGTTCCCCACTCCACCCCCACCCATTCCCCATCAAACTCTACTGTCATGCCCCCAGGGAATTGTTGACCCAGTTACCGGGTCTATGCATTTACCTATCTTGGATTTCATATACAGAAAAATATTCAAAACAGAAACAAGTAACAAACAAACAAAACCCCAACAACAATGACAAAATAAAACAGAGAAAGACCTCAATCAAAAAGAAAGCAGAGAATATTAAAAACTGGAACAAATTTAAAATGTGTCCAAATGGAGATCAAGTGATAAGGTGTTACATTGTAACCTAACAACATCTGCTACAATCGATAGTACAAAGCTCCCTGTCTGATTACAAGGCTACTCACATCCCTGGACTAATATAAGTGAGGATTCACCGGAGGCTTAATCCGAGTGAGGCCTGCAAATGGATGTGGGGCTTCCACTGTCACCCAGAGCGGTGGTTTCCAACCTTCCTAATTCTGCTACCCTTTCATACAGTGCCTCATGTGGTGGCGGCCCCTCAACCATAAAATTACTTTTGTTGTTTCTTCATAACTGTAATTTTGCTACTGTTATGAATTGGGCGACCCCTGTGAAAAGGTCATTTGACCCCCAAAGGGGTCGCAACCCACAGGTTGAGAACCGCTGATCTGCAAACCAGGTGTTCAGAATTTAAGCTCTGATCCCGGGGAAAAGGCATGCTCAGACACACAGTCTGGTTTTCCAGCCTCTGTGTCACAGGAAGAATTCCGATGCGTGTTTCCCTAAGTGAACAATATTGCCCCCTGGGGCGTGCGGGCTCCATCCGGGGAGGCTGCAAATGCAGGTGCCTACACTTGATCCTGGATGATGGGCTAGAGACAAAAGCTTTCATTGCCTGGGGGCGGGGTGGGGGCACTCAGTGATGTCTTTTTTCTTTCTGAAAAGGAGGTCGTAGGCCACATAAGTTTGGGAGCCTATGGTTCAGATGGACACACATGGTACTGATTAACAGAGAGGCAAGCTGGCATAACTGTCGTGCACTGAAAGCGTGTTTAGGGCTGGGTACTTTTAGTATTTTAAACAAAGTAGCTCATTTCATTTAATGCAAACATCTGCCTATTTAATTTAATCCTCACAGCCACACCGTGACACAAACAGGGACAGGAGGGTTGGAGACGTTATTTGCAGGCCTGGCCCCAAAGCAGACCTCTTCGTCATGACCCTATTTGGTTGTGTACGCACTTTCCTCCTGGTCCACCCAAGCACATCTCAAAGCCCGAACCAAATGCACTGCCATTGAGGGCATGCCACCTTACAGTGACCCTACAGGGCAGGGAAGAACTGCCTCTGTGTGTTTATAAGATTGTAACTCCTTACAGGAGTAGCCTGCGTTCTCCTGCAGAACAGCTGTGGTTTCAAACTCCTGACCTTGCAGTCAGCAGGCCAACATATAACCACTATGCCACCACGGCTCCTTCTCAAGCAGATCTAGTAACCAGCATCACTTTCCCTGCACCTTTTCCTATTAGGCTCCCTCCTCCCCAACCTGAGGCCCAACCTCCTCCCCAACCTTCCTCTCCTTCATTTCCCCAGTCTGTGTCCTGCATGGACATGCACAGGTTCTGTGCACGCTCACAGTTACATGCTTGTCTTCTTCCCAGAAAGAGCAGGACCATGTCTGGTTCAGATTTGTAAGCAGAGCCCAGCTTAGTCCTGACATATGGTTGCTATTCAAGATGTGTTGGGAAAAAGGAGGGCAGGTGGGATTTAGAACCCCTGAGGCCATGGTCCTCTCACAGCAGTATGCTGCCAGCATCCCTTAGAAGCCTCCCCTCCCCATCCTCCCCCAAAGCCCCAAATCGAGAAACCAAGCCCATAGCTGCTGTGGACTTGATTTATATTTTGACTTATGAGAAACTTGGCATTTCGGAATATGATATTTTTCCTCCTATATGCTTCTGGTGGGTTTGAGATGCCAACCTTTCTGTAAGTAATGCAGAGCTCAACCCTCTGTCACCCAGGGATGAATGAACCCAGAAATTGTTTTAACAAGGTTAATAAGCCATCCAGAGAAGATCAGAAATAACAGCACTTTCTCACAGCAGTGCACGCACACACGTCTATATGCATATGTGCATATGCATGTGCTTAGTGTGTGTACTCACGATTTTATCTCCTTGGCAACATAAGGTCCTTAGCTCTAATGCCAGATGCCTTCGAAACGGACCCGGAGCCTGACAATGAACTAACAAACTGCTCACCTTTGCTCCTGCAGCAAAATGTTGAGAGAGCAGTGTCCTCAGCGTGCGTGGGGACAAAGAAGAGGAGCGTCAGGTCAGGGAGACCCAGGGAGCCTTCACAAAGCAGATGGCCTGTGAGCCAATGAGCCACCAAGAAGACACAGGGTCAAGAAGGGAAACCGAAGATGAAGGCGCTGCGGTTCTTATTCTCCCCCATTTCGTTCTCATACTTTGCAATGCCTGCCAGAGCAGACTAGGGAAAGTCTATATATCTGAAGCGCTCTTAGCAGGGAAATCTTATCTACCCCAGGTTCACCTTGATTCCCTTGAAATCCAGCCAATGATCTTCCAGACTCTGACTAGATAGTCCTAGTACCACGTTCACACATTTGAACCATCTTATAGATCCTGAGGAGCTTATGATCATTGGATACCTGAGAATCACCTGGGGATCTCGATCAAATGTAAATTCCGATTCAATATATCTGACATGGATATGTAAATCATGGGGGGGGGCCCTTACCAGAACAACGCAATTTGCATCTCTGGAATGATGGTTCTCCTTCCGTCTTCTCCAGGTGAGCTAACTGCCGTTCCTTCATTGATTCTGCTCTGATGTCCAATTAACCCCTCACCACTTTCTTTGGGATTCTGCCCAACGTGTCAATAATCCCAAACCAAACTCACTGTCATTGAATCAATTCTGACTCAGAGTGACCCTATAGGACAGAGTGGAAATGTCCTTTGGATTTCAGAATGTAACTCTATTTTTTTTCTTTTTAAAATAATTTTACTAGGGGTGTGTAATCCCTAAATACACAAATCCATTCCTCTTGTTCCACGGTCATGTTCAGCCTTTATTTGGGTTTCAGTAATTCCTAAATACATAAATCCATTGTGTCAAGCATATTTGTACATTTGTTGCCATCATCATTCTCAAAACATTTGCTTTCTACTTCAGCCCTTGGTA
>NW_022104341.1:67894074-67906929 GCF_000313985.2 Echinops telfairi | reverse complement strand
CTTTAAGACCCCAGACGCCATATCTTTTGATAGCCAGTACCATCAGCTTTCTTCATCACATTTGCTTATGCACCCACTTTGTCTTCAGTGATCCTGTCAGGAAGGTGAGCATCATGGAATGCCAGGTTAATAGAACAAAGTGTTCTTGCATTGAGGGATTGAGTGGAAGTCCATTGTCCATCTGCTACCTTAATACTAAACCTATAAATCTATGCAAATAGATCTATTTCCCCATCCTCATATATAAACATATTTACATATGTACATGCCTGTATTTAGACCTCTATAAATGCCCTTTGCCTCCTAGTTCTTTCCTCTATTTCCTTTGACTTTCCTCTTGTCCCACTGTCATGTTCAGCCTTCATTTGGGTTTCAGTAATTCCTCTAGGTTACATTGCCCTTGCCCAATCCCTACCAGGCCTCCTACTCCCTCTTTGCCACCCATTTTGGATCACTTGTTGATCCCTTGTCCCTGGGTTTGTTAACACCACTTCCTTTCCCCTGCCTCCTCCTCTCCCATGTCCTTCTGGAACCGGTCCTGTTGTTTTCTCCTTCAGATTGTTTATTGTGCTGCTCTTATCTAGATAGACCTGCAGAGATAATAATATGCACAAAAAAACAAGACAGAGCAAAACAAAACAACAACAAGAACAACAGTAAAAAACCACCACCACCACCAACAAAACTCCTGTAAATAGTTCAAGGTCTGTTTGTTGACCTTTGGGAATGCTTTCTGGTAGAGTCTGATGGGGTGCCACACCCTGGCCCCAAAGTCTATTTTTGGTATTCCCTGGAGACTTCCTTGCTCTTTCCCCTTGCTGTTCTGTTGCAAACCCTTAGTGTTTTACCTCTGTGTGGTGGGGTCAGATTGGGTGCAATTCCTGCACTGCAATTCTCCAGTGTTGTCCCTTGTAGGGTCAGTGAGGGATGTCATGTCTCGTAGTGGGGCTGGCCTTATGGTCATCTCTGTGCATTGGCTGCTCTGAGTGAGGCTGTAACTCTTTACCAGATAGAAAGCCTCCCTTTTTTTTTTTCCTTGAGGACAGGCTGGTAGTTTTGAACTGCTGACTTTGTGGTGAGCAGCCCAAAGCACAACCCACTCCACCAGCAGAGCTTCCCTAACATGTCAGTTTCCTGTCAATGATTGTGGTAATGATTGTACAACTCTTCTTGATGTGATGGAACTATTGAGTTGCGTGATAGGTGGATTAAGCACCAGTGAAACTGTTAAGAAATATTTCTACCAAAGTGTGCCATTTAGGGCTTTACGTAACAGTCCCAGGAGGATCTGAGTGGCACACAATTCAGAAGAACCCTAAGTTCTCATGTTAACAACAATCTTTATTTGTGAGGCAACTCATGATCCTATTAGTTCTGTGGAAAACTCACTTAACGTCCAGGAAACCTGACTGTTCTTTTAGGAGTTAGGGCCACTCTTAGTAATCCTAGTATCCCCGTGATCCCATTTAGTGGACTGCCTGCTCTCGGGGGACAGATGGAGGAAACTGCAGAGCAACCCTGTTGCCCGCAAGTTGTTTCCCACTCACAGGGACCCTATTTATCTATCGATCAGAGTAGAGCTTCTCTCCTTGGGTTGTCTTGGCTCCAATCCTTTTGCAGAAGCAGATCTTCACGTCTTTCTTCTGCAGTGCTATTTGTTGGGCACAAACCACCAGGCTCTAGGTCGAGAGTTGCATGCAAGCAGGGCTACCCAGGACCCATAGGTGCAGGCTTAAGCGTTAGAGGACCTGGGCTCTGATCATTGCAATCATAGTAGCTGAAAATGGGGATCGGATTTGCTTTGGGTTAAGCGTCATGCTTGGAGCCCCAAACATTTAATCATTTGTAAACATCATGCTTTTTTCAGATGCTCAAGGGTCAGTTCCATCTCACAGTGACCCTATGTGCAACAAAACGAACCACTGCCCAGTCCTGTACCAGCCTCCCAGCCGTTCTTGTGTGTGAGCCACTGTTGCAGCCACTGTGTCCATCCAGTTAGCCCAGGGCCTCACACTTCCTCAATGCCACACCACTTTACCAAGCGTGACGTCCTTCTCCAGGGACTTGGCCTCCCTGATGACACATCTAAAGTACGTGAGACGAAGTCTTACCATCTTTGCCTCTAAGGAGCAGTTTGGCTCTACTTCTGAGACAGACTTGGGTTTTTTTGGGGGTAGGGTGGGGAGCAGTCCATGATACTTTCAGTAGTCTTCACTAACACAATTCAAATGCATTGGTTCTTCGTCAGGCTTTCTTATCCCATGTCCAACTTTCACATGCAAATACCATAGATATTAGTTTTTAATCCGTATTTTACAAATAGAAAAATGGGAGTTTTAGGGAGGCTAAGAAAGTCGCCCAAGTGTGGTTCTCATTTAATTGGCAAGGACCCTTGTGCTGGTCAACCAGGCCCCCGATGTTCCATGTTGCATCTCTGTCACGCGGAGCAGGACAAAGGTGAGGCTTTCGACGCCCATGGAAGGTTCCAGTCCAGGGAAAGCCACAGGGCAGGCTCTTCTCTGTCCTCTAAGGTTCCTCTGAGTCAGGATCGACTTAGTGAGTTTTGGTTTTTTTCTTTTTTTGTCACTTGGAGGTGATAATCATGCCTGTCATGGAGAGTTACCGAGAGGATTCAAGAAAAGACTTCCATGCAAGTGTGACAACCCTTCACTGTAAAATGCATCACAGTCACGTCTCTGATCGTCCAGCACACAGCTCTGAAACCTAGCCTCCAATCTCCTCTACTTTATTTTTCTCTTCTCAAGGTTGCTGCCCAAGCAGCCCATGTAATGAACGCTTTCTTCCTTGCTCTAATCCTTGATTTCTTATAGATTAGGAGGTAATTACTCCCAAATGGATACATGAAAGCCCAATTTCTGCCTAGCATACATCAGACCATCCATAATTATGCATCTAGGTTTTATTTATTATTCTTCATTAAACCGATTTCAAGTGAAAATAAACAAATGCCCTCTTCCAACTACGAAGTGATCGCTGAGCCAAGGTGTCTTTTTGCACGACTCTCCCAGCAGAGGGCACTGTTTCTCTATAAAATAGGTGGCCTGGTCCTTCAAATCGAGCTGGGCCTATTTTGGAGGAAAGACTGTATTTGGCAAATTCCCCAGACCTAAATGTATATACCAAAGAATTGTTAATTAATAATAAGGATGAGACCATTTGGGCTTACCTCATAAAGCGAATTTCCAGTTAGTGTATAAATGCCACAGGTGGTGTTCAGTAACATCATTATTAACTGCTTTCTACTCTCTCCCTGACTCATACATTTCAGAGTAAAACAGCTCACTGCAGTTTGCATCGCAATAATCTCTAAGGAAGCAGGTCTTCAGGACATTTCTGCCTTGAAGGTACTGGATGGGTTTGAACCGCCAACCTTTGTGTTACCAACTGATTTGCAAGCCATGTAAATATTAGGCTACAAAAACCCTCAGAACCATTGAGCTGATGTTGACTGAGGATTTATGATACTATAAATCTTGAGAAGTGGAGAGCCCTGTCTTTCTGCAGATGAGTGGACTAGTGGTTCCAAACTGCTGCCCTGCAGACCCCAACCCAATGCGTAAGGTCTCCGCCACCCGGGCTCGGTTGGCAGTACAGCCACAGACTGTGCAGGGCACAGCTTTATAGCCCGCTTAGCCAAGGGCCACACAGCAGCAACCTGTGGGACAAACAGGCTCCGCCCACTCATATTTTGCTTGCCTTACACGGTTGGTTTATTTTTTCCTTGTTATTAGGTGAATATGGAGATTTCACATAAAATATAGATTTCATAGTATTTCACTTGAAGAGCCCTGGTGGTGTAGTGGTGACAAGTTGGGTTGCCATCTGAGAGTTCAGTAGTTTGAAACCACCTGCTCCTCTGCTGGAGAGACTGGGCTTTCAACTCCCATGTACAGTGAACAGTCTGGGAAACCCACAGAGGGTCACTAAGAGTCAGCATTGGGTCAATGGAACCAAGTTTGGAGTTGGAGTATTTCTTTTTAATCTTTTTGTTGGGACTCTTACAGATATCATAACATGCCATCACATCAAGTGGTAACATCCAATTGCTACCACCATCAGTTTCAAAACATTTTCTTTCTTCTTGAACTCCTTGATATCAGCTCCCCTTTACCCCCTCCCTCCCCCACCCTACCTGCCAGGAACCCTTTTTTCCTCCCTATAATTATAGCCCACATTCAGTATATCTGCTCACATACAATTCTGCTGTCTGACCTCATCTAGTGGGGTGATGCAGTCATCCATGCCATCGGCTCCCTATTTCCCCCCCTCTCCCCCAGCTGTCTTCCTATACCCTCAGGGAACCATCACTCTTGTCACTGTTTCTGAAGTGTTAGGAGTTGTAGCACTTCTTTTAAACAAATAAAGAGCTCTCACAATGCCGGTCCATCTATTTCCCTGTTGAAATCGGCTGGGAATCAGTGGATTGCAACCCCTTTAGACAGGTGTGTGTTGGCTAGCTCCCGTGATCTCTGGCCTGCCTCATTAGTTCATATCATCTAAAGAATAAGCAGGTTACTGTCCAGTAGACATGGATTCATGGAGACCCCATGTGTGTTACAGTAGGATCATGCTCCAAAGGGTTGTCAGACTGAGTTTTCAGGAATAGACGGCCAGGCCTTTCTTGCACCTTCGACCTTCTGGTTAGCCACTGAGTGTGCTAACTGTTGGCACTACCCCACCTCTAAAAGCATCAATGTCAGTCCGTCCTCTTCGTATGGCAGATGGGGAAAGTGGAGGGCAGCAATAGATAGGAAGACACGGGCTCAAGTTCACACGACAAGTGCGGCACGGACAGGTCAGATTCAAGCCCCACAACTCAGAGGGTCCCTTCCCACCTTGAGTTGCCCATGAATGAAGCTTGAGCCTAACTCCTACCCTGTCTCAGTCAGGAAGCTTCATCCCTTGTCTCCTCTCTCCCCAAGGCTGATGATCCTGGGCAGGTCCCAGGCAGAGTAAGATGCAAGGGAGGGCTGTGGAGGATGCAAGGTGGAGTGGGTGGAGGAGTGGAGATGATGTCAAGTGAGGAGGGCTGGTGGTGCAAATGATTAAGCATGAGGCTGTTGTCCGTAAGATGGGGGGAGCAGGAGTCTTTGCTGGTCCTCTGCTGCCCTGCTCCTGGCTCCTCCTGCTCTCAGCCTCGGTGTCATGTCTCAGAGCCCTCGTGGCCCAGGGGACTATGAGTTGAGCTGCTAGCCACAGAGTCAGCTGTTTAAAATCACCAACCACTGTGCGGGAGAAAGAGGCTTTCTACTCCCATAAGGGTTTACACAGTGGCTCTCAACCTCCCTAATGTCACGACCCTTTAATATAGTTCTTCATGTTGTGGTGACCCCCCCAACCATAAAATTATCTTCGTTGCTACTTCATAACTGTCATTTTGCTACTGTTAGGAATCGGGCGACCCTTGTGAAAGGGTTGACCCCTGTGAAAGGGTTGTTTGACTCCCAAAAGGGTCGCGACCCACAGGTTGAGACCCGCTGGTTTACAGTCACCGAAATCCGCTGGTTTACAGTCACCGAAATCTGCGGGGGCAGTTCTGCTCTGTCCTATAGGGTCGCTTTGAGTCAGGAGCCACTTGATGGTGGTGAGTTTCATTTCTTGGATTTGATTTCCTGGGCTCACGGAAAAGACAATGGGCAGTCTAGACTCAATGAGATGTAGCTTCATAAAATTTCTTGGTTTCCTTATCTGGAAATTGGGCACATTATTATTTTTGTGGCATTTGTGTGAGAAGATTTCTGTTATATGAGTAAAATGTCTGTAATCCACTCAAGGATCAATTGCCTGTTGTCAAGTTGATTCCAACACATAGTGAACCCATGTGACAAAGCAGAACACTGCCCCCCTCACCCCCTACAAAGGGTTTTCTGACTGTGATCTTTACAGCTCTCTTTCCTGTAGTCCCTGGGGTGCGGGGGGGTTCGAACCATCAACCTTTCAGATAGCAGCCACCAGCGCTCCTCACTTGATGCCAGTTGTAGAGGGTATAGTTAGGCCTAGAACCTGAGAACCAAACTTAACACAAATCTCCCTGCCCTCGAGTCGATTCCAATTCATAGCCACCCTTTAGGGCCGGGTAGAATTGCCCCTGTCAGTTTCTGAGACTATAAATCTCTACAGGAGAAAACCTAGCCTTTCTCCCATGGAACTGCTAGTGGTTTCAGACTGTTAACCTGGTGGCTAGCAGCCCAATGCATAACCACTCTGAAAGACCTCAGTAAATAGTCATAATTGTTATGAAGAAACAGGCCCATTACTCATTATTTTTGCCAAGCTCTCCTCCTCTGGCCTTAAGCCCCCCATATTCCAGCAGCTCTTAAACCCAGAGGGCCTCCCCTTGGCTGCCAAGTGAAATGGCTTGCTTGTTGTTGTTCAGTGACCAATGTCCAACAGAAGGAGACACCCCGGTCCCGGGCCACCCTCGCCATTGCTCTTAGGTTTGAGCCCCTCCATGCAGCGACAGTGCCAACCCTTCTTGTCAGCAGAACTTCCTCTTTTTTGATGCCCTGCTAAAATATCCGGGAGCCTTTTAATAGCCCAATGCCCAAGTTGCCCCCAGGCCCAGCAATTCAGAATGTCTGGGACTGGGATTCAGCCCTGTTTAAGGTAGCCCACACAGTGCCAAGGGGCAGCGTGACTGCAGCTGTGGCAGATTCTTGCCCTAAACTGCTCCAGCTCCACCCGATTCCCTAGTTACAAATGCTGAGTAGACCCTTTCTTTACTGTAGCCCTCCCTTCTTAGGGCTTTAGCCCAAAAGAAAAAGCAAAGAAAAAATCAAACCAAAGTCACTGCTGTTGAGTCAGTTATGACTCATAGTGACTGTAACTCTTTATGGGAGTAGAAAGCCCTGTCTTTCTCCTGAGGAGCGGCTGGTGGTTTCGAACTGTTGAACTTGTGGTTATCAGTCCAACACATAACCACTACACCACCAGGTCTCCTTATTGGGCTCTACATATATTCATTAAATTCCTCTGAGCCTGGGATTTTCTTATCAGAAAATAGCAGCAGAGGAGAGACCTTTGGGAAGCTGGGGTTGAGGCCCAGGTTTGAGCAAAGCAGCTGGGAAAGCCAAGGTACCCTTTTCTGTAGGAATCCTTGTTAGTTTTGCAAAGAATAAAGGCTCCTAGGACCATGGGCTCCCACAGCTCAAAGCACCTTCCAAAAAACCCCCACACTCCCTGCCATCAAGACTTCTGACTCACATCGACCCTATTGGACTGAGTAGAACGGTCCCTGTGGGTTTCTGAGACTCAGGGGTCCTATAATCCAAATGCAGGCCCTGCTGGAATTCCTACTTGCCGCTCCTTGAGTTAGGGGCCCTCCTACTTTACAGAGGAAGCCAGCTTCTAGCTGGGAAGATGTTCTAACCTTTTCATTAGTTGGCATTTCCTTTCTTGAACTTCCACCCCGGCTCTAATTGTAGCCTGGGGGAAAGAGCGAACAACTCCCATTCCTGTGCTACCTGGAGGGAGATGACAGCTCCTTTCACCTGGAGTCTTCCTTTCTCATCCCCAGCCCTCCCCCGCTCCCCACCACCACCTGCCTTCCCACTGGGCTTCTCTAACAAGTCTCCAGGTCTACTGCCACCTGACCCCTCTTAGAACGTCAGGGGCAGGGCATGGATCCAATTCTTATGGACGGATTGTCAAGCCATCAGAGATGTTCAGAAATGGCTTACATGGTTGATGATAAAACATTACAATTGTACATACGTAAATTAAGGCTTGACAAGGTGTATTGCGAATGAGGGAAGGACCGTGATGTGATGGGTGAGCAGGACATGTGGGGTTGTAGCTGTTCCAGCAGGCGTTCCAGCTTCTGGTGACCAGGAGGGAAAGTCACCTCTGCATGGAGCCTGGACAGGACTGTGAGCCAACAGTCTATTGCAGCTGGAGCTCCAGCTCCAGCCTGGAGCCTGCGAGTGGCTGGAGCTCATTGGCTGCTACAAGGAGATAGGGAGTCAGTGTGTGTAGCTTCTGTCACCTACCCCCCCCCATCCCCATTGTGTGTGCGGCAGTGTGTGTGTGTATGTATGCATGCATGTATGTATGTGTGTGTGTGGCGTAGTGTGTGTGTATTTATGTGTGTGTGTGTGTTTGTGCAGCTTGTTTCCTTTTCCTACCAATTTCCAACCATCCTCTTGAACCTGACAATTCCTTCACATAAGGGAACTTCAGAAAGCTCATGGAAAAATACCATTACCTTTTAATTCCAATTTTCCATGAACTTTTTGAAGACCCCCCCCTTCAGATTTCTTTCAAGTATATGTGTCACCGATGACCAGAAACAAGTGTGTTGCTTGCTGTTGAAGGGCCCCTATTTACTTGCTCACCTAAAGGGCAAACAATGCAAGTGAGAATTCCTAAAGTCTCAGAAACTGGAGACAAGTGCACGTAGGGTTTATTGATTAAATGCTATGATATTTGCTTCCTGCCGCTTTTGCTGTTAGCTTCTGCTAGCTCCTAGAAACCCCAGGCAAAACGGGCGAGGGCCGCTGGGGCCTGCAGGGTTTTCCCTGACTCATTTGTCAGAAGTATATCTCCAGGCCTTTCTTGGTAGTCTTGACCCGGACGCTTCCCTGCAGGAAACCTGTCCAACCCTTTAGCAACAAGCAAGCCTCCACTGAGAGAGGGTGGTGACTGTGCTAATGCGGCACCCCCTGGGCACTGGCTCCTGCCCAGGGGGTGAGAATTCTACCATGAAACTACTCCCTCCCTCCATGGACTTTCTATGTTTACATTCACTTCATTGTGTATTGCATTACTTATTCTATATAGTGTATGCATGATGAACATTAAAAAAATTTTATAATATTTTTAAAAGAAAAAACTACCTGTCATGGAGTCAATCCTGACCAGGTACAGTCACCGCTGTGGGTTTCTGAGACTGTAACTCTTCATGGGAGCTGAAAGCCTCATCTTTCTCCCATGGAGCCCCTGGTGGGTTTGAACTGCTGACCATGTGGTTAACAACCCACTATACCATGGGGGCTCCTGAAATAGGATAGGCTTATGGTAGACAATTTGGAAGACACAGAAAACCACACATCCCTTATTAACACAGCCCGTGACTGTGGAGATGATTCCGACTGGTTCTGATGCCGTAGCACCGAACAGAAGTACCCAATAGGGTTTCCGGTCTGTGACCTTCACACAGCACACAGCCACATCTCTTTCACAGCCGTACAGGGACTGGGCTCCCAACAGCAGCAGGGTACCTAAGTACTGCGTCACCACGGCTTCTTATATCACGTCAAAAACATCCGTCTACACGGCAGGTAGATTCTTACCTTGCCTCGCTGGGCGGCTGGCCTGCCTGCTGGGTTAGCTTTAGGCCGCCTTTGCACTTCCCGAGGGCTGTGGGCCCATGCTTATTTCCCAGCCAAATTAATTAATGAGAGAGCCCTCAGACTTTCCATCTATAATTTCCAAACACCCACTTTTGATGAGTCAGTTGCCCTTTGAACAGTATGGGATACTTTTCAAATTAATTAAAACAATAGTACGGACGCTTCTTACTGCAGCACCCCTTAGGGATTGCGAGTCCATTTATCTCTGGGCCACTGCTCTCCAGGGAGAAAGGCCAGGACTCATGGTTCTTCTGTTGCAGGCCGGGGGTAGGGAGACAGCAGGATCCCTGAGAGAGTGAGTGGTTTCTCAGTTTCAGAAGTGCTGCGGTAATTGGGACAACACTCAGCTTAGAATTCTCTTTTTCCCTTTCTTTTTAAACTACCAGGCAATCAACCAGTCACCTTTATATACGTCATGGCTACCTATTTTGTGCTAACAGTTTTTGAGTCCTTAGGGAAATGTGAAATATGCACAACTTTGGGATCCAGCTCCCACCTCTGTACAGTCGCAGTAGCGCGGAGAGACAACTGGGTACAGAAATATAGGCACACAGAGAAAGTTTTATGTTGTTCACCAAGACTTGGCATGCCAAGCACAGCTGTCAAGTCCGACGCGTATCCACCTTACAAGGACAGAGAACTGCTCCCTAGGGTCTGTTGACAGCCAAAACTGTAATTCTTATTGAGCAGACTGCCTCATCATTGTCCCTCGGAGCCAACAGCGGGTTTGAACCAACCCTTTGTCCATAGCAGTCTAAGGCTTCAACCCAATTCCCCACCTGGTCCACTCTCATTGTCCCCTGTGTTCAGGGAACGAAATCGCAGCTTCAGGGACATGTGAAGTCACTGCGTTTTTGTCCTCTGAACACAGTATCAAAACCCAACTTCTCAGCCTCTGCACTTTTTCTCTGCTGGTGTTATTGCTTTATTGAGTCCTGGTGGCGTGCCAAGCCAAGGAGTCCTGGTGGCGCTGTGGTTACACGTGGGGCTGCTAACTGCAAGGCCAGCAATTCAAAAGCACCAGCGGCTCCATGGCAGAAGGAGGAGGCTTACTCCTCTTCCAAAGAGCTTCCGCCTCAGTCAGAAACCCACGGGGCAGTACGACTCTGACCTATCAGGTCGCTATGAGTCAGTGGAGACTTGATGACAGTGGATTTATGTGGGTACGTGTGTGCCAAGCAAGGGGTCCTGTTTGCTCCATGGTTCCGCACTTGATGGCTAAACCAAAGGCCAGATGTGTGGACTCAGCAGCCTCTCCTACAGAGAATGATGAGACAAGTAGGTTCCAGATAAAGATTGCCATGGAAACCTGGGGCTATTCTACTAGGTCACCATGCGTGGGAATTGACTCACTGGCCCTGTGTTTGGTGTGTACCAGGAACTTTGACAGGCACCTCCTCTTTGAATGCTCATAAGCACTCTCCTTTTCATTCTGGAAATGGGACATGGGCTCATCTGCTAGCAGGCCCCTCTTCTCTCTGTACATGCACCCCCTGTGAACCACGTGGGGTGCCTTGTCACCACTAAGCTCATGGTCCCTAGATCTTTCTCTCAGCCCAGCCCTGCATCTGCTTTAAGAACCTGAGGCTCTCGGGGCACTGAGCCTCTCCACCTAATGCAGTACGGGCATGCTAAGCCCAATATGCCTCAAACCAGTCTTTACTTTTCCACCTGTCAAACAGTGGCATTCACTGACACCCTAGCCGGAATCCTAAACAGCAGCCTGGCCACTTTCTTCTTCCGAATGCCCCCTTTCCCAACCAATCATTCACCAGCTCAACTTCCTTCATTTATCTTAAAACCAATCCCTTCTCTCCATCTGTAGAACTGTGCCTTGGCCCAGGCTCTCATCCTTCACTCCCACTTGATTGCATGAGCCCTTCCCTCCTCTTCCTCCTCCTCTCCAGGACACCTGCCCTTCTCCAGTCCACACTGTACTGTGTAGCTAAAGGGATCTTTTCTACATGCAGATCTGACAACATGGTTTACCTGCCCTAAAATCATTCAATAGCTCCCCAGTGTCCTAGGGACAAAAGACAAACTTCTAGCCACAACATTTAAGGTGCCTTGGGGTCTCCTTTTAGTCTGCCCTCACATTCTTGCTTTCATTCTCCCCCCCATCCCACCCCCAGGAGCACTTTTTACTCCTTCATATTTACTTAACAAACTTCCATTCCTGTGCCAAGACCCAGGTCAGGCACCATCTCCTTCAGGAAGCCTTCTCTGACCGAGGTGGTGAACCCTGGGGAGGCCGGTGTTTGGACTCTTGACTCTTTCCCTGCACTTTGGTCTGGTGGCGACCCTCGGCTGGCAGTCCCAAGACTTCTCCAGAGGATCTTCGCAATACAGCTCTTTGCTTCCAGGTTCCTGAAGCCAGCTCTTTCCCTTGTGCCTTTGGACTTAGGTGTGGACACAGCACCTACGGGACTTCTCGTGGGCTCCCCTATACCCCACCCACATGCCCAAACTGTCCTTGAATATCCTAATCTGAGCATTCCATCTACTTCCGATCGGATCCCTGCTTGATCCGCCTATATTTTTGAGGACTAAGATGTGCCAGACCCAAGTCATGGTATTTTCAATCACCACATATGTATGTGAAAATTGGAAGAAAGAAACATGCATTTGAACTATGGTGTTGGTGAAGGATATTACAAGTATCATGGATTGCCGAAAGCACAAAGAGATCTGTGATAGAAGAATTACAGCCACAACACTCCTTAGAGGTAAGGATGGTGAAAATTCATCTCATGGGCTTAGGACGTGCTATCAGGAGAGACCAGTCCCCGGAGAAGGACATTTATGCTTGGTAAAGTGGAGGGAGGGGCAGTGAAAAAGAGGAAGGCTCTTGATGAGATGGGTTGACACAGTGGCTGCAACTGTGGGCTCAAACATAAGAACAATCGTGAGGACGATGTAGGACCGCATTTCCATCTGTGGTACACAGGGTCGTTATGAGTTGGAAACAACTCAAGGACACCTAACAACAACAACAAGCAACAACGTGTTTCTATGTTCCTCTGTTACCATCTCAGTGCTACCTGATCTTCATTTCTGATGGCTTTTTTCCATTGCTTTCGCTGAGAGCTATTTTTTGCCTCTATCCACGTTTCTTCTTTATTCACCTTTTCTTTTTTTAAAAAAAATCATTTTATTGGGGGTTCGTACAGCTCTTATCACAATTCATACATCCATCCATGTGTCAAGCACATTTGTATATTTGTTGCCATGATCATTCTCAAAACATTTGCTTTCTGCTTGAGCCCTTGGGATCAGCTCATTTTCTCCCCTCCGTGCCCCCCCACTCCCTCATGAACCCGTGATAATTTATATATTATTACTATATTGTAATATCTTACCCGCTCCCTTCACCCACTTTTCTGTTGTTCATCCCCCAGGGAGGAGGTTACATGTAGATCCTTGTAATTGGTTCCCCTTTCTATCCCACCCTCCCTCCACCCTCCCAGTATTGCCACTCTCACCA
>NW_022104341.1:67870536-67893076 GCF_000313985.2 Echinops telfairi | reverse complement strand
ATTGTTCATCCAGCCTATCTTACTTAGACAGACCTACGGAGAGAATAACAAGCACAAAACCAAGACAGAGCAAAACATAGCAACAAAAGAAAAGAAAACATCATCAACAACAAGCCAATGACATAAAAACAAAACACAACAAGTAAGCAAAGCTTGTAGTTAGTTCAAGGACTGTTTGTTGGCCTTTAGGAGTATTTTCCAGTCGAGTCTGATGGGGCACCAAGCCCTGGCCCCAAAGTCTATTTTTGGTACTCTCTGGGGACTTTGTTGCTCTGTTCCCCTTGCTGTTCTGTTGCACGCCCTTAGTGTTTTCCCTCAGTGTGGTGGGGTCAGACTGGGTGGAATTCCCACATTGTGCCTCCAGTGTTGTCCCCTGTAGGGCTTTGGTTCAGTGAAGGATGTCGTGTCTTGTAGTGGGGCCGGCCATATGGTCCTCTTTGTGCATTGGTTGCTCTGAGCAGGAATATTGTCCTCCCCCTTCTTTTACTCTTTATTCACCTTTTCACCATGAAATGAAAACAAAACAAAATGACACATATCCATTACTTTCATGTTTAGTGCAGAGGTCTAATGACAAAGATTTGTCCATAACTGTGTCTATATCTTCCTCTCCATCCTCCTGGTAGCTCCTTGAAGGCAGGAACTGGGTCTTCTCCACCATTTCACACCCCCCACACCCAGCCTGGCATGTAGCACACGCTCAATGAGCATTGGTTCACGAGTACCTAAATCTCCAGCCCACTGTCCATGGGAGAGCGAGGAGATGTTCTTCGTCCACAAAGATGTAAAGTCTCAAAACTCAAAGGGGGAGTTTCACCGTGTCTGGTAGGTTCACCAGGAGTCAGACCCGACTCTATGGCTGTGAGTTTGGCTGGGAGCCAGTCGTCACCGGGTCACTTCTGACTCACAGTGGCCCCAGGGACTGCGGAATCAGCCTTGCTCCATGGAGTTCGTGGCTGCGACTTTTGGGAAGTGGGTGATCAGGTTTGTCTTCTGAGGAGCCCTGGGGGTGGGACAGGGGTGTGGGGGGCGGTGTCTAAACTTTTAACTGTCCAGGTCGTAGCTGAACACTTGACCATTTGCCCCATCTGAGGAATCCAAACTAAATCATCAGTAAGTCCTGGTGACATGGTGGTGAAGTGTTTGGCTGCTAACTTGAAGAACTGGCAGTTCCAACCCACCAGCAGCTCCTTGGGAGAAAAGCCCTGGCGATCCGTTCCGTGTAGATTCCAGCCTAAGGGACCGACCCCAGGGCCACTTTACTCTGTCCCTCTGGGGTCACTGGGAGTCGGAGTGGACTCACGGGTACCCAGCAAGGCCAACACGGGGCCTTCATTAGGAGCCTGGAGGTGGGATGCTCAGCTCTCGGTTGGTGGCTTGAACACACGTAGCAGCTCTGAGGGGAAAGAACTGGTGATCTACTTTCATAAAGATTGCAGCCAAGAGTGCCCCAGGGGGCATTTTACTCCCTCCCATGGGCTCACACCGAGTCAGAAACCTGCTGGACGGCACCTAGCAAGAGAACCGACACGCCCTCCCCTTGGACCCGTCATCAGGAAAGGCCAACTGCTGGGAAAGTTATTGTGGCGTGTGAAGTCACGGGTCCAGGAACACGAGGCGTTGCCCAGTGAGATGAATGGCCACAATCGCCAAAGGCATGGGCTCGAACAGACCAATGATGGGGAGATGGTGCAGGCTCTCCCAGCATGCCATCCTACGTAGTGTCGCTCTGAGTCCAGGCAAAGGAAAGAACTTGGCACATCAATGGAGAAGGAATGGGGAACGAGCGGGTGCCCCAAATGTGATCTAAGCAGTCACGAGGGTTGGTGTTACCCAGGATGGTAACTCCCAGGGCCACCTGCTACCCTCCAGGGACCTCCTCCCATTCCAGACAATTCAGAGTCCACAGTTCAAATGCATATCCTCAAAGAATACTATGTTGTGGGTTTCTTTTTTTCTCTTTTTTAACATTTTATTAGGGGCTCATACAACTGTTATCCCAATCCATACACACATCAATTGTGTAAAGTGCATTTGTACATCGTTTCTCAAAACATTTTCTCTCCACTTAAACCCCCGACATCAGGTCCTCATTTTTCCCCTCCCTCCCCGCTCCCCCCTCCCGCATGAGCCCTTGATAGCTTATAAATGGGTATTTTGTCATATCTTGCCCTGTCCGACGTCTTCCTTCATCCACCCCTCGGTTGTCTGTCCCCCAGGGAGGAGGTCACACACAGTTCCATGTAATCGGTTCCCTCTTTCCTACCCCTTCTCCCTTTACCCTCCCTGTTTTGCCACTCACACCACTGGTCCTATAGGGCTCATCCGTCCTGGATTCCCTGTATTTTCAGCTCCTATCTGCACCAGTGTCCCTCCCCTGGTCCAGCCAGTCTTGTAAGATCGAATTCGAGTCATGGTAGTGGAAGCGGGGAGGAAACATTAGGAACTAGAGGAAAGTTGTATTTCTCATCATTGTTACATCGCACCCTGGCTGGCTCATCTCCTCCCCAAGACCCCTCTGCAAGGGGATCTCCAGTGGCCTACTAATGGGCTTTGGATCTCCACTCCACACTCCCCCCATCATTCACTATGGTAAGATTTTTTGTTCTGATGATGCCTTATTCCTGATCTCTTCGACACCTCTTGCTGGCTGGTGTGCTTCTTCCATGTGGTGGGTTTCTTAAAGGTAGCATTTCTTAGATGACATGCCCGCTAACTGCAGGAGAGGCGAGGCCAATCTGCGGTGTGAAGTCGAGGGGCAGTGCAAAGGAGGAAGGCCCTCGGCACAGTGGCTGTCACGATGGCTCCAGCCTAGGAGCAAGTGTGCGCATGGCCCAGGACCGGGCGGTGTTTCCTTCTGGGGCACAGGGTCCCTGCGAGTCAGAACAGACTTGACAGCACCTCACAGCAACCATAACCGCAACAACATTGCTGCACACTCTCTTCCTACACTCAGTTACAATACTATTAGTTGCACCAGTGTTAGTAGCTGAGTGGAAGCCCTTTTTTGATTTTTCTCCTTTTTCTTTAATTACTACTCATTCTCAAAAAAAAATTTATTGATATAGGCTAAGAAATAGTCATCACCAGAAGGTAGCTAAAATGTCAATGTGACAAAAGTAGTGGCTATAATAACACCAGCAACAAAAGCATCGGCGCGTGTTTGCTGAATGCAGACGAAACCGCCTGATTGGAAGCGTCCCTGGAATTGGGCAATAATGACATCGCTGACCAGAGCACATTAGATGGCCCCAAACATAAATCAGGAGAGCCCTGGTGGCAACTGGATTACATATTGGCCACTAACTGCCCTGTGGGACAAAGATGAGGTTTTCTACTCCTGTGAGGATTCAGTCTCAGAAACCCACTGGGGCACTTCTAGTCTCGCTTCTAAGAGCACTATGAACCAGAATGGGCTCAGTGGCAAGGAGTCTGATGGAGTTTTCAGCCTTGTGGGTATATGGATACATGAAAGATGGCTTTACAAAAGAAGTGCTTGCTGTTATCATTAACTGCCATGGGTGTTTTAAGGAACAAAGTATAAACTTGCCTGTGGAAACACTGCACAAACATCTCACACACAGTCCTTTGGGTGTCACCCCCCACACCACCCCAACAGTGTAATTCAGTTCAGTTTTCATCCCCTGCCCTGTCCCCTCCCCTCCGTCACTCCCAGTGAAGCCACTGCATCTTAGGACCTCTGGTTATTGATTACCTGTTTTCTTTTGTCCCCCTGTCAGAACACCGGAGTGCTATTTTCCCAGACCGGAGACTTCTCTGAAAGGAGATAGCACACATCCTTCTCACTCAAAGCACCTTTGGCACCCAGACTCGAAGAAAGACTCCCACTGTCCCAGCTCGGCTCCACCTTTCCCCCAGCCCCTTCTCCTAGCCCTGCCGACTTGACAACTCTATAGGAAACCAATTTGCTGTTAATCACAAGAACTGAAAAGCAGTCATTTTCTTCGTGCCACAGCTGGTTCTGCCATCATGGAAGAAATAGCATCATGATGCGTCTTCCTGTGGTCGAATGCAGACCACTACAACCTCATGACTCACTCGGGTAGGAAGCAGGCCTTTCCAAGGAGCAGGGGCGCAAGGCATCCAGCCCTCATGTGTATAGGGGACGAATTGCAGTTCCTGCACTGATTTTGTGGAAAAGGTGGCTTGTTGCGGTGGTTGTTGCATCATTGGATGAGATCGCTTTAGAGGCAGAACTTCTGGGGTAGCGGGAAACCTATAGGCTTGGGCATCAGGCCAGCCTGGGTTCAAATGCTGGCTGTATTTCAAACCAGCTGGTTTCGGGGCATGCGAATTCGTCGGAGCTGCCATTTTCTTATCTGTCATTTGGAAACAGTAATAGAACAGCTCCCCAGAGGGTAGAGATGATATTAGTCTACCACATGGGTAGAGGTAGGCCCCGGCTGACTCTCCAGCTTCATCTCCCCCTGGCCCCCCTCCCCACCTGATCTCTTCGCTGCAGCACCACTGGACTCCCACCGGTTCCTCCGAACTTGCCAGAGGCTTCCATCACTTTGCCCATGCCATTCCTTCTGCTTGGGTCACACACTGATCCCCCCTGTTCACCAGGCAAACTTCTTTTTCCAAGAGCGATGCTCTCAAAACCTCCCCCTCAGCCCCTCCCCAGCCACGCACAGGCATCTTCTCTGCTTCCCTAATGTACACATGCCCATGACAGGAAGTGGTCCCTCAGAGGCAGCCTGTGCATCTGCTTACCTATCTGCCCCCCCACCTCCCTCCCTGAGCTTCCTGAAGAGCTGCTGCTCTTGAGCTGACTTACGGTGACCCCACAATGGATCCCAGTGCTACCAGGGCCTGCACCATCACCACGAGCAGTGGTGGATCAGACCATTGTGATCCACAGGGCTTCAGGGGCTGGGATTTAAAAGATGATTGTCAGACCTTTCCTCCTAGTCTGTCTCCATCTGGAAACTCCACGGAAACCTGGGCTGCAGCAGCACTGGCACCGTGCAAATCTCCCGACAGACCAGGTGGTGCCTGTGCTAGGGGTGCACTGACGGAGGAACACCCCTGGGTCTCTTGTGTGGCATGCAGGAATCCATCCTCTGAACCCCTGCTGCGCAGTTCTAAAGGCGGATTCACCTTTATCCAGCCTCCTCCTTTGGTGTAATGAACAAGGTATAACATTTGGATTTCATCTGCATCACTTCCTCTCCCACAACTCGGGGTGACATAGTCCATTCGTTCAGGATACTGAGTTGGCAGACAACCGACTGAGATTCAAGTCCTGCCTCCATTATTTAAGTTGTTTGACCTTCGGCAGATATCACACCTGCCTGTGCCTTAGTTTCTTTATTTGAAAAATCAGGATCCTAACACCAAAACTCACTGCCATCGAGTCTATGCTGACTCATAGAGACTCTATAGGACAGGCTGGTTTCTGAGTTTCTGAGACTTTAACTGTTTACCGGAGTAGAAAGCCTCATCTTGATCCTTGGGAACAGCTGGTGGTTTCGAACTGTGTACCTTTCAGATCCCAGCCACCAGGACTCTTCCAAAATCAGAAGAGTGATAATATTTACCTCATAGGGTAAAATAAATGAGTGACTATAAAGCACTGAGACTGGGGCCTGTGGGATAAGCAATGGGCTGTTAACCGCAGGGTTGGTGGTTCAAGTCCACCAGCTGCATCATGGGAGAAAGATGAGCTTGTCTGCTCCCATACAGGTTTATAGCTGCAGAAACCAAACTGGATATAGAGAGTTGAGTTGGAATTGACTTGATGGCAGTGAGTTTTGGTTTAGACTAGGGCCTGACATATTTTTATAATCATTTTAGTAACCGCAGCACTTTTGTTTTTATGAACAACACTAGTTGCATAAACTTGGGCAATGTTACAAAGGGGTACCCCCACAAAACTGGAATTTTTTTAAAGCTATGTGTTTAAATTTTTTTTTAACTAAACCTTATCACCTTCAAAGTACACTTCATTACACTTAATACATTTGTCAAATCTGCGATTCCACTCTTGGGAACACTTTTTAAACTCATCTGTTTGGATAGCTGACAGCACTTCTCTCATTTTTTTGGTTCACCTCTTCTACGTCATCAGATTGCTGTTCTTTCACATTCCTCTTTATTCGAGGAAACAAAAAGAAGTCGAATGGAGTGAGGATAAGTGAGTCAGGTGCATGCGGCAAGAGAGGTATGCTGTTTGGGGCCAAAATCTGGCGGGCCAAAATCTGGCCCACCAAAATGGCTGAGTGAGCAGGTGCATTGTCGTGGTCCCTTGTCTGCCAGAAATCGGGCCTTTTTTTGGTCACACACTGTTATACAATCTTTACAGAACCTCTAAATAGAAAGCTTGGTTAACCTGGTGGAACAAACTCCAAATGCACTGAGTCGACATTTTCGCAGGTTAGGGAGGCTGACGGATGTCCAGAGCAAGGTGTGTCATCAGTCAACATTTCACCTTTTTTGAACCAAGAACACCACTCGTACATTTGAGGTTTTTCCCATAGCATCGTCCTTGTAAACTGTGCTCAACATCACAACAGTGTCTGCGGCATTTCCCCCCAAATTTCACAGCCACATACTGTTCTCTCAAATCAGCGATCACAAAAAACAAGGTTCGAGGTGAAATGGCTTTTATGAAAAAATTCACTGTGACCAGAGCGACCCTTCCCAGGCAACACCACTGGGTGCACTAACACAGCAAGTTATTTGATGCTTGCCTAGCAGAAAAGATGCGTACTATGAAAGCGCTACTCTTGAACATCTGTAAACTGGGGTTAGATATGTATAACTTGCAGGCCAGTGGGGAGGAGACAATTCAGGCAGATGGAGCACTGGGATCAGCACCTGGTATTGAGATTCTAGCCACATGCAAAGAGGGAAGAGAGACCAGGACAGTCTCTGGGGCAAACTGTGCCTGAGAATGTCTTACAAGCTTTACACCCACCATTGCTATTTGGGGGAAGCTGTGTTGCCCCAAATAGGTGCTGAAATCTTAACCTATATACCTGTTACCTATGGCTAAGGAGTCCTGGTACCAAGTGGGCTTTAAGCATTCTACTGCTAACTGCATGGGTCAGTGGCTCAAACTCATCAGCCACTCCTCAGGAGAAAGATGAGGCTGTCTACATTTATGAAGATTTACACCCCCAGAAACCCCATGGAGCAGTTCTACTTTGTCCTATGGGGTCACTACGAATCAGGAAGGACTCTGGCTGTGTTTGGTATGCCTGTGGATGGAACTTGTGGACAAAGTTTTCTTTGCTCTGTTAATAGGAGTACAGGATAGATCCAAAACCTAAGTTTTCTTTCTTTCCTTCCTTCCTTTCTTAAAAAAATTCTTTTATTGCTATTATTGGTTCAAATACACACAACAAAACACCCATCCCTTTGATAATTTCACATGTACAGTTTACTGACGGTGGCTGGACTTCTCCATCGGGCCACCACCATTCACTGGTCCTGAAAGCTCTCAGCTGGGTGTCCGTGTCACCGTTGTCCAGTCAGGCTCATGCACACCAGTCTTCACTGCTCAAGGTTCCCTGTTAGCGGAGGCAGGCTGTGGCTGGATTGAGAGACGGCTCCGTGAGATCGTTTCAGCCCTGGTTGATTACCAGATGATTGATTCAGGGGATCCTCCAGTCCCAAGGTATCCAGTCAATCTGGGGAAACCGAATCATGTGTGAGTGATTGAAGGAGCAGCATGGACACAATCAGGGGAGCACAAAGTAGGGGAGATGGAGGTATGTGTGAGGGCTGCTGTGACCCCCAGGATGGCCAGCGCTGCAGAAACGGAGACAAGTGTCTTTCTCCAGCTCGTGACAGAGAGCCTTCTCCTAGAGACTGTGCCCTGAATGCAGACGCCCAGTTTCCCTGACTGTGGGAAACACACACTAAAGCCCCCCCCCCCACCTTACAGCATTTCTATTGTAGCTGCTCTAAGAACCAAGGTGCTTCTATCGTGGTGGTGGTGGTGGTGGGGGGGCAGGGCAATGGCTCCCTGGACTTAGGCCCTCCCCACACGCTGCCTTCTCAGGAGCCTGGTGCCAATGATTCCCACCCTGGTTCCCTTCAGCCTTTCCTTCTGCCCGCACTCTTCCCCCAAAGCATGCATTTTTATTTATTTATTTATATATTTTTAGAATATTTTCTTCATTTAAAAAAAAATCATTTTATTAGGGGCTCATACAACTCTTATCACAACCCATATATACATCAATCGTGTAAAGCGCATTTGTATATTCATTGCCCTCATCATTCTCAAAACATTTCCTCTCCACTTAAGCCCCCGGCATCAGGTCCTCATTTTTTCCCCTCCCTCCCCGCTCCCTCCTCCCTCATGAGCCCTTGATAATTTATAAATTATTATTTTGTCATATCTTGCCCTGTCCAACATCTCCCTTCACCCACTTTTCTGTTGTCCATCCCCCAGGGAGGGGGTCACATATAGCTCCTTATAATCAGTTCCTCCTTTCCAACCCACTCTCCCTCAAAGCATTTAAACAGGTGCGAGTCTCGTCCACCTTAAGGAGCCTTGGTGACGTAGGAGTTAGAAGTTGGGCTACTAACGATAAGCTCCGCAGTTTGAAACTACCAGTGGCTTTGCAGGAGAAAGACGAGGCTTTTCACTACTGTAAGGAGTTAAGTTCTGGAGACCCACAGGGGCAGAGTTCTGCTCTGGTCCACAGGGCTGCTAGGGCTGGGATCGGCTTGATGGCAGAGTCTGGTTTTGAGTGAGTCTCGGCCATCTTCAGACACACGCACTTGGCCATGACCTCCAGAAACGAAGTCTGCTGCCCCACTCCTTCCCCACTTGCTCTTTCTCCTTCAATCTTTGTATAGCCAAACTGGTTTTTCTTCTTCGTCTTCTTCTTCTTTTCTTCTTCTTCTCCTCCTCCTCCCACCCCCCCTCCATGTTCCCCTCCTCCTCTTCGTTTCCCCTCCTCCTCCTCCTTCGCACCCCCCTCTTCCTCTTCCTCCTCTCCCCTTCTCTTCCTCCTTCTGCTCCCTAACTTGAATAGGGCACACTTGGGCATGTTGATGCTGCCCTCGGGTCAGTTGTGACACAGGACTCCTAGGCTGTAAGCGGCACAGGAACAGAGCCGCAGGGCTTTCTCTCAGGGAGCCACCAGGTGTGCCTGAGTGTTGGACTGTTGTACCCTCAGGGCTGCTTGTCAGCTAACGTCTTGCTAGATTCATCTACCGCACAATCTATCTCTATCTGCTCCCCTCCCCTGAAGGTGCAGCTTTGAAGAAGCATGTGGAATATGAGGGTCTCGGTGAACCCCAGGACACAAGGGCAGGCATTGCTCTCATTGTACAAAAGGGGCCTGGAGTGAAGGCTAGCTGGGAGGAGAAAGTCTCCCAAGAAGAATTATGGTGCCCCATGAATGGACCTGCCCTGCCTCCTTGTGCCCCTCCATGCCGGACCAGCAACCCAGTCCCACCCTGTGCTGGGGGCACACACAATCCTCTTGATTCTTCACCCACAGTCATGCAATTTCCTCCCCAGTAGTGAGCCCTTTAACCGGTAGCACCTGACTTTCAGTCAAGTCTGGTCCAGCCAGAGCCACGCTCTCTGAGCCTCTCAGTTGGAATTTATCTGAAGCCACCATGGTTTCGTAATGCTGAGAAGAAGGCCAAGAACAAAAAACGTTGAAGGGGGCTTCAAAAATTCAAACGGTGACCTCATTTGACCATGAACTTTTGGAAGCCCTTGCGCATGCGTGCTTAAAGGATTTCCCTTGAAGTAAGCCCCTTTGTAGTGTTCTTCCTGTTTCATTGTCATAATTATTCTTCATCATAAGAGGCCAGGGAGCACCTGTGCTCCTCACTTGCCTGGTGCCCACTGGAAATCAGAGAGAAGGCCACCACGTTCATTCCAGAGGCTCCAGAGGGTTCTAGCTCCTGTTTGTGAAGCAATGATACCAAGCTCTGTCACATCCAACTGCTTGGTTGATTAAAAAAAACAAACCACATACTAAGGCACACAAAGCAACAACAACGAACCAGTTGCCATCAAGCCCCATCTGAATCAGGCTATCCCCATGTTTATCAGCCTGGGACTGGGCCTCATCAGATTTTCAATGGCTGGGTTTTTAGAAGTAGATTGCCAGAACTGTCTTCCAAGGCACCTCTGGGTGGGCCTGAACATCCGATTTCCTGGTTAACGGTCAAGGTCATTAGCTATTTGCACCTCTGGAAACTCAGCAGATTGTGACCAACCCCATTCATAGACAGAGAGACAGGTTCAGAGAGGCTCTGAGTCAGCGCAGCTCCCATTTGTGAACCTGCCAGTGGCAGGCACTGTTGATTCTCACAATCACCTCCTTGTAGCCGGCATTATTGACCTTTCAGACATCAACGTCCATAGCATTCCACACCGGGCATGGCCCTGCTACCTACTGTCAGGATAACTTAGGGTGACCTTCTTAAGCTTGCTGGGCCTCCGTTTATCAGGCACTACCGCTAGATGGGCTGGGCTGAGCTGAAAGGCCCATTCCAGACTGGACTGTCTTAGACCAAACAATTGCTAAATATCTTCTCCTAAGTCCCAACGGACTGTCATATCTATCCACCAGCTGAACAGAAAACAGGGATTTCAGCAGGAGGAGTGGAGCTGACGTGGGTGGAGAAAGAACGGGGTGGCCTGTCACTGCTGTCCTGTTCCTTTTCACCAGCTTGTGCTTAGTAATCAGCCTTTTAGGGCACTTTCCAGCTTCTACATGTCCCAAAGCTAGGACTTGGGCATCAGATAGAGATCCTGGTGCAGGCTCTGGTTGCAGCATTTACTAGCTGTGTGACCTTGTGGAGCTTTTTGACATTTCTTTTTCTTTAAAAAAAATCATTTTATTGGGGGCTCATACAACTCTTATCACAATCCATACATACATCAATTGTGTAAAGCACATGTGTACACTTGTTGCCCTCATCATTCTCAAAATATTTGCTCTCCACTTAAGCCCTTGGCATCAGCTCCTCATTTCTCCCCTCCCTCCTTGCTCCCCCCCTCCTTCATAAACACTTGATAATTTATAAATGATTATTTTGTCATATCTTTTTAAAAATCATTTTATTAGGGGCTCATACAACTCTTATGTATTTTGTCATATCTTACACTGTCCAATGTCTCCATTCACCCACTTTTATGTTGTCCATCTCCCAGGGAGTAAGTTATATGTAGATCCTTGTAATCGATTCCCCCTTTCCACCCCACCCTCCCAGTATTGCCACTCTCAGCACTGGTCCTGAAGGGATCATCTGTCCTGGATTCCCTGTGTTTCCAGTTCCTATCTGTACCAGTGTACACCCTCTGGTCTAGCCAGATTTTTAAGGTAGGATTGGGATCATGATAGTTGGGGATGGGGAGGGGGGTAAGGAAGAAGCATTTAGGAGCTAGAGGAAAGTTGTATGTTTCATCGTTGCTACACTGCACCCTGAGTGGCTTGTCCCTGCGACCCTTCCATAAAAGGATGTCCAGCTGCCTGCAGATGGGCTTTGGGTCCCCACTCCGCACTTCCCCTCATCCACAATGATATGGTTTTTTTTTGTTCTTTGATGTCTGTTACCTGATACCTTCGACACCTCGTGATCACACAGGCTGGTGTGCTTCTTCCTTGTGGGCTTTGTTGCTTCTGAGCTAGATGGGCTGTTGAAGGGCATCCAGGGTTGTCCTGGCTAAGGGCTGAACAAGGAGCCTATAGGTTGGCAGTTCAATCCCACCCAGAAGTGTCTTGCAAGTGAGTTCTGATGATCTGCTTCTGAAAGGTTACCTTTAGAGCATCATTCTACTCCCTATGAATCAAAATGGACAGCAACTAAGCCCTGGGGGTATAGTGATTATGTGTTGGCTGTGATCCACAGGGTCTGCAGTTCGAAATCACCAGTCACTCCTTGGGAGAAAGACGGAGACGTCTACTCCCACAAGCAGGTACAGTATCAGAAGTTCACAAGAGCAGTTCTACCCTGTCCTGTAGGCTTGCTATGAGTCAGCATCAACTGGATGGCCATGAGTGAGGGGAGGAATAACAACAAGGGGGTTTTTGACAAGGGAAAGCGTTTATGACACATAGCCCATGGATGTTGAGGCAGGTCTGACAAATCATCACCCTATAGGACAGAAGAGGACGGTCCCATAGAGTTTCCAAGACTGTAATCTCTTTGGAAGCCAGCTGGCTCACCTTTGTCCCTCGTAACAGCAGTGAATTCCAACTGCTGCTGACCATTCAGTTCGTAGCCAAGTGCTTACCACGGCTCCGTATGTGGCACGCTGTGGGTGGTCAGTAAGCAGTATTGGGGGTCTTGTTAAGCGCCATCAAGTTGGATCTGACTCAAAGCTACCATCCGTACAACGAAAGGAAACCCTGCCTGACCCTGCCCCATCCTCAGAATTGCTCTTAGGTTTGAGCCCGTAGTTGTAGCCACTATGTCAATCCATCTGTTTGAGGTTCTTCGTCTTTTTTGCTGCCCCTCTATTGACCAAGCAAGATACCCTTTCCCAGGGACTGGTCTCTTTTGATAACGTGATTAAAACACATGAGATGAGGTCGTGACCGTCTTGTGTCTAAACAGCATTCTGGGTATACTTCCAAGAGAGATTTACCGAGTCTTCCGGCAGTTCACGGGACATCCGTGACTCGGCACCAGCACCAGAATTCAAATGCACCGTCTCCTCTTTGATCTTCTTTATTCGATGTCCAACTTTCACATGCACACGAGGCAACTGAAAATACAATGGCTTGGGTCAGGCACGCCTTCGGCTTCCAAAAGTGAAATCCTTGCTCTTCAACACTTTACTGAGATCATGTACAGAGGTTATACCCTATGGAAGGTGTCATTTGATTTCTTAACTGCTGCTTCTATGAGCATTGACTGCGGATTCAAGCAAAATGAAATCCTTGATCACCTCAATCGTTCCTCCATTTATCTACTGGTCCAGCTGTGAAGCTTTGGGTTTTCTGGAATACAGGTTGAAGGCTGCAATCCTTGATCCTCAATAAAGTAGCCATGGAATAATAAGTGAGAGTCATTGCTACTTGTTTTGCCGAATGTTTTGCACAGTGCAGAGATGCCTGGGAGACTGAGAGATGCTTACCGGTTTCACACTCAGGATGTACACATATCACAAAGTATCTATCCAACTGCACTGCACAGCCTTGTGCACCGGTTACAATGCAGCCCTTGGCCTGAGGGGGTCCAATCTTCTCGTCTTGAGCAGTTGCACAACCAAGCTCGGGGCAGGTAGGCAGAGTCAGGGTGTTTGGAGCAACAAGTGAGGAGAGGCGCCGAGTGGGTGGTTTTGAGCAGGAGGCCCGGGGAGTGACAGCGGAGAGAGTGAAGCTGAAATGATAATATTAGAGTACACAGAATAATTCACAGATGCCAGGTCACGCAGCATGAGAACTGGTTCAGAACAGTAAACTCTTCCAACGTGTTGCTAAGAGACGGGAGAGGTGGGGAGGCACCCGCCCCTCTAAGGAGAGGCAGGGAAAACGTGCTCAGAGTTCCGCTTTACATTTTGGACGTGATGTTATAAGACTCTGATTCACTGAGTGCTGGTGACTTTAAGACTTTTCACAAGTATGCCTTGCACGCCCACTGTGTGGCGGAGGGACCCTGGCCTCTGAAGCAACGGCAGTTGACAAATTCCCTGCCCTTGCACTGCCTTCTAATTGGACAGAGAAGGGAGTGTCTCGTCTCCAGTCTTTAAGAGTCCTAGTGGCCAAGCTGACTTAGAATCGGGGCCTCCTTGATCCGAGACCAGAACTTTATATGAACATTTTTCATTTTGTGTTTTGTAAAAGAGGTTGACCTACAGCAGCTTTGCATGCCGAGTCTCTAGGTCAGCGGTTCTCAACCTGTGGTCTAGACCCCTTTGCGGGTCGAACAACCCTTTCACAGGGATTGCCGATTCCTAACAGTAGCAAAATGACAGTTATGAAGTAGCAACGAAAACAATGCTATGGTTGGGGGTCACCACCACATGAGGACCTGTATTCAAGGGTCACGGCACTAGCACGGTTGAGAACCACTGCTCTAGGTCCTCACCGGGGACATTTCTAAAACTACGTCCAGAGCATGGGGTGCCTTTAGCTTCCCGCGTCTAGCTGGGAGAGGTTGCAGTGACTTGGAGCCCCTGTCCCACATGATGACACTGAGCTGAGAGGGGTGGGGAAGCAGGATAAAAGCAGGGAGAAGGTGTGGATTGCTCTTCCCTGCTGCACGTCCAGAACTTGGGGTCCAGTACCAGGTTCTAGCGCGTGGTGTGAGCTTTAGCTCTCTGGATCCCAGTTTCCTACCTGTGCAATGAAGGGATACATTAGGATGATCTTGTAATTTTAGGAGAAATCCCCCAACAATCCCATGCAGTGAAAAAAAAAAAAAGGATGAAAGGCCGGAAGAAACTTCTTCAGACACATGCTCCAGAAAGTGTCCAGGCTGGAGGCTGGAGGCTGGAGGCTGGAGGCTGGAGGCTGGAGCTGGGACAGGGTGGGGGCGTGGCTACAGTGCAGTGTGTGTGTGCACCCACTGTGTCAGGGGAGCAGCTGTTTCAGCCCCTGCACCTGCCAAAAGCTCAGGAGGGTAAGACTGGGTCCTACCTGTCGCTGCAGCTCTCTTCAGTGTGTAGCTGCAAACCTGACCACAGTAGTTGGCATTTCATGCAAACATGTCAAAAGTGTTTTTAATTGAGCAGAGGCAGAATTAGAAGGTGAAACTTGAAAAACAAAAACAAAGGCTGCTGAAAAGGAGAGTTAGTTTAATAACCTGTTGTGATAAAAGTTTGGGCTTAGGTGACAGCTAGTTTGGGATGGGATTGAAACGTGATACTATACTCACGTGCACTCACACATTTGAGATGGGAGAGTCGATGCTGCTTGGTTATGGGTGCAAGCGCTGGGGCCCGGCTGCGTGTTTTAAATCTCAACCTGTGCCTGGGCAAATTTGAGCAGGGACTTAAAATCCTTTCCGTATCTCTAGTCTTCATCTGTAAAGCAGGCACAATAAGGAGACCATCCTCAAAGTATCGCTGCAGACAAATGCCCAAGGTGGGAGTGAAATCAAGCACAGGCTAAGTTCTCCCTAAGTGATAACTGCTGTGCTTACCATTGTCGTTAGTTTTTGCCACACGCACTGGGCTTGGGACTCAGGTTATGATGGCATCAGCAGACCCAGACCTTGCTTGCCCTTATGGAACTTCCTGGTGATCTTGCTGCAATTCTCTGGGGACCAGAGAGGAGTCTCTTCCTTGTGCACTTAGCAGTAAGATCAGACACGTCTGGGTGAGAGTGTCGCTGTACAGGCACACCTCAGAGAGTTTCCCTGTTCCGTTCCAGATGGACACTGCAAAGGAAATACTGTAATAAAGGGAGCCATATGCATGTTTTAAACTTTCCCAGTGTGTATAAGACATGCTGACCCTATATTGTAGTATATTATGTGTGCAACAGTGTGCAACAGTGTTATGAGGAAGCATGGACTATTGTGAGAATCACCTTAGAGGGACACAGAGACATGGGGTGAGCACACATGCTCTTGGGGGAATGGCGCTGACAGACGTGCTTGAAATGGGGTTGCACAAACCTTCACTTTGTAGGAACAACCACAGCACCTTCAGGTGTGACAAAGCAAAGAACACTGAACAATGTTTGTCTCTATATAAACCACATCAGGAGAAAGCCACCTGGACTCTCTGTAAGGCTAGCAGGAGAGCAGAGGGTGCACCCACAGTGCCCAGTGGCCATGTGTTAGTGGGCAATCCCTTGTATAAGGATAGGATCATAAGTCCAACCGCAGAACTGTAAAGAACATCTGCACTAAATTTATTTGTATGATATGCTGCCAAATTGGAAGGAGCGGGCACTATTGAGCAAAACACCCACTCTGTTATAAATGCAGACCTGGAGCCCTGAGGGGCCAACGAGCACCCAGAGGTTGCAGGTCTGGAGGCTGGCGTAATGAGATCTGGACCAGTCCCCACATTCCCAATTCTGCACAGCCTGTGCCCACCCAGCAGGGTAGCCCAGGAGGCCTCCCTTAAAGCACTCCGACTCGATAGTCTTGCCTGCCCCCAAGCCAATGAAACAGAGCAAAGTTCGCCGAGAAGAGAGAGGTCAAGTGGTTTCCTTCATCCCAGCAAACTCTTGCTGAATTGTCTCCTCTTTGTACTTTGTCTTACTAAGCCTGGGGAGAGGCTCTCATTCTCGTGTTCTCTCTGTAATCTTTTCTCCCTGTTTCACCATGAACACACAGTGCGACTACTTTGGAGACCTGTTCCACAGTTACATAATCTGGTGTCAATTTGGGACTTGAGAGGATTAAGAGTGACGGGATGGAGACTGGCCTGTCAATCAGAATATAGCCAATGGGGCCTTTGTGTGGGCATGGCCCCCTCCTGAGGATTCTGGGAACCCCTGTATTTCCTCCTTGGAGGCGGGAGACACACACTCTCTCTCTGCTCACTCCCTGAGAGACTCTCTACTGACAAGACACAGGGAACTACTCTAGTGCCCTGACCTGGAGAAGCCACATGGAGACCCCTGCCAGCACCGAGATGCTAAGAACACCACTGGATCCACAAGACTTCCCACCCATTGGTCTGTGATTTTCCTGCATTCTGCATCATTGCATGCATTTTGTGAGTATGAAGAGAACTTTATCGATTGGTATCAGACATATGGGCTAATATCAGACTTATGGACTTGATCTGTACTGGGCTGGGATGTTGTTTTCTCAATATTCAATTACTCTTGTATATAAACTCTTTCTTATACACATATGAGTGTGTGTATGAATTTGTTTCTCTAGTCTCATCATAACACAGAGGCTATAAATAATACACACTTGTCCTTTGGTGGCAGGGGTGGTTTATCCCTGTCTGCAATGCCTCATGTGGACTGAAAAGCCAATACAGATTATTGACTGAAATGAATGAATAAATGAATGTGGATAGGACTTTTTTTCAGGATCAAAAGGAAAACAGCACACGTAGAGACTTCTCAGAAAGAAGTCTCAGGAAAGATTGGTGATTCACGGTCATCAGACTTCACTTCATCTGTTTATCTTTGCTGATTTTCAGGGAGTCTCTATGGCCATAGCCTTACTCTGGCCTCATGGGCTTCTTCAGTAGCACCTTTCTTATACTTCCCTCCGATCCTCATCTTAGCCCCTCCCAGCCATCGTAGACACTGAAGCCATGTTGGTTATTGTAACGTGCAAGTCTGACTATCGTGCCCCTGCTTAAAGCATTCCAGAAGCGATCCATCATCTGCAGGACAAAGACCAGACTCCTGGCCCCTGAGTCTGGCATTCCAGCCTTTTAAGCTGCTATGAATTGCCATAGGTCTCCCCACAGCATAAACGAAACCCTAACTCCTAGTATATGTGCACATGACCTTGTTGGGAAACAGGGTCTCTGAAGATGCTGTCAGCTAAAATGAAGTCCTTGTAAAGTAAGGTGGGTCCTAATTCCATCTGAATGGTGTACTAATAACAGAGCAGAGACACAGAGACAGGCTGAGGAAGGACAGTCCTTTGAACATGCGTCTGTGAGGCAAAGAACACCCGGGACAACCAGGACATCAGAGGAACCAGAAAGGATCTTCCACCTGGCAGCCATGTCGATTTGGATTTCACCTCCAGAATTGTGAAACAAGACATTTCTGTTCTTAGAAGCCTCTGTACTACTCCCCCAACCTCCTCTGCCCTGGTTTGTGTCCACAGCCCTGGGAAATTAAGATCGTCTCTGAGATGTCTCTGGTTTCATGCTTGCCCATAAAACTGTGCCACAGGGATGCCTAACATCAGGCAAGGCCTTGTACGTGGCACGCTCTGCCACACCTCCAGGGCTTTGCTCAACTGTTCCCTCTGCCCACAGTGCCCTTCCTTGGACTCATCTGTCAAGTCTCAACGTATATGTCCTGGCTCCTGGAAGAGCTCCCAGGCCCTCCGGTCGGACAAAGTGCTTTTTCTCTGAGCTCCCTCAGGCTGCTGAGGCTTGATCCTGTTTTATCACATACAAATCCGCTTGCAGTGATCTCTTTACTAAGAATGCTTTTAAGAAGGTCTTTCTGGTTAGGTTGTGGTGAGGATTAGAAAGAATGTATGGGGAGTGTCCAATATGAAGCCTGACAAACAAGCTGTCCTTCTGAACAAGATTCGGTTCCTGCCTGTTGGGAATTGTCAAAATCATTTAAAAAATGAGTTGCCACTCACTACGTCCATTCTGACTCATGGTGATCCCATGTGTCTCAGACTGTGTGCTGTAAGGTTTCAATGGCTGATTATATATATGTATAAATTTTTTTTGCAAATACATCACCAGGCCTTTCTTCTTAGGTACTTCCGGGTGGACTTCAGGACTTGCACCATCAATCTTTCCATTTGCAATCAAGTCTGTTAATTGCTCCACAATATTTTCTGTGCTGTGCTCTGAGCTAAGTGCAGGTTAGGACTTATTTAAACTTCATGTGAACTTTCTAAATTGAGAATATTTACCTCTTATTTTAAAGATAAGTCAACTGAGAGGTTATGAAACTGGCTGGTATGTGGTAGAATGAGGATTTAAACCTATGTGACCTGTGTGTTAGGCTGGGTTGACTAGAGAAACAAATCCAGGGACAAGACAGAGCTTTATATCAAGAAGTAATTATTCATCATTAAAACATTTCAGCTCAGTCCAACTCAAGGCCATAAGTCCAATACTAGTCCACAAGTCCCTCTTCAAACTCACAAAGCCTCATGCAATGATGCAGAAAGCAGGAACATCACCAGCTGGTTGATGAAAAGTCTTGTGGATCCAATGCTGGTGGAAGCATCACAGGGCTGGCGCAGGTCTCAGCATGGCTTGTCAATAGGAAGGTGAAGGCAGAGAGAGATAGGGGAGGTTCCCAGAACCCTCCTTATGAGAGGGGTACCATTAGGCTGTGACCTGATTGACAGGCTAGACTTCACCTCTACACTTTTATAGCTTCAAGTTGACATGAAATTATGTAACTACCACAACCTGCATCTCTAGCTACTACATTATAACCATCATAACCAGGCTGAAAGGGAAGTAGTGCTGTCTCTATTT
This sequence comes from Echinops telfairi, assembly GCF_000313985.2. Taxonomy (NCBI): domain Eukaryota; kingdom Metazoa; phylum Chordata; class Mammalia; order Afrosoricida; family Tenrecidae; genus Echinops; species Echinops telfairi. Next base: position 67,874,010 of record NW_022104341.1, on the reverse strand, counting down.
TAGACCAGGGAAATAATTGAGACTAAAGGAGGTAGGTCATTAACAAGCTGCTCAAGGTCACACAGTTCAAAATCAGAAAAGCTAAACCTTCCTCTCTGCCCCCTTTTTTTCATTCATTCAATGCTTCACAAAAGTCTCTGGCTCTGAGCTATGCTGCCATGGCTTTTAATCAAACTGATCAGAACACAATGGATTCTAAGTCTCTGAGAGCATGGACCATCAAGTCACAGGTGTGGGTTCAAATCCCACTGTTTCCTGACGTGATCTGTGGTAACCTAACGTCTCAGAAGCTCAGTTTCCTCAGGAGTAAAAGTCGGATGACAATACCTCTAACACTTCCCTTGCAAGCTGTTTTGGGTTTTGGGTGGGGGCAGTCGTTTGAAGGCTTGGCATTTATCTAAATGGGAAGCCGCTTTCTATGCTTCAGATTTCAAAGGCTGTAATCTTAACGGCAGTAGCTATCCTTCTGTAGTGCTTGTTGTTGGGTGTGTTCAAACTGCTGGGATCTAGAATGGGAGCGTCTAGCACATCTAGTCTTCCTTGTCCTCCTTGATTTGTTGAGTTCTTTTGCTTTGTAAAGTTCCTTCTGCATCCAACTGTTGGCTTTGAAGATCAAGAGCTGCCTCTACATCCGTTGGGTAGAGTTGAAGGCCAGCAAAAAAGAGGAGGACCATGGAGGGCATGGCCTGACACAGCGGCCACAACAATGGGCTCACACATAACAATAGTGAGATGGCAATGGGACAGGATCGTGTCATGCTGCTGTGCACAGGGTCATTATGAGTCTCGAGCCACCAGCAGCTTCTAACAACAGCACAACGACAACATGTTAGTGTACATCTGCCTTCCCCACCAGGCCTTTGAGTCCAGCACTGCTGATTCGAGGGGATCTGTGACCCCATCCTGTGTCATCCCATGATGGGCTGTGGAGTGGAACGTTGTCTTTCACAGGCATTTCGTTGACTGATTTTCAGAAGCAGAACATCAGGCCTTTCTCTGAGATGCCTCTGGCAAACTTGAGCCACTGATCACAACCAAACGTGTTCATCATTTGCTGGTAAGCACGAGGGGGCTTCACACTGTTTGTTGAAAATTCCATTCTCTTCAATGCCATTTCCCCCACAAGCTTTTTGAAGCATCCTCACATTTTCCAGTGCATTATGAAGCCCAACCCCAATACTGTCTGTTGAGTACCAGTCAAAGTGACCCCATCCAGGGTTTCTGAGAAGACTAAATCGTTATGAGAAATGACCGCCTCATTTTCCCCTGAGGAGCTGCTGGTGGCTTTGAACTGCCAACCCTATAGTTAGCAGGAAGATTAAGCTCTCTCATCACACAAATCAGCTTGCACAGGTGCCCTTGCGTTTGTACCCTTCCTGATGCTGCAGCAGGCCTAGTTAGGATTCTCAGCCTGAGTGAGGATTGGGCCCCTGAAGCTCTCCAATGCCTCATTAGTGCCGGCCAGCATCCTTCTCCAGGGCTGGCACGAACTTCAGCCAGCAGAGCCTGCACAGAGATGCCAGAGAAAGGCTTCCGGTGTGAGTAGGCTGTGAGTCACAGACAGTTATGCATGCACTGGAGAGAGGGCTGGCAGATGCCAGCAGCAGATGCTCCTTCGAAACTTGGTGATTTTGTGGCCTGGGAAGAGCTGGCAGAGATGTGGCCCGGAGGCAGCACTTCTGCTTTCTCAAGAGGAAGCTGCAGTGCCTCGGGCCTCTCCACGTGCACCACTGCTGAGTCCAGACCGGCATGCCCCGCACGCACGTTACTCACCGGAAATGAACTTCGGACGCTGCCCACAGGAAGATGACTCGCTCCTCCATCAAGATGCAGAACGCCTTCCTGAGGAAATGCTTTGAAGTGTTTAAACATTCTATTTCTTAGTCTGCTTTTCCTCTGATGCGTCCCTCCGCTTGTATAAGAGGCTTTATGCACAAAAAAGATCCAGTTGTAGCATCCTTAGAAGACTTTTGTAGGCTTGTTTTGGATTCACGCCAGTAACAATACTTCCCCTCCAGCTCCCACTCCCTGGGTGCTTCTACAGCTCTGCTGTGGAGAGGACAGGCTTGTCAGAGCAATGGGAACAAACACAATAAGCATGTATTGCTTCTACAACTGAGTGTGTGTGTGGGTGGGTGGGGGGGTACACACATACATAATAAAAACACGTGGCTCACATTTGTCCTGAGCCAGCCTTGAGTACAAAGCATGGCAGGTGCTTATCAGGCCTGAATGAGTAACAGGAAGAAACTAGGAGAAGGCAGGATGGAGGACCAGCCTCCCAGCCTCCCAGCCACACTCAAGCCAGGCTAGGAGCAGGAGGAGACCCAACATCACAATCAGGGAGATCGGTTCATCTCGTTCTCATGCTTGAAGGAAGATGTGCCTGGAATAGGAAGTCTACATGTCCTCTCAGGAAGCTTTGTCCCTCCCCAGCAGGTGTCCCACCAGCAGGGAGAGAACCCAGAGCCCAGCCCCCAGAGAAAGGAGCCCACTCCCTCGCTTCTCCCTTCCTCCCTGCCATCAAATCAATTCTGACTCACAGAAACCCTACAGGGCAGCGTAAAATTGCCCCTGTTGGGTTCTGAGACCGTAACTCTTTGTGGGAGTAGTAAGCATTGTCTTCCTCCCAGGAAAAGAGCTGGGAAGGCTAATCATTGCTGCAGGACAACAGCCGTTAGTTCAGGGAAAATGGCTGGCTCTGGGCTGAGGGAAAGAATGGAGGTTGATTCAGATCTTCTTGGCTTGGGCAGGGCAGCTTGTATCATGGGAAGAACGTGACTTGGGACTTAGAGAAAGTGGATCTAAATCCCAGTTTTGGTCTCTTCCAGTTGTGTCATGGTGTCCCCTCACTCCTTGAAGCCCATCTGCAAACTAATTCCCAGAGAAACCAAACCAGGACACTTATGCTAAGTTTAGATAGCGAAAAGGAATATAACAGCAAATTAGTCCACACAGCAGTACAGAGAGCTCAGTCCAACTCATTTTTGTGTGACTGTTAATATACTCAAGGTGCTTCCAATTCACACAGCCACTCGTCCTAGGCCAAGAAAGAAGACAGGAGGGAGAGGAAGTGGTGAGGTGTAGCATAGACCAATAGCACAGTGTAGTGAAGCAGGTCACGGTGGAGTCTCATGGTGCAGCAATGAGAAGTAACTGGCTGGAGATGTGGCTGGAGTGGTAGCAAGACAAGTGGAGTTGGCCCACAGGGAGCAGGTGATAAGAGTTATATGAACCCCCAGTAAAATGATTTTTTTTAAAAAGCCCTGATTTATGGTAGACAGGGGACTGGTGCAGCCATCTCAGTGCATCAGTTTTTGGCAAAAAATCAGCATGCCAGGTATAAGACATCACCAGAACAAAAAATCTCACCATGTGAATGAGTGCGGGGGAGTGCAGAGTGGAGACCCAAAGCCCATTTGTAGGCCACTGGAGATCCCCTTGCAGAGGGGTCTCGGGGAGGAGACGAGCCAG
>NW_022104341.1:67770324-67870332 GCF_000313985.2 Echinops telfairi | reverse complement strand
AGATGATCCCTTCAGGACCAGTGGTTTGAGGGGCGATACTGGGAGGGTAGAGGGAGAGTGGGTTGGAAAGACGGAACTGATTACAAGGATCTATATGTAACCTCCTCCCTGGGGGACGGACAACAGAAAAGTGGGTGAAGGGAGATGTCGGACAGGGCAAGATATGACAAAATGATAATTTATAAATTATCAAGGGCTCATGAGCGAGTGGGGAGCAGGGAGGGAGGGTAAAAAATGAGGACCTGATGCGGGGGCTTAAGTGGAGAAGAAATGTTTTGAGAATGATGAGGGCAATGAATGTACAAATGTGCTTTACACAATTGATGTATGTATGGATTGTGATAAGACTCATATGAGCCCTAATAAAACGATTAAAAACACACACACACACAAAACCCAGCATGCCTCTCTTGCTCCATGCACCTTACTCACCTGACCTCATTTTGTGTGACTTCTTTTTGTTTTTGAGAATGCAGAGGGATATGAAAGGGCAGCGATTTGATGACATAGAAGAGGTGAAGAAAAAAAATGAGGGAGGTGCTGCCAGCCATCCAAATAGATGTTTGAAGAATGTTTCCCCGAATGGATTGCAGGTTTCACAAGTGCATTAAGTATAATGGAGAGTACTTTGTAAGTGATAAGGTTGTTTAGTAAAAAAATTTAAATACATAAATAACTTTGGAAAAATACATCAATAAATCCTGTTTGTTTGTTTGTTGGTACTCCTCGTATTTGGGGACTAGGGACAGTTAGATGGTGCCCTGGAATTTCTCAGTCAGTTTCTTCTCGGGGCCATTCCCTATGCTGTATGTTGCTTGCTTCTAAGCTACCAGGTTCCAGGTCTGAGGACGTCTTCTATGAAGCTTGGTTCAATGGGCCCAAGAGGGGAACTTTGACAGAACTCCACAAGAGTCTGGGTCAGAGCACTGGAGAAGGCACGGCTGGGACCACCAGCTTGACAATGTTCTCCCAAACACGATCTCATTTAATTTCACTCCTATGGCTCACATTACTAACAACCATCTGCAACTACATTGCCATCGAGTTTATTTTGACTCATAGCAACCCTTTAGGGCAGAGTAGAACAGCTGGATTAGATGTGAAAGGGTATGGCAGCAAGATTGGAGGAAAACTTATTAACAACCTGCAGTATGCAGATAACAAAACTGTGTTAGACAGGTTTCTCTAGAGAGATAAAACCAGATTGCTAATAATTTTATAAATATATATTTGGATAGATAGATATATAACACAAAAAATAAACAGTTAAATTATAAAGCAGTACAAATGGCTCAGTACAATTCGAATGTGTTAGACAGTTGTGAGGCACTGGCAGTCCTTCAAGTCTTGAGGGCCGCCAGGTAGTCCTCTGTAGAGAGATTCAGATTCTCCGGGCACCGGCAGCCAACAGTAAGGCAGGTCACCAAGAGTCAGTCAAGTCACCAACAGTCAGTCCCAGCTCAAGAGATGTAAGTTCCAATTGTGTGGTGAAGCAGGTCTTGAAGAACCTCAAATTACAGCAACACAGTCCATGGGTTAGGTGTCCCACCGGTAGTGTAGCTTTTAAATTGAGGCACAGAACAAGCAAGGCAGCCGTACACTGGTCCGATGATCAAAGAGCGAGAGACAAGAAAGGCAAGGCTCGCCGAGCCATTTATCTCTCCGCCCTTCAATTAATCCCACATGTGTTTATCAGCAAGGCTGGCACAATAAACCAACTACCTCACACAACCTTGCTTGCTGAGAGTGAGGAGGAATTAAAGCACTTGCTGATGAAGATCAAGGATTACAGCCTTCAGTATGTATTAGAATTCAGTGTAAGGAAGACCAAAATCTTCACAACTGAACCAGTAAATAACATCATGGTAAATGGAGAAAAGGTTGAAGTTGTCAAGAATTTTGTATTGCTTGGATCCACAATCAATGATCATGGAAGCAGCAGTCAAGAGATCAAAAGACATACTGCATTACACAAATCTCCTGTACAAGACGTCTTTTGAGTTTTGTGTATTGAGGAGCAGGGGTGTTAATTTGAGGACTCAGATGTGCCTGACCCAAGCCATGGTATTCTCCATTGCACCACATGTATATGAAAGTTGGATATTGAAATAAGGAAGACCATAGAAGAATAGATGAATTTGTGTTGTGGTGCTGGAGAACAATATTGAAATTACCACGGACTGCTAAAAAGACAAACTGACTTATATTGGAAAAAGTAAGGCCACAGTACACCTTAGAGGCAAGGATGGCAAGTCTTTGCCTTACATACTTTAGCCATATTTTCAGGAGAGACCAATTCCTGGAGAATGACATCATGCTTGGGAAAGTAGGGGGGGAACAGTGAAAAAGAGGCGGGTCCTCAATGAGATGGATTGACACAGTGGCTGCATGAATGGGTTCAGGCATAGGAACAATTGTAAGGAAGGCACAGAACCATGCAGTGTTTTGTTCTGTTGTGCATAGGGTGGCTATGGGTCAGAGCAGACTCGATGGTACCTAACAATAACAATAGAACTACTCCTTGTGTTTCTGAGACTTTAAATCTTCACAGTAGTAGGCAGTCTCATCTTTCTCCTGTGGAGCTGATGGGTTTTGAACCTGACCTGTGGTTACCAGCTCAATAGACTAAAATAGCAAACAGAAGACTCAATGGGGTCCCCAAATGGATTTTAGTGCGGATGTAGTGAATCTGCAAAGCCATGATTCCCCCAAACCACCTCAATGTCGTGGTACCCTCTACCCAATTCTCTACCTTCTGAGGATCTATGCTGAGTTCTATGGCGGAGGCAAACAGTGGCAAATGTGCCCCTGCCCACAACAGGATTGTCATCATAATTCTGGAGCTGTCATTGCTGTTGCTGTGGAACATCAAGTTCATAGACACTCTTAACTGAGCACGAACTATGGGTGTTTATATACATGATCTTATTTCCCCTCTGTAAGTGCTTACAGTACAATGAACTGAATCCATTTTGTAGAAAAGGAAAGCACAGCCTAGGGTGGTTGGCCTGGGCATACAGCTGCGAGCTCTTAGCAGCACCCTGTTCATTCTTGATGGCATTTCTTCTCCCCCCCCCACCCCCCCCCATGGTTTAGGACTTACTGTGCAGTTAGATTAAGCCTAATTATATTAAACAAATCATGCATTATACACAATAGGATTCTGGTATTAATTTCCTACCCTTCTCCCACCAAACAATTGATGAACTCTTTAGTGGTCAGGGTGACTAATGGAATTGTTTGTTCTATTTTGGGTTAAATTTCTACTGGATAACAACTGTGATGACCAGGGTGGATGGGATAAGCAGTACCAGACTCCTAAATGCTGCTGAAGCCAGGTGAGTTAGTTAATTGTGCCAACCTGGCCGATAATCACATGTGGGGCTAATTGAAAGGCAGAGGGATAAATGGGTGGTGAGCCTCGCCTTTCTAGTTCTTGGGTCTCTTGCTTTGTGATGGTTGCACCAGGGTGCAGTTGCCTTAGCAGCTCCCTGCTTCAGCTTGCAAGATTGACTTCCTACAAGACATCCCCAAGGAGAAGCCGCATGGACCTATCCCGATGCAGCCCTGGGTGCTGGAGCAGCCGTGTGGAGACCCCTGCTAGTGCTGAGATGCTTATTTGTTCACTGACTCAGCTTTCCTCCTGCAGTCGGCATCACTGCCTCTGTTTTGTGAGGTAGAGGACTTTGTGGACTGGTGTTGGGTTAATGGGTTAATGTTGGACTTGTGGGCTTGGGCAGCATTAGGTTGGGATGTTTTCATGATGCACACTTTCTTTACATAAAACTCTCTTATACATGAGTTGCTGTGGATTTGTTTCTCCAAATTACCCAGACTAATACACCAGGCTTCATCCTTTTGCTTTTCTTCTCTTTTTAAAATTCGTCAACAGTTGTTCCCTTTTTGGGGTGGGGGGGGGGGGGGGGTTGGGCCACTTTTTCTAATGTACTGTGAGAACATTTTACATATCAAGGTAATTAATCCTGTTTATCTTTCATATGGCAAAAGAGAGAATGGGGTGGGGGGGGGAGAAGAGGAAGATTCTCAATGAGATGGACCAACACAGTGACAGCAACCATAGGCTCAAACACACCAACAATTGTGAGTCTAGTACAGGACCAGGCAGTGTTTCAGCCTGTTGTACATGGGTCAGTGTGAGTTGGAACCAACTTAGAACAGCAGCAACAATCTGGACTCTCTCTTTGGAAATGGTATCGTGACTATATAGATGTTCTTTTGGCCATACAATCAATGATTTGGTATTAGTTGTATAGAAAATGATTTATGTACTTAGATGTTAGCAGTTCACTTTGCTTTCCGAGCTCTTTGATTTGTCACTGTAAAATTATTTTCCAATTTCAGATAATTGTACTACTTATAGCTTTATAATTTATTTTGATATCCCATATTGCATATCCACACTCATGGTTCTTACTAGGCTTTCCATGACTTCTCTTACAGGGTTATTCTTTCATTTCTCTAAAATAATTCTACAAATAATAAACGCATGTAGGGAAATGAGATATAAGTGATAAGTGTCTTAATTCGGGTTTTCAAGAAAAACCAAACCAGTGAAATATTGCATATGTGAATAAATGCTCATGTACAAATCACATACATTCACACACAGGGAGAAAGAGTTATTTTAGGGAATTGGTTCACATGATTGTAGAGGACTGACAAATTCAAAATCTGAATCAACAGGCTGATGATGTTTCTCAATATCCATAGGCTGGATGATGGGTAAAATAAGGGAGTTCTGTCAAAATGTCTAGGTATAGTCTGGAGGCAGAAGATACCACAGGGAAACTCCATTTTTGCTTTAAGACTTTTGACTGAAAGCCCATCGACATTATGAAAGACAATCTGCTTTATTTAAGGTTTGTTGATTTTGACTAAGCAACTGGACATCATAATCTAACCAAGTTGTCACATATTATTAGCCACCACAATAAATATAAAATAAATGAAAAAAATTTAAAATGAATAATGATATCATTTAAAGACTACTGATAGTAATATTTTATAACACTCCATCCCAATCTTTTCCTTCTGTGCACACATCCACAAACACGCACACATAATTTTTTCTAACAAAAATCAGGTCATGTTATGTCTTCAGCTGGGTTTGCCGGAGAAGCAAAGCCCATGAAATTTATTTATGCATGTATGTGCATACCATTGTGGAAGCTCACACATTTGTAGAAGTGGCACACATTTGTAGAAGTGGATAAGTTCAAATATAGACAGATTCCATGACTGTGTGTTCAATATTAGTCTAGAAGCTTCTTCTGGCTTGTGAAGCTACAAGGGTTGTTCAACCCAGGAGTAGAAGTTTGGGATTATAAAGAGACTTTTCCCCAGCTTTGTCTTCCCCAAAGACATGCAAACATTAGAGGCTATTTGCCCGCATATGGTGGGAGGTCAGTTGCTTAGAGACATCCTCCCTGAAGGCAGTCAGTTGCCAGACTACTGTCTGGTCCCACCACAAGTAGGGCCCATTCTCTGCTGTTAAGGACAATGGTCTACTTCTCCCTAAAGGCTTGTGACCATTAGTCTGGTCCCTGTGGGTGGGGTTTATACCCTACTGATAATGATTTCTCTGGAGATCGAGAGAACAGATCAAACCTGCTCAGTGACATCCAAAGTTAGGCTGCCATCCTGTATCTAGGATCTATCTGCCCATCTTGTCACATGTATGTCCCCAATCCCTCCTCTTCCTATTGCATGTACCTATAGTATGTCTTTACCTGTAATTAGGGGGTTTGTATGTCCTCCCAAAGATATATAAGCCTTGGTTAGCAATAAAGAGCCCCTTGGCCTCTTGTTGGCTCCCCCTTTCTCTCCCCCATCCTTGCACCCTTGTTCCCTTTCCCCTTGTCCTCCATCCCCTCCCCCTCTCTCCTGCCCTCCAGTCTCCCATCTCCACGTGGACCACCAAGTGGGGCTGAGCTGCGCATGCTACCAAGAAATGTGTCTGACTCCATTATTTCAATCTCTTTTTTATTTCTCATGCTCTCTGACTTTATTTCACATATATATATGTAATTGTATGGTATATATATATATATATATATATATATATATATATATATATATATAATACAATTGTGCCTATCGAAGCCGTGATTAGATAGGCTGGCCTTTCCCCCACATAGAAGAAAGACCACAGACTGTCGGCTGCAGAGAAGAGTGAGTCCAAGATTGGCATGTCAGACTGGCAGGTTGCTGATGACTCTAGGATTTAATAGGCAATATGGTAGCCTACTGGCTTAAGTTCTAAGAATCAGTGGGCAATGAGTCTGATGCAGACTCCAGACTCAGCAAAAGGCAAGCACATTTTGTACAAAATCCACTTACTTGGAAGCAAACCATACTCCCAAGGAGTTATTTACTGCAGCAGCACTATGATCCAAGTAAGGGTTGTGCCCTAGTCTTCTTACTACTGATGGGCTGCCACATCCCATTATGGGGAATTACAAAACTAAAAAGCAAACTCACTTCCATCAAGCTGATTCCAACTCATAGTGACCCTACAGGGCAGGATAGAGCTGCCCCTGTGGGTTTCTGAGACTGTAACTCTTTAGGGGAGTAGAAAGCCTCATCATTCTCCCGAAGCGTGGCTGGTGGTTTGGAACTGCTGACCTCGAGGTTAGCAGCCAGACTCGTAACTCTACACCACCAGCACTCTTTGGAGCATTACAAAGCACTGAGAATTCTGCTCAGCCAAGTTGACACGAAACCTAACTATCACTATACTAGAAAATATTCCACCTGAAATTTATATTTGAAAAACCAAAGCAGTTGCTGTCAAGTTGGTTCTGACTGTGATCTTTTAGATGCAGGTTTTCAGGTCTAGTTTGCAAGTTGTCTCTGGGTATATTTGAACCGTCAACTTTTGGGGTAGTATCTAAATGCTTAAATGTTTGTGCCAACTAGCATCTCCATGAATTTATATACTTATTGCCATTGTGAAACACACTATGCTTTACTTAGCCATTCCTCTGTGGTTGGGTATGCAGGTTATTCTAGTGTTTCATTCAAGCTCTTCATATTTATTTCTCCCTGGGCGTGCAGGTATCCTTTGTGCACCCCCTGGCAAGGCGACCAACCACTAGTATAAGAAGACCTAATACTTCAGCCTCTTGCTGTTGGGTTGGTGATATATACAAAAGCTTTTCAGTGCATGCTCAAGGACTACTTCTCGGCCTTGGAAAGGCCATTCAGGTTTGACCTGGTATAAAGGAGATTATATCTTTCATTGTGGAAGATGTCTGACATTGGGGTTAAGAGCTGAAGGTCGAGAAGTTACCTAAATTCTCTGGATCTGTTTCTGATTCTCTAAAATCTAGACACTCAGAGGGTTATATTGGGATTAGAAGTGATACTATCTGTGAAGCTCGTAGCATTCATATAGTAAGACATTCAATGTAGATAAGATGGTCAACAACTGTAGCTAAAACAACAATGTGTCCCCTCCACCTACTCAACCACATTTGCCCTCACCTTCCATTACAAATATCACGGCTCAGAAATTGGGAAATGAGATTGCTCTGACTTCAGAATCCCTGCTTCTCCAAGAGGGTGGGTCCCAGGTCTACATCATCAGAGAATCTTAAAATCTGCAGAATCCAGGCTCTACTCAGACATCCTCAATCAGAGTCTAGCTGATGTCTAGGTGATTGGAATGCTTAGTAAAGTCTGACAAGGTACTGATCTAGGTATTCTATGCTCAAACTTAATCCAAACACTGAACCCACCATCATTGAGTCTATTCCAGTTCATAGTGGACATATGAGGACAAAGTAGAACTGTAAACCATTGTGGAAATAGACAGTCACAGTTTTCTCCCATGAAGCAGGAGTCCTGAGTTTGAACTTGTAGAGCATTTTAACCACTGCACCACCAGGGCTTCTTCTGAAATCCATCACACAGGAGCCCCATGCTCCGCATAAATCTCCAAGGAACTTTAGCACCATGAAATGATGAAAAACTCCATTTTCATAACCAGATCAACTAGGACTTCAATCCCTGCCCTTATTATTAACGGAGAGACCTGGTTTCAAGTACTTTCTACTTTCTGAATCCACTTTCCTCTGGTGCTTCCTCCTTGGAGTGTTATTAGAGAGAACCGGTGATAATACAGGTGAGCAGTCAAGCACTGGAGGGACACAATAAGACCTGTGTCTGGCTTTCAGCTCCATGACCCCCTTGTCCAGTTCCTTCTTATCCCTGGACTTGAATTTAGACTACATTACCTCTGAGCCTTCTCTGTGTTCTAAAACACAGTAATGGCAAGGCATATGCCATTCAAATTAAAATACTGGAATTCTAATGGTGACTCATGATTATAAGACTCAAGACTCCTACCTACCTGCAAAATCATCTGAACTGCCTGTCACCCAGGAAATTTTTTTTAAAAAGGACATTTTACATGTGCCAGTGAATGTTTTTGATTTGGAAGAATTAAGACATTCAAGGAAAGTGTTGACAGTTATTAGATTGAGTTTCCGTGTAATAGAGGCAGTTATGGTGAGTGAGAGGTCCCTGGTGGCTTAACTGGTTGGTGCTCCACTCCTAACCTAAAGGCTGGTTGTTTGAACTCACCAACCCACCCAGTGGTGCTGTGGATGAAAAACCTGATCTGCTTCTGTGAAAATTACAACCAAGAGAACCCTATGGAGCTGGAGCACACAGGGGCTTGGTAGGAGCAGAAATCAGTCTGTCCCCAGGTTTGGTTATATGAAGGGGTCTCCAAAAGTTCATGGGAAATTTCATTATCTTTTCATTTCCTTTTTCCCCATGAATTTGCTGAAGCCCCCCTCACATAGGGTGGGCACTGAGATGTCAAAAGCTGCATTTTGTGCCCCTGGGCCTTTGGGATACCAGTCTATATTAGACAGGGTTTTCTAGAGAAACAAAACCAGGACACTTATGATTTTATATATATTTATATAGATAGATGTATAACATAAGAAATAAACAGCTAGTTAGTCTATAGAACAGTACAAATGGTTCAGTGCAACTTACTTCCCTGAGACAGCTAATACATTGGCAGTCCTTCAGGTCTTGAGGGCAGCTGGGTGCAAGTCAAGGAAGCAGACAGCTGAGTCCTCTAAAGAGCAATTCAGGCAATCCAGCAACAGGCAGAAAACAGCAAGGCAGGTCATGAACAGACAGTAGATGACAGGGTCCGACAGTCCCCAGTTCAAGCGATATTTACTCCAGTAGTGTGGCAAAGCAGGTCTTGAAGGAATCTCAAACTACAGTGACACAGTCCACGGGTTGGGTGTCCCACAAGTAGTATAGCTCAAAAGTTGAGGCAGAGAACCAGCTAAGGCAGCTGCATACTGGTCTGATCATCAAAAAGCAAAAGACAAGAAAGGCGAGGCTCGCTGAGCCATTTATCTCTGCTCTTCAACACTTTAACTAGATCTTGTGCAGCAGAATTGTGCAATGTATTGCATCCTTTGATTTCATGTCTACTGCTTCCACGAGTATTGACTGTGGGTTCAAGCAAAACAAAACCATCGATAACTGATTGCCTTGGGAATTCTATGAGGCAGTTCTACTCTGTCTCCTGTGAGTTCTGTGAGGCAGAATGGACCCGATGGCAGTGGGTTTGGTTTTCGGAGTTATGAGCAAGCTCGTAGTCAACTGCTAATTACTTGTGTTTGGGAATTTTCCTTCCTTTTACATCTTTCCTCTCGGGAAGTCAAACATGAATATTACATTGGTATTGTCAAAAATGGCCACTGCTAGATATTGGTCTCTCCAAACCAGACAACCGACATTCATTCAACATATAATGCCAAGTCCTAACACGGTGAGGAGCCTTGGTGGCCTAGTTGGCATCAACTCGACGGCAGTGAGCATGGTTTTTTGGTTTGGAGCAACACTGCACTAGCAGTCAGAAATCGAGTGCAAGCTCTTTCATTTGACGTACAGCTTGGTGGGAGAGAGAGGATCCCATTATCTTATAATCAGGCGTACAGATAGAGCTGTAACTCTGATAAGTGCAGCAAAAGTACGAAGGCCCCCATTGCATGCTATTGCCAGCTACTGTGAAGTTGTCCCTGACTTCTGGTACTCCTGTACACAATAGCCCAAAGCACTGCCTGGCCCTGTCCATCTCTCCCTGGTCGGTTGTGGCTCAGATAGATGGGGTTTTCACTGGCTGATTTCTTGGAAGGAGATTTTCTGGTCTTTCCCCCTGGTCTACCTTAATCTGGAAGTTCCACTGAAACCTGTTCAGCGCCACAGCAACAAGCTAGCCTCCACAGATGGGTAGGTGGGAGCCGTGTGTGGGGTGCTTTTGGCCGGGAATACCAGGCTTCTTGCACGAAATATGAGCATTCTGCTGGACCACCAGCGCTTCCCCTTGCTACTTAGGGACTGCTTACAGGGAGAGTGGGCCATGTCAGGGCAATCAGGAAGGTCTTGCTGAGAACATAATGCTTGGTCCTTAACATGCTTGAAGTTACTAGGAGTTGGTTGAAGTATGGAACGAAGTTAATTAGGCAAAGACGGAAGGAATGACATTCTAGACAGATGAATGTCATGTGCATGGAAGAGCAGAGGGCTGGAGAGAGGAGAACCGAAAGGAACGCGATATACAACAAGGTGGGAAAAGCAGGGAAGATCCTGATGATACCGGATTTCAAATCAAATAGACGTGTCTTCCCTCAGAAGACAATGTCCTAAGAAGACAATGGCGATTTTGAGCAGGAGCGTGCGCTGGTTATATCAATGTTTTGAAGATTGTTCTGGCTGTAGTGATTCAGTCAAATTAAAAAAAATAAAATATCAGCATTAAAACCCTTTAATCCAGCACTGAAGACTAAAAACACTGTTAACCCAGCACTACAGGCAGGAAGGCAGGACCAGAAGGGGTGTTACAAAGAGATGAAGGCTAGGAGCTCAGCGAAAGAGGACGAGGACAGGAGAGGGAGTGACTCGGGCCGAGGGTACACTGTTTTTCCATTAGTAGCTCTCTGGCCTTTCCTGGACTTCTTGCGACAGGGAGGGCTCCTGGCTGCCGCTCACCCTTCCTGTTATTTTGGTTCTTTTGTTGGATGCCTTTGATGAACGGAGACATGAAAACACAGACTATCAGTGGGCAGAAGAAGCATTCATCATTTGGGAACAGATAAGGGTTGAACAAAATGATGGACATGATGAATGTCATGGAACGTTACATGTGAGGACTGCTGAAATGCCAACCACTTCCTTACATAGTTGAGGGACTACAACACGTTTGTGGGAAGATGCCATTGTCTTTTCATACCATTCTTCTGTGAACTTTTGAAGCCACCTTGTATATTTACCAAAATTTAAAGATATTAAGAAACAACAACAATCATCTAGCACTACTGCTTATCACATATATGAATACACTGAGACCCAGGAAAATGGAATCCTTTGTGACAGATCTTCTGTGTGGCTCCCTGCAGGGACTCGATCCTTGGCTTCCTAGCTCCTTCCATCAAGCGGGTTTTCCTTCAATAAGAAGTCTAGTCTTTGGTTGACAGGGAAACTAAAACAAACACCAAACCCACCACCATCGACTTGATTCTGACCCTTAGTGGTCCTATGGAAGGTTTCTGAGATTGGAAATCTTTATAGGGACAGCCTCATCTTTCTGCCATGGAGAGGCTTGTGGGTTTGAACCACTCGCCTTGAGGTTAGCGGTCCAACCACTAACCCACAGTGCCACTAGAGCTCCTTGAGGCTCACCTTAAAGAGCATAGGCACTGGGACAGGTCAACCTGGGTTTGGATCCAGCTTTGCCCTTTCTTAGCTGCGTGATCTTGGACAAGTTACCTAATCCTCCTAAGCTACAACTTTCTTACCTGGAAAATGGAGATGAGAACACTCACCTTGGAGAGTGGCTCTGGGGATTCCTGTAAAGCCCTTGGGACTAAGAGTGCTGGACAAACCACAGTGCAGACCTCAGGTAGTGTCCACTTCTGCTTCCTTTTCCAGCCCCTGCTTCGTGTCCTCCCCTTCCTCTGTCTCTGAGGGATTCGCATGCAACTGCAGAAAATGTGTTTCTTTAGAAGTTCTTGTGTGGCATGATATGAATATATGTGATTCACGTTTCCTCTAAAATCCTGGCTCCCAAAACACGCGCTGACATCCCCGGACCTGGCTCTGCACAGGTCTCTGGAAGTTTCCTGTGGAAACACACCTTGAAACCAAAAGCAAAAGGAGCCCGGAGGTTTCTACAGGAAGTGTTAAAAAAAAAAAAAAAAAGCCAGTTTTGAAGGTGGGGGCTGGGAGAGCTAGAACTAGGGAAGTTTCTTTTCTTTTCTTTCTTTCAAAGGACTCTGATGGCACACGGCGACTTTCATTGTGTGCTCTGACTTTGAGAGGCTGACAAGCAGCCGTCTTATTTTGAACGTCTATTGTTACTCCCGAGGGTGGTTTTTCTTTCTTTTTTTTTTTTACCGCAGAGTAGATTGTTTTGAACGTTTCTCGCGGACAAGTGGAAGCTGTACTCTTGCTACAAATGATTCATCCCGGAGAAATGGTATATAAACAAGACTGCCTGCTTGGAAAGCGGATGGGAGGGCCAGTGATTTCAGAAGCGCTTTTCAATTCCCATGCCAGCGAATGATTAAAATTAGTTCTCAAAATAGCAGGGAGGCTATGGAAAAGTTTTTGAATCTTACATCTCATAATAAATATCAAAGAAGACATTTCTTAAATTTCTGAGTAAGACCAGTTATGTTTGCATGGTAATGATGCACTAACAGGCTAGCACAGATTTGTGATTTGTTCTGCCAGTCTCATGTGGCTCTATAAGTGGGTAGAAGGTAGTAGCATCAACAGGGACACAAGGCAAGAGAGGCACCTAGCCTGCAAAGTTTAAGGAGCATCACTGTCAGGATAATGCAAAAGCAGAGCCAGTGTTTGCATGTCCCTGAGAATGAGTGCCTCCTTAACATTTACATCTTGGGTAGCTCTCTTGCTTCAACCTTTTCTAGGCCTTGGAATTGGGCTGAAAATCAGGACTCCATCATTTATTGGTGGCTTAACCTTGGATGTTCCAGGATTTGACAGAATCCCAACTGAAATGCTTCAACAATTTAATGAGACACTGGAAGTGCTCCCTTGTCTAGGCCAAGAAATTTGGAAGAGCTGTACCAGGCCACGTGGTGGGAAGAGATCTGTGTTTATTCCCATTCCAAAGAATGGTGAGCGAACCAAATGCCGAATTTAGCAGACAGTATTATTACCATCACATGCAAGTAAATTTTTGCCGAAGATTGTTCAACAACAGTTACAGGAGAACATCGACAGGGAGCTTCCAAATATTCAAGTTGGATTCAGAAGAGGGTGTGGAAAGAGGGATATCATTGCTGACATCAGATGGATCATGAATGAAAGCTAAGAATACCGGAAAGATGCTTAGTTGTGTTTTATCGACTATGCAAAGCCATTCGAACGTGCGGATCTTATCAGCTTCTGGATAGTGTTGAGAAGAATGGAAATTCCAGAACACTTCATTGTGCTCATGCAAACACAATGACTGCAAGAAGCAGTCATCCCAACAGACCAAGAGAATCCCGAGTGGTTTAAAATCAAGAAAGATGTATCTTAGGGCTGTAGGTTTTACTGTACTTGAGAAACTGGGCTACATGAATGACTTGGCATCCGGATTGGATACGGCTTATTAACAACCTTGTTAGCTGAAAGTGAAGAGGATTGAAACACTTGCTGAAGAACAAGGAGTACTGCCTTCGGTAGGGATGACTGCTCAATGTAAAGACAACCCAAAGCCTCACAACATCGTATAGTAAACAGAGAAAGATCGACGTTGTCAAGGATTCCATCTTGCTTGGATCCACAGTCAATGCTGATGCAAGCAACAGTCAAAAAACCAAATGATGCATTGCCTGGGGGACAAATGTTGCACAAGATCTCAGTTGAAAAGTGTTGAAAAGCAAGGATGTCACTTTGAGGACTGAGATGGTCCTGACCCAAGCCACGGTATTTTCAATGACCTCATATGCATGTGAAAGCTAGACATGGAATAAGGAAGAACACAGAAGAATTGATGCATTTGAATTATTATGATGGCAAAGAATATTGAAAGTGTCATGGATTAGCAAAAGAACAAACATCTGCCTTGGAAGAAGTACAGCCAGAATATGCCTTCGAAGCAAGGATGGCTAGACTTCATCAAGTACTTTGGCCACGTTATCAGAATAGATCAGGACCTATTGTAGACTTTGCGAATAGAGAAGGACCTCATGTTTGGTAAAGTGAAGGGGAAGGAAAAAGAGGAAGACCCCTGAATCCATGCATTGCAGAACCGAGCTGTGCTCTATAGAGTTTTCATGCTGTGACATTTTGGAAGTAAATGGTCAGGTCTTCCTTCTGCCACATCTCTGAGAGGGCTCAAACTGCCAACCTTTCAGTTATTAGCTGTGCACTCAGCCATTTGTGCCACTCAAGGATTCTTGATACAGTGCATGGCTGGTATAATGTAGCTGTTCCATCAAGTTATCAGGACCTATGCTCCTTCCAGGAGCCCTGGTGGTGTGGTGGTCACGTGTTGAGCTGTGATCTGCATGGTTGGCAGTTCAAAACCACCAGCAGCTCTGAGGGAGAAAGCCTGGACTTTCTATTCTTGTAAAAAGTTACTGTCTCAGAAACTCACAGGGGCGTTGCTATGCATCAGCATTGACTCAGTGGCAGTGATATGTTCCTCCCAAAGGAGCCCTGGTGGCCCAGTGGGTTAAATATGGGGCTGGTAACCATAAGGTCGCCAATTCGAAGCCACCAGCTGTTCTTTGGGACAAAGATGAAACTTTTTATTTCTGTAAAGATTTAGTCTTGGAAACCCACCGGGGGCAGTTTTACCCTGTGAGTCTGAGTCACCTGCATGGCAATGTGCTATTCCTTCCAGCTCATTTTGCTACCATCACTAGAATTCTGTCTTTATAGTTCATCATGGCAGTGTTCATGGCCCAAGGTGGAGACATCCAAGTCCCACAGAGCAGGATGAACCAAAGGACATGAATCATGTGAATGTATTAATATTTAAAATTTAACAAAATCATAATAAAAGATGGATCGGATTATATATATATGAATAATAAAAAACAAAAATTTTAAATGGATTTTTAGGTTACCTGTAATGTGATGTTACATGCTATTTTCATCCATCCCACCCCAAATCTCCACCTGAGTTCTTAGTTTATCACGAATATTAGGGGTTGGGTCACCATCTTGCTCCCCACAATTGAGATTGCTTTCAGGATGAATGTCTTGCTATTGGGCCTCATGACATTTTTCTACAGCCTCCATGTGGGCAGTGGAAATGGTGGACAGATTGGGTGGTAGATTCCGTGGTGTTTGCCTGCCCCATACAAGTTTGATTTGGGAAAGTACTAGGCTCCATCGCTTGTAGACTTTGCGAGAACTGTCTTTTGCTAGGGAAAGGTGGAACTATAACAGGCCAGGCCGAGAGCCTTCTCACCTGGAAATAGTTTTAAAATATTTTTTATTGGCATAGACTTCACTTATCATAGTGTTTAATCATTGAATCATATTAAAAAGAGTTGTGCAATCATCACCACTATCATTTTTGGAATATTTTCTTCTCATATTTATTGTTGTTAGCGACCCATTTTACTCCAACCCCTAGGTAATTATTAATCCTGTTACTGTCTCTACAGATTTACCTATCCTGGATTTCATATACAGAAAATCATGCAAAAACACCAACAGGAAGTAAACAACAACCACCACACCAAACCCAACAACCATGACTGGACAAAACAGAGGGAAAAAACCCTTCATTGCAAAGAAAGCAGGAAATGTTAAAAACTGCAATCATTTTGGACTGGGCCCAAAGGGAGAGCAAATGATAAGTTGTTACCTTATAACTGATCTGCACCTGCCTTCATCCGCTTCACAATGCTCGGAGTTTCTTTCTTGACTAGAGAGAGAGATGTGGTGGGGGATCATTCTCTTCAAAAAACAAAAAAGGCACGGAGTTTGGAGAAAGTCCCGACACTACCAGGGTTTCTATTCTTTCTGAAGCCTGGTTCTTAAGCTCTTCCTTCAAATCTTTATGACATCCTGCATCTGTTCAATGAACCTCTCTGCTTCTGTTGCTTGCAAACAAGAGCCCCCGTTGCTGTAAGCAGCTACTAATATTTTTATCTAAAGATTTGGGATTGTACAGGTCGGTTGCTTACTTCGTTAGCTCAGCTCGTCTGGGCTCCAGCAGCTCCCGGCTGAGCCACTAGTGCTTCCAGCCGCAGGCTTTGCTCTGTCCGGTTCCTCAGCCAACTATAAAGAAGTGAAAAGTCTTAGTCATATAGTAGATGGGACGGAGTCATTCCTGCCACATTGGCATTTTAAGGACTAAGAGGTTTGGTTTGGGTCTCAAGTCCGAGACCAGTGAGGTGGCGAGTGAGTTTTTATGGCATACCAGAGACGTCCCTGGATCAGATAAGGAATGACCTAGAAGGCAGCAGTCTTAGGCGGGAAGGGATCTTGGCTGTCTTGGCACCCCATTTGATCCCCAGAATTAAAAGCTATACTTGTATGCATATTGTAAGACCCAAAGGCTTCTTCCAGCCTAGTCAAGGGGAGTGCTAACCTTCTCTCCTTTTGTACAGCAAGAGGAGCCCTGGTTGTGTAGTGGCTATGCCTTGGGGTTCTAACAGCCTCAGAAGCCCACAGGGGAAGTTCTACCTTGTCTATAGGGTCACTATGAGTCAGGATTGATTCCACGGCAGTGAATTTTTAAAAAAAGGTTTATTGAAAGCTATACTTAGCCCCTGGTAAATGCTGAAAAATATAGACAGAATGATAGGTCAGTCAACTAGGATGTGGAAAATATGGATATTGAGACTGCAGAGAGGTTGGGTTCTCAACGGTGCTATGCTCAAAGAGTCAGTGTGATGTTTCTGCTTTTTCACAATTTTCTTCGGAGTGTTCTTCTCTGCTGAGTACATCTTTTAACCAGAGCCAACCTCAAGCACTCCTATAGCTGCCTGTCCTGTCCCCATCTTTAGTCACTGGAATGACATCCTGTCTTGCCGGCCCCCCCCCCCCCTGCCCATTGGAGTGGTGTTTGCTTTGTCCACATTGCAAAGGCTAGACATTCCGCTGCTGACCGAAAGGTGGTGGTTCAAATCCACCCCACAACTCCTGGGGAGGAAGACATGACAATCTGCTTCTGTAACAATTCTAGAACAAACACAAGCAAATAAGAATCCTCTGTTACATGAGTCACTGTGAGTTGGCGTCTGCTTGATGACACTTGACAACAACAATTCCTAACCCAAGATCTGAGATTGTAAGGCTCTCTTCTGAATCCTCCTCCTTAAGGCCAGAGCCTTGCTCCTCATGTTTGACAGGTCCCTGGGGTGCTAGACCAGCAGTTAGGTTTCCTAAGTGATAAGTTGGTTAATTAAAAACATTGATACAATAGCTACCATTTATTGTGTTAGGTGCTTTCAAGTCAGTTCTGACTCATAGTGACCGCAGGTACAACAGAAGGGAAAACTGCCTGGTTCTGCGCCATCCTCAAAATGTTTGAGCCCACTGTTGCAACCTGTGGTAGTTACATAATCTGGTGTCAATTTGGGACTTGAGAGGATGAAGAGTGAAGAGGTGGAGTCTAGTCTGTCAATCGGGTCATAGCCAATGAGGCCTCTTTGTGGCCATCCCCTGAGGATTCTAGGAATTCCTGTATTTCTTCCTTGGAAGTAGAAGACACTCTCTCAGCTCACTCTTTGAGAGATGCTCTACTGACAAGACACATGGTACTATGCTGACAGACCACATGCCCTGGAAAATGGAGGAACCATGTGAAGACCCTTGCCAGCACTGAGATGCTTCTCCTGCCACTGGATCCACAAGACTTTGCACCCACTGGCCTGTGATCTTCCTGCATTCAGCATCATTGCACATGTTTCTTGAGTCTGAAGAGGACTTCATAGATTGGTATCAGACATATGGTCTAATATCAGACTTATGGACTTGATCTGGACTAGGCTGGGATGTTTTCTAACTATTCAATTGCTCTTATATATAAACCTCTTTCTTATACACATATGTGTCTCTATGAATTTGTTTCTCTAGTCTACCCAGACAAACGCACAGCCACTGTGTCCTTCCATCTTGTCAAGGGCCTGCCTCTTTTTTGCTGCCCCTCAACTTTGCCCAACATGATATCTTTTTCCAGAGACTGGTGCCTTCTGACAATGTGTTCAAAGTACCTGAGATCATGTCTCGCCATCCTTGCCCCTAAGGAAGTTAGCCGTATTTCTTCCAAGACAAATTTGTTTGTCTTTCTGGCAGTCCATGGAAACACCATGGTTCACTATTCTTCACCAAGACCACAATTCACACACACTGACTCTTCTTTGGTCTTCTTTATTTATCCAACTTTCACATGCATCTGAGGCTATTACAAATACCAAAGCTTTAGTCAAACACACCTTAGTCCTCAAAGTAACCTCCTTGCTTTTCAACAAATTAAAGAGGTCTTACACAGCAGATTTATCCAATGCAATGCATCCTTTGTTCTCTTGACTGCTGCTCCCAAGAGCATTGGTTGTGGACCACAAGACAAAATCCTTGACAACTTCAATCTTTTTTCCTCTTATCATTGGCCTTATTGACCCAGTTGTAAGAACTTTTGTTTTCTTTACATTGAATTGTAATTCATACTGAAGGCTGTAATCTTACCTGCATCAGCAAGTGCTTCAAGTCTTCCTCACTTTCAGCAAGCCAGCAAGCTTGTGCTATCTGCAGATGGCAGGTTGTTAATAAGCCTTCCTCCAACCCTGATGCCACATTCTTCTTCCTATATGCCAGCAGCTCTGATTATTTGCTCATGCTGAAGGTTAAATAAATATGGTGAGAGAATACAACTCTGAAGCATGTCTTTTCTGATTTTAAACCATGAAATATGCCCTTCTTCTGTTCACAGAACTGCCTCTTGATCCATGGACAGATTCCACATGAGCACAATGTTCTGGGATTCCCATTATTTCCAGTACTATCCATAGTTGTTTATGATCCACACAGTTGAATGCCTTTGCATAGGCAATAAAACACAAGTAAATATCTTTCTGGTATTCTGCTTTGGGCCAAGATCTATCTGACATCAGCAATGATATCACTTGTTCCACGTCCTCTTCTGAATCCTGTCTGAACCTGTGGCAGTTGCCTGTCGAAGTACTGCTGCAATCATTGTTGGATGATCTTCAGCAAAATTTTACTTGCATGTGATAACAAGGATATTGTTCGATAGTTTGAGCACTCTCTTGGGTCACCTTTTTTGGGAATAGTTATAAATATGGATCACTTCCAGACTGTTTGCCAATTAGCAGTCTTCCAAATTTCCTGGTGTAGATGAATGACTGCTTCTGGCGTTTTAGCTGCTTGTTGAAACACTTCAATTGGTATTCCATCAATTCCTGGATGCTTGCTTCTGGCTACATTCAGGGCAGCTTGAATTTCTTCCTTCAGTACCATTGGTTCTTGCTCATATGCTATCTCTTGAAATGGTTTAATGTTGACTAGTTATTTTTGATGCAGTGACTCTATGTGCTTTCTCGATCTTCTTTTGATGCTTCTTGCATCATTCAATATTTTGCCCATAGTATCTTCCAATATTGCAACTCAAAGCTTGAATTTTTTTTCTTGAGGTCTTTCAGTTGAAAACATACCGAGCACAGTCTTCCTGTTTGGTTTTTAAACTCCTGGCTTTTGCACATTTCGTTATAATATTTTACTTTGTCTTCTTGAGCTGTCTTTGGAAATTCTCTGTTAAGCTCTTTGACTTCATCACATCTTTTATTTGCCTCAGCTACTTGTGATAGGTAGGATTATTGTGCCAACCTGGGCAATAGACACATGTGGGTTTAATAAGGTTGCAGTCTAATTGAAGAGCAAAGAGATAAATGTCTTGGCAAACCTCACCTTTCTGTCTCTTGCTCTCTGATGATTGGACCAGTATACGGCTACCTTAGCTAGTTCTCTGCCCCAACTTGTGAGCTACACTACCTGTGGGACACCCAACCCATGGACTGTATAGCTATAGTTTGAAGTTCCTTCAAGACCTGCTTTGCCACACAACTGGTGTATACATCACTTGAGCTGGGGTCTGTTGGACCCTGTCATCTGGCTGACTGTTGGTGACCTGCCCTGATGTTTGCTGCCTGTAATCAGACTGTCCATATTGCTCTACAGAAGACTCAGCTGTCTGCTTCCTTGCCTTGAACCCAGCAGCCCTCATGAGTTGAAGGACTGCCACTGTATTAACTGTCTCACGGAAGTGAGTTGAACTGAGCCATTTGTACTGCTCTGTGGACTAATTAGCTGTTTATTTCTTATGCTGTTTCTATCTATCTATCTATCTAGATCTATAATTATAAGTGTCCTGGTTTTGCTTCTCTAGAGAACCCCGTCGAGCACAATTGGTACCAGGAGTAAGAGCAATTTTCAGAGTCTCTTCTGATGTCCACTTTGATGTTTTCTTTCTTTTTAATGACATTTTGTTTTCTAAATGTATGATGTGCTTGATATCATCTCACAACCATTAGGTCTTCTGTCATTAGTGTTCAGCGATCCAAATCTGTTCTTTATTATGCATTTATAATAATCAAGTCTTGTGCAAAGCTCCTTACTTTTGAAAAGTACTTACCATATCTCCAAGAACTGAGAGTTCTTATTGTGGCATGAACTGCTAGTTAGTTGCCTACCCAGTAGGAATGTTCCCCTTCTCCTGGGTTCACCAATGTTAAGACTACATTTCCCAGGCTTCCTTGCAATTAGGAAAGGCCAAAGAAATCATAGTGAAGTTGCTGCTGAGCTTCTCTCTTTCTTCCTTCCCTTTTCTTTTCCTGTTTCCTCCTTTTTCTTGTCTGAAATGTGACCATGACAGTTGGAAGGCACCTTGTGATCATGACATGACTTTGAAGAGGGAAGCCATTTGCAAGGAATGATGGGACAGAACCACAGGAGGAGTCCATGTCCTCCTGTGTGTGGAGCTGCCACATTGCCCCTGTTAGGGCTTGGATGGAGGCCACATGTCTAATTCTGACCAGTGGGCTCTGAACTGAGGTGACACGTCCCACTTTTGAGGTGAAGTGTTTAAAAGTCAAAGCGTCTGTCCAGCTCACTCTCCTCACATGTTCATTGGCGGTGCCACGAAACAAGAGACCCTGATCCCCAAGTTCCTGAGTGTGCAAAGGGCTCCACTGCCTGCCTCAAGCATTTCCAGCTCACTGAGATTTCAGATGTTGATATCCACAGCATAGATTCGCTTCTGACTAATGTGCTCCATTTTGGGGAGGAAGACACTGAGTTTCTCAGTAATCAAAGAGCTTGCCCCCGTCAAATGGTGATTAAGTGCCCTGTTGGTTCCCCAGCACTTGTTTTTGCCTGGGTTCTTCCTCCTTTCTGTATGGTCCAGAATGCCATATGCCTCAACCATGAGCCGTGACACGAAAATCATAGAATTACTTCTTATATTGTAATTCTGTCTTGGGGTTCATTTTGAGCTTGGCTGGTGGACTTGGCCACTACTGCACATGGCTGCCCAGCATCTAGCTCCTATGGGCATTGGGTAAAGCAACAACATTCAATGTTAATTTCCCTCACTGCCTTGTAGTATTTTCTGGTGTCTTTGCTTCGTAAGTGAAGAAAACTAGGGACCTGTGGCCATATACCCTCTCTGAATCCCTCCATTCTGTGGGCTGGAACACGTTGTTCATAAGAAAAACTCGGGCTCTATTCCAGGGGTTGTCACAGGTCCTGGAGAAGCAAAGAGAACTTCCCCGCAGAGTCCTTCCTTTAAAGATGTGTCCAGTCCAGGATAACCTGTGTAACCAAACAAAGTGCCCAGGCCTGGGACGAGTCCACGGATGACCGTACAGTGTCGGATACTGCGACAGCTGGCATACAGGAGGAGGCAGTCGTCCTCCGCCCGCCCCCCCCCACCCAGTGGTTCTAATGCCCACAGGAATGGCTTTTAGCAACCTGGTCAAAAGAGTTGCTGCATATGAAGTTGTGCTAGTTGTTTTCCACAAATGAGCCCTTCTTCCCACTTCCCAAAGGTGACATCCATTCCATGGGCTTCTCAGAGAAGGTAAGATGCTTGTTCAAGGTCATCCATCTAGGATTTTGTTTTTATTCACCACTGCTCTGCTAAAAAATGTGAGACTTTCATCAGCATGCCAAATAACCTGGTGTCCCTGGTTAGGCAGACCGTTTTAGTCCGACCCCACAAGCCGCCTGGGCTGCCCTATCCAGGCCGAGCTCCACCTCAGCGCGGGTTTCTTGGAAATTCCCAAGGTCTCCCTAACTGCTTTTCTTCTTCCTTCCTGAAAGAAGTGCGGGCCTGTAAACAGCGTCTGGCGATCGCTTGCTGGCCGCGACTGTCGGAGAAAAGACACTTTCAGCGCGTAGGCTTCCTCACTCGGTAAAGAAAGTGCGGGTACTTGGTCCCCAGTGTAGGCAGAGGGCTCCGGTACTTTTGTCCCAGCCGGTTTTGTCGCCGGTCCTGCATGCTCCTCCTTCCACCGGCTAAGCAGGGAACGCGCGCCTGCCCGCTGGTGCCGCCTGCCGGCAGCCAGTCAAGACCCGAAGGCGCTCCGGAGAGAGGCAATCATTAATTCCATCAATCCTGAGACTTGTTTTCCTTCTTTAGAGACAACTACGTATTTAAAAAGAGCAGAGAGCAAAGGAATCATTTTGCATAAAGAGGCCAAGCGCTCCCTCTTCTCTCTCTCATCCGTTGTCGCATTCTTTCACCTTCAATACTTTCTTCCTTCTAAAAATATTTAGTTAGTTAACAGTGCAAAGAATGGGGCGCAGGGCCCGCAGTCACACACCTGCACAAACAGGGGCTGACTGATTTGCTGCCTTCAGGAACAACATCGGTACAGAGACTGTGACTGGGGTTCCGCAAATGGGCACCAAATCCCACTTAAAACCCACTGCAGCAGTCTTCAAAGGCATGCTGCCCTGAGTCTTATACCTGGCGAAGAGGGCTGCCTCTCTGAGCCTTTGCACAGGAACAAGGCACGTTTGCAGACCCAGACTTGTCACACCCAGACCAGCCCTGGCCTCCCAAAACAAGCCACAACTCCGAACCTGTGCCCTTCCATTTTCACAGTACAGCCTGTTCTCCTTACGACACGTAGCCAATCCTTTCACACTGGCGCTGGCTGCGATCTGCGATGTATTTGGGAGACTTCCATCTCCTTCCAGGTTTCTGCTGATCTGTCTTAAATGCAAATGGCTTGGCTGGAAGCAGTTTGTAGTTATCTTTCATGCGAAATCGAACTTGAAACATCAGGGGCTGAAAGCCCAGCTGTAGATGGCAGAGAGATGAAAAGTCCCCTGGCATTGCCCACTCACCCTCCTTTAAGGAAAAGGGATTCACGTTCCTCATTAAACCTACTCTGTGTCAAGGTACCAGCCACTGGGGATGCTATTGCTTAGCTATTGGACTTTTTGCTTTTGTTTTTCTTCTTCCCTGCCATCCCCATCTACCTGGAATGCCACCATCTCATTCTCTGTCCATCTGTTCTGTTCTTTATATAAAAGGACACTTCCTAAATCACTTTCTCCATGAAGTCCTTGCTGAACTCCTTCAGGTGGGTGACCTGCTCCGGGGTACATTGCATTTACCTCCATATGTTGATGCCACCAGATTTGGGTAGCAGGATCAATGTTTTACATCCCTTCTTACCTCAGTGCTTACTGGGGGCCTGGCACAGAGGAGGCATTCCAGTTACACTGAGTGCATGAATAGACTAACACTGTCTTCTGCGAGAGGAGAGGAATGATGGTTCAGTCTCAGATTAGGACCCTAAGGTGCAAAGATTTTAAGGCTATTTATGCTAAGAACTGAGGTGCATCCATGGCTCAACTGTTAAAGAACGTGGCTCCTAGCTGAAAAGTTGGCAGATCAAACCCAACCAGTGGCTCCCCAGGAGAGAGCCTTGGCCACGTGTTCTGGTAAAAATTAGAGTCTTGAAAATCCCATGGGGCAGTTTCACTCTGTCACATGAGGTTGCTATGAGTTGGAATCAACTTGATAGTACACAAAAACAGGCCAAGAACTGGTCACCATGTATCCTCAGGGAGATGTCTTAAGCCATACGGTTGTTACTTGTGGTCTGGTCAGGTCTGACTCACATACAACAGAACAAAACGCTGCCCAGGCCTGCACCATCTTCATAATCGTTGGGATGTTGGAGCTCATTGTTGACATTGCTAGTCCACACAGTGGATATTCATGAACCTCTCTTGACCTTTTGTTCTTGCCACAGTGCATTTTCTTTTCATTCACTTCTTATATTTATACCCAGTTCTCATGACCGGGAATTTTTCATAGTTCTTTCCCAAAGCCTGACTCCTATGTATAATGATTCTTTATGGGGGTGTAAAATAATATTTTATTGTATGAGGGTAAGTATTGCTTCCAGAATTCCATGTTTTTCAAAGTGGGTGATACTGCCCTCCCCTCAAGGGAGCTCACTGAGACGTTCGATGGGGGTGCTGCAGAAGCAGATACCTACACTTTATGCTGAATTATGGGCTATAGTACAAACATTTTTAATTGCCTGAAAAGCAGTGGGTAGTTTTTTTCCCCTTTCTTTCTGGAAATGGGGCAGCCGGCTAAATAAGTTTAGGAACCTGATTCTGTTTCACATATGCATAGATTTATTCCAAACAAAACACATTTAAACATGTCTCTGTGATCCATGGATAACTGCAGGTATGTTATCTCCATACATCAGCTGTCTTAGTGTCGTTAGAAGGAGTCCTGGTTATGACTTGGGCTGCTAACTGAATGAATGGCCAGCAATTCCAAGCCACCAGTCAGTCACTCTGGGAGAAAGATGAGGCTTTCTACTCCCATAAAGAGTTATAATCTCAGAAACCCACAGGGACAGTTCTACTGTATCTTATAGGGCCACTATGAGTCAAAAGTGACTCAATGGCAGTGAGTTTGTGTTTGTTTGAGTCTTGGTAGGGTGCTTTCATAAATAAGGTCAAATCAAGCAGTGACTTCTGAGGGGATTTGGTGGGCTAGTCAAATTCAAGGCAGAGCAGTCAGCTCAGACGATTATGCAGGTGTGTTTTGGGAACCCACAGGGGCAATCTTGACAGATTGTCTTGAAGGACACAAGACAGTCATGAGGACTTATTAGACATCTTTAAAACATAGACAACAGCCAGGAAAGTTACACTGAAGTTGGTTCCCTACCCACTCCGCCAGCACGACAATGTACTTCCATATGTTCAGAGAAGCAAGGGCTATTCTATGAGAATCTCATTGGGAAACTTTGCCTCATCTGCCCTACAGGCCTGATCTTGCCCTTTTAGCCTTCCTTTTGCTCCCCAAACCCAAAGGACACTTCCAAAGTACACCATTTGAGCTCCTTGCTGTCAAAACTGCTGAACTTACAGGGTTGAAGATAGTTCAGAAAAGGCTGTCAAGTGCCACAAAGCCCATCAAGTATGTGTGCCTCCATTCTGTGTGTGACAAATCGAAGAGCATAGAATTCCTTGGGAGACGGGTCAGTGAGATGGACACACCGTCTTCTGAAGTGCCCAGACCTAGATGGAGGATATGTTGAGAAACGACACCTTCTCATTTTGACATTTTTGTTGAATAAAAGTGTTCTAAAGTTTCGCAGCAATACATTTTGACTTACCCTGGCACATTACCATTGAATTGAGAAGCTCCTGATGCAGGTACTGATACTGATGCCGTAAGACTAGCCACGGAATGGAGGAAAACAAGGCTGGAAGGATCACACTTGATGGGCTTCTTGGCATTTGAAAGTCTTTTCTGAACAATCTTCCACGTTCTGTAAGTTCAGAGATGGCACATGCCCAATCAGGCCAATGAAACACAGTTCTGGAAGGAGGTGAGGGACTGTGATAGCCATCTTACCTACTCCTGTAGACAGAGAGTCAGGAGC
Source organism: Echinops telfairi (assembly GCF_000313985.2). Classification (NCBI taxonomy): domain Eukaryota; kingdom Metazoa; phylum Chordata; class Mammalia; order Afrosoricida; family Tenrecidae; genus Echinops; species Echinops telfairi. Next base: position 67,844,350 of record NW_022104341.1, on the reverse strand, counting down.
TACTGGGCACTTCTACAGGGAGAGTGAAGACAAACAAACACTGCCCCTGGCAAGCTGAGACAGGGAGAAATCAAAGCTTGATGCTATCATTTGAGCTTTGGATACAGACAGACCTAGAGCTAGCTGTACTGATGGATCTACAATTGTATTTCAAGAAAATGTCTTTTTGGTTAAACTGAGGTTTTTTGGGTCACTTGTAACCATAGGATTAGTGAGTTAAAAAAAAAATCATGGGTGGAAAGGGGGAACCAATCACAAGGATCTACATATAACCTCTTCCCTGGGGGATGGACAACAGAAAAGTGGGTGAAGGGAGACATCAGACAGTGTAAGGCATGACAAAATATTAATAATTTATAAATTATCAAGGGTTCACGAGGGAGGGGGGCACAGGGAGGAAGGGGGGGGGAAATGAGGGGCTGATACCAAGGGCTCAAGCTGAAAGCAAATGTTTCTAGAATGATTATGGCAACAAATGTACTAATGTGCTTGACACAATGGATGTATGCATGGATTGTGATAAGAGTTGTATAAGCCCCCAATAAAATGATTTTTTAAAAATAACTTGCAGTCTTGGAATTAGTAGTTTATCAATGCACAACTTAGCCCTTTGATAAACATTAGTTTGTTTAATCCTTAAAACAGCCCAACAGGTGTAGGTATTAGCTCCATTTTATACTTTTGAAATGGACTCTTGTTAGTGACTATCAAGGTGACTTTGACTCCTGGGGGTCACATGTATAACAAAATGAAACGGGGCAAGCCGCGCACTATCTGCATGATCATTACTGTGTTGGAATCGCTTACTGCAGACACTGTGTGTTGTGAGTCCTCTCCAATCTAGGGGCTCATCTTCAGCAGTCTATCAGATAATATTCTATTCTAATCTGCAGGATTTTCCTGGCTTGATTTTCACAAGTATATCACTAAGACTTTCTTTCTAGTCTGTCTTAGTCTGAAAGCTCTTGTGAAAACGATCCGCCATGCTGGTTTCTGAAATACCAGTGGCATAGCTCCCAGCACCACAGCCACACGCAACCACAAGGCTGTCAGACCAAGACTTAGAGAAGTGAAATGCTTTCTGCTAGCTAGGAGATGATGGAGTTAGACTCACTACCGTACTGCCATCAAGTGGATGAGGATGGTCCCCTTTGGGTTCTGAGACTTTAAATCTGTGCGGGAGCAGCCAGCCTCATCATTCTCCCAAGCAGTGGCTGGTGGGCTTGACCCACTGACTTTGCATTTAGCAGTGCTTTCTGCACATCACCATCAGGGATGCCATGATGGAGTTAGAAGCAGAAATTCAGATCTTAGCTACTGCACTGTCTCCTGGGTTTGGGAATGTAGTTGGAGAGTGGTAGTGTGTTCCTTTCTTATATTTCTATATCTTTTCAGGCACCTTCAATTTCTCTCCACCCCCTCCTCAACAGCCCGAACCTATCCCATCATTTTGCTATCTCCCATCCCTGGACCATCAAACACCTTGACTTCAAGCACCTCCAGGCAATAAGCTCAGAGAGCCCAAGTGTAGCCATTTTCCTGTCTCTAGCATGGGGCTGGCTGAGGTGACCCCTGATGGTCCTCTGGCCAACTTGCTATGGAAGTCATTGTCCCTGCTTAGGACAATTATTGGCTCCTTCTTCCTTTTCTGGCAAGACTCATTCTCAGAGGCCTCTTTGACTGCACCCAGGGCAACCCAGGCGGGTAGGCACCCCGCTTGGATAAGGCATTTCAGGGCCTCGGCTTTTGTGTGCAGCTGGTTATGTTTGAAACCCTGCCTTTCTCTGACCTCACTTCCTGAATGTGCTGACAGGCTCGTGAGCCAAGCTAAACAGGTTCACAGTGCCAGGCCTGCCGAGGATTCCCCTGCGAGTGCAGCTGGGGAAACAAAATTTCTCCAGCCTGCAGAGGACCTGCCGGCCCTTATATGACCAAGAAGCAGGCCCCCAGGGATCCCATTGAATTTTAATGGGAAACGTTTCCATTTCAGCTAAGGTAGTGTGTATAGATGGGAGAGGAGAGAGATGGTGTGTGTGTGTGTGTGTGTGTGTGTGTGTGTGTGTGTGTGTGTGTGTGTAAGGAATGGGGATTCCCAATCATTGCTTTTGAAGTGACCCAGTCTTTGGTGGAAACTGACTGATTACTGTTTGCCTGGTATACACAGGTGCTTGACATATGTGTCCCTGGGTGGTGCACAGCAACTCCCTAAAGGTTGCTGGTTTGAATCCATCCAGCAGCCCCAGGAAGAAAGGTTTGATGATCCAATCCCATCAACATTACAGCCAGGAAAACCCTATTGAGCAGTTCTACTCAGTAACACACGAGGTCTACAGAGTAAGAATCAACTGGAGCAGGATGGATTTGCTTTGTGTTGTCTATGGGGTCCCCGTGTTACCCTTCTATGCCAGCTGTGGTTGGCTTCACCTTATCAAGGGGTGCATAGAGGCTTAGCGATACCAAGAGACTTGCTCCATGCTCCACAGCTACATGCAGCAGAGCTGAGATATAACCCCGGGGCACCACCTCCAGCATCAGTGCACTTGCTCTAGCTCAGAGGACTAGAGTGTGGTTTGACGGGTAGTGAGGAATAGAAGCAAAGGCCCTGATTTTATCCCCCTCACTGCCATCGAGTTGATTCTGACTCATAGCCATCCTATAAGACAGGGTAGAACTACCCCTGTGAGTTTCTGAGACTGTAACTCTTTGCGGGAGTAGAAAGCCCCATCTTCCTCTCAAGCAGCAGCTGATGGTTTTGAACTGCTGACCTAGCGATTAGCAACCCAACTCATGTAGCCAGTATGACACCAGGGCTTCTTGATCCGGTGTTACTTTTCTTCTCTGAACTTCAGTGCCTGCACACACAAAATAGGAAGACACACGCTTGAGTGGTAAGCATGTCATGAGGCTCAACTGACACATCACATTATGGGGCAGCACAGTTCAGGAGAAGGCCACTTGCAGACAGTGCAAGCTCTTTGGGGTCAGAGAGTCCTGGATTCAACTTGCGTTCCAATGGTTCTATGATCTTGATCAAGGTTTAAGCCTTGATTTCCTTATCTGGATAATACAATCCTGATGTTTGCCTCATAAATTCTAGCCCAGTTCCCAGTAGCTAGAAGAAGCAGAACAGATGCTATCTAATATGGAAATCATGCTTGTGTCCAGTTTTATTATGCTAATGGTTAGCACTGTTGGTTCCTACTGAATTAGTTAGGATAGGGTGGGCAGTGCTGGAGTTTCTAGGTGGTGCAAATGGTTCACTTATAGGCTGCTGCCCCCAAAGCCCGAGTTTGAGTTCACCTGATAAGCTGAGAAGTGCAGCCATCGAAAACCATTCAGAGGACAGCTCACCTCTGACGCACAGGTCACCATGAGTCAGAATCAATCACTGGTGACTGGTTTGTTTAGGTAATGGCACCAGAAGACAAACACATCCATCTTGGAAGAAGTAAGTACAGCCAGAATGCTCCTTAGAATCTTGGATGGCAAGACTTCATCTCATGTACTGTGGACATGCCATCAGGAGAGACCAGTCCCTGGAAAAAAGGACAACATGCTTGGTAAAATGGAGGGGCAGTGGGAAAGAGGGAGACCCTCAATACGATGGATTGCCACATCGGCTATACCCCGGGCTAAGACATAACAATATGAGGATGCTGCAGGGCCGGAAGTGGTTTTGTTCAGTTGTACGTAGGGTACCAATGAGTCAGAACTGATTGGACAGCACTTAACAACAACCAAAACAAACAACTCTCAAACTTGAGTGTCTTGAAACAACAGAGATTTAATTCTTGCTTCTGCTCAAAGTCCATTATAGCCATGATGGAGAGAGGGCTTGGATTTGTGTCACTATCATTTAGGGACCCAGGGGGCTGGGCACCCCATCTCTAGTCTTCCTCAATTGCTAAGGCAGTGAGAAGGGGGCATGTTTGATCTCTCTAACTTTAAGGCTGACACCTGGATGTGCTATATGCCACTGCTGCTCACAGTGCGTTGGCTGACAGACACATGGCAAGTCCCCACTCAACTGCATGGAATCAGGGGAGTACAATCCTACTTCTTGTCTAAGAGAAGAACTGGAAATATTTGGTGTAGGGTACAAATGACCATTCCACTCTTCTAAGAGCCCTCTTCCTTCTCTATATCTTTCATACTATCAGAGCCTGGATTTTTATCTATTTTTAAGATCTACTTTCTTGCATTCATCTTCCCACATGCTTAGAAAATGTTGATCCTACGTAGAAATTGTGATTTTAGGTCAATCTTGGTGATCTCATGTTGCTCGCTGGCAAGAAGTCTGGGTATAAATATGTGACTTGCTCCTGTCCAATGCGTCTCAAGGGTTTGGAGGAAAAGATGGAAAGCACCTGGGCCCATAATGACATCATGGAGCCAGTGTATCGGCCACCACTGGGTCTTTTTTATGTCTAGGTGCTGTGTTTGAATCGTGTCTTTTCTTATTGGCTCCCATATAAATGCTACTGGAGCGAGCGATGATATAACAGCCATGAGCTCACTCATCTTCTCCCTCACTTTTAGATAGAGTCAAGCGAAGTACCTCCCCTAAGCATGAACCAAGAATGAAGCAAATGTATTCTGGAAAGGATCAGTCAATGCCAGAAAGCAATAGACAGACAGTCCTGAGGAGATTTGAGAAATGTCTACATTCTGTCCAGGTGACCAAGCAAAAGTTATAATCAAAGAAGGCAGTAACCTCATCAATGATTTGGTAACCAGATTTCCTGAAGCAAAAAAGAAGCAATAGTCAGATGGTTGTGTGTGTGTGAAAATATGTGCTACCCTGCATACACCCGTTATACACTTTTTACATATGTAGTTTCCACACGGGCAATGACAAAGGCTACATATGTGTCAATAGAACAACAAAAGTGACCTATGTGTCACCATTCCCACGATTTATACCAATATTGTGTCACTACCATTCACTTAGACTCTGCCCCTTATAGTGACATCTGTACATTAAGTTTATTGTTATCAATTTTATATCCTATAAATAATTCTTTAAAAGAGCACACCACTTAAGATAAATATTCTTTATTACTTGAAATACACTGTTAAAAAATGACTTCACAGGATAATATTAGTTCAAGGTTGAAAAATTGTTTCCAGGCAATAGATTTGGAGATTTGCCTGGTCTCAAAGGATCCAGTAAGTCTGGTTTCCATGACCATTTAAAGTTGTATTCCACATTTCCCTCCTTTTGATCAGGATTCATCTATTGGATCCTTGACTAAAATTGTCAGCAATGGGCATGCATCATTTCATCTGGTCTTGTGCCAAAGGAGAAGGTTGTTCAAGGAGTCTGGTAGAACTGTAACTCACTTCCTTCTTTGATTCTTGGGTCGTCTTCTTCCTCTCTTGTTCCAAGCAAATGGATACCAAATATTGTATCTTGAATGGCTGCTCCTACAGGCACTGTTATTATTGTTATTTTTAAATGGGGTGTACATAAGGGTAGGCACCCTGGTTGCACAGAAAATTTGGATAATAAGAAATGGTTAGCCCCACTATGAGACACGACATCCCTCATTGACCCATAGCCCTACAGGGGACAACACCAGAGAAACAGTGTGGGAATTGCACATGATCTGATCCTGCCACTTAGAGGCAAAACACTAAGGGGGTGCAACAGAACAGCGAGGGAACAGAGCTGCAAGGTCCCCAGGGAATGCCGAAAGTGGACTTTGGGCCAGGGCTTGGTGCCCCAACAGACTGGACTGGAAAACACTCCTAAAGGCCAACAAATAGTCCTTGAACTAACTACGAACTTTTCTTTCTTGTTGTGTTTTTTTTTTGTCATTGGTTTGTTGTTGTTGTTGTTTTGTTGTATATTGTTGCTTGGTTTTGCTCTGTCTTGTTTTTTGCATGTTATTATCTCCACAGGTCTGTCTATATAAGATAGGCCAGATGAACAATCTGGAGGAGAAAACAACAGTACCGACAGTTCCGGGGAGACATGGGAAAGGGCTAGGTTGGAGGAAAGGTAGTGGTGTTAACAAACCCAGGGACGAGGGAACAAGTGATCCAAATAGGTGGTGAAGAGGGTGTAGGAGGCCTGGTAGGGCATGATTAAGGGTAATGTAACCAAGAGAAATTACTGAAATGCAAATGAAGACTGAGCATGATGGTGGGACAAGAGGAAAGTCAAAGGAAATAGAGGAAAGAGCTAGGAGGCAAAGGGCATTTATAGAGGTCTAAATACAGGCAGGTACATATGCAAATATATTTATATATGAGGATGGGGAAATAGATCTATGTGCATAGATTTATAGGTTTAGTATTAAGGTAGCTGAAGGACATTGGGTCTCCACTCAAGTACTCCCTCAATGCAAGAATACTTTCTTCTATTAAATTGGCATTCTATGATGCTCACCTTCCTGACACAATCGCTGAAAACAAAGAGGGTGAATAAGAAAATGTGGTGAAGAAAGCTGATGGTGCCAGGCTATCAAAAGATATAGCATCTGGGGTCTTAAAGGCTTGAAAGTAAGCAAGTGGCCATCTAGCTGAGAAGCAACAAAGCCCACATGGACAAAGCACACCAGCTTGTGTAATCACAGGTGCCAAAGGGATCAGTTATCAGGTATCAAAGAACAAAAAAATCATATAATTGTGTGCTCACCTCCTTGATACGATCGCTGAAGACAAATGGGTGCATAAGCAAATGTGGCAAAGAAAGCTGATGGTGCCAGGCTATCAAAAGGTATAGCATCTGGGGTCTTAAAGGCTTGAAGGTAAACAAGTGGCCATCTAGTTCAGAAGCAACAAAGCCCACATGGAAGAAGCACATCAGCCTGTGAGATCATGAGGTGTCTAAGGGATCAGGTATCAGGCATCAAAGAACAAAAAATCATATCATTGTGAATGAGGGGGACTGTGGAATGGAGACCCAAAGCCCATTTGTAGGCCACTGGACATCCCCTTACAGAAGGGTCTTGGGGAGGAGACGAGCCAGTCAGGGTGCGATTTAGCAATGATGAAAAATACAACTTTCCTCTGGTTCCTAAATGCTTCCTCCACCCCCTCCCACTATTATGATCCCAATTCTACCTTACAAATATGGCTAAACCAGAGGATGTACACTGGTACAGATAAGAACTAGAAACACAGGGAATCCAGGGCAGATGATCCCTTCAGGACCAGTGGTGTGAGTGGAGGGAGGGTGGTCGGACAGTGGGTTGGAAAGGGGGAACCGATTACAAGGATCTACATATAACTTCCTCTCTGGAGGACGGACAACAGAAAAGTGGGTGAAGGGAGACATCATACAGGGTAAGATATGACAAAACAATAATTTATAAATTATCAAGGGTTCATGAGGGAGGTGGGAGCAGGGAGGGAGAGGGAAAAATGAGAGGCTAATGCCAGGGGCTTAGGTGGAGAGCAAATGTTTTGAGAATGATGAGGGCAATGAATGTAAAATGTTCTTTACACAATTGATGTACGTATGGATTGTGATAAGAGTTGTATGAGTGCCTAATAAAACGATATAAAAAACAAAACAAAACAAAAAAGTAATGGTTAGCGCTTCTCAGTCCAGAGTCTATAGTAGGGCAAGAAGAATTCATTAGCATGATCATAGCATGAACCATCCCTGGATATTATCTAATTACCTTTGACCAGATGCTGAGCACATCAACAATTCTGATAACCAATCCAGGTCCTCAAGTACCTTTGTATGGAAATGGGGGGATGAATTGGGTGTAAGAACCAGGGACACCAGGACATTTGGTTCATGGAGTAACATAGGAGAAGAGTATGGTTCCTCCTAAGGACCTAATTTTGGCCCCACAAGCTACTAGATGAGTGGCATTGAGAAGCCCATTGAAATCCATGGGAAGACCCAGCTCTTGTTCCAATGAAAGGTGGCTGCTGACCATGAAGATTCCTGAGTGCAGTAGTGACAGTAAAGGTAGATAGGAGAGGTGAAAGCACTTCGTCAAATGTAAGAATTTTAACTGGTTAGTACAAATCTCGCCACTCATTTTCCTTTTTGCTTACTCCACCCCAGATTTTCTTTGAACTCCTAAGCCACACCCACATCTCTTTCATTTCAGGGTTTTCTCGCAGCTGACCGTTCTTCTGGAAGGCTCTCCCACAACTCATTGACTCTGATGCACTCTCAGTCATTTCGTAAGTCTCAGTTCCTGTATTTCTTCAGAAAGGTCTTCTTTGTCCCCAATCCAATTTAACGAATTGTTCTTTTTTTTTCTTTGAAATACTTAATTCTTCATTGCACTTGTCAAAACGTATAAACTCACTGCCATTGAGTTGATGCTGACTCATAGTTACTCTAAAATACAGGGTAGAATTGTCCCTGTGGGTTTCCAAGATGAGAAACCTTTACAGGAGATGAAAGCCTCATCTTGCTCCCTCAGAGATGGCAGATGGGCTTCAAACTACTGACCTTGCAGTTAGCAGCCAGACTTTGCAGTTAGCAGCCTAATGCATTACCACTGGGCCACCAAGGCTACTTTAGGACAAAGTGTATAAGTTACACGGGGTTCTCTAGGGAGATAAAACCAGATTGCTGATAATTTTATATGTTTTTTTTATAAAGATAGATATATATAACACAAGAAATGAACTGTTAAATTATAAACAGATAGATAGATATATAACACAAGAAATGAACAGTTAAATTATAAAACAGTACGAATAGCTCAGTGCAACTCACTCCCGTGAGAGAGTTGTGAGACACTAGCAGTCCTTCAAGTCTTGAGGGCCGTCCGGTAGTCCTCTGTAGAGAGAGAGAGCTATGCTATCCCAGCACAGGCAGGTCACCCACTGTCAGCCAGGTCACCAACTGTCAGTCCTCAGCTCCAGAGATGTAAATTTCAATCGTGTGGTCTTAAAGGGACCTCAGCTTACTCGACACAGTCCACAGGCTAGGCGTCCCACAGGTAGTGTAGCCTGTAAATTGAGGCACAGAACAAGCAAGGCAGCCGCACACTGGTCTGATGATCAAAGAGCGAGAGACAAGAAAGGAGAGGCTCACCGAGCCATTTATCTCTCCGCCCTTCAATTCATCCCACTTGTGTTTATCGGCCAGGCTGGCACAATAAACTAACTATCTCAGTGTATAATCATACAATTATTTGTGTCTCCTTGTTTACTGTCTCTTGTTATTAGTTGCTGTCAAGCCAACCCCCTCCCCCCACCCAAACACACTGCAATCTCATGCACAATAGAATAAGATATGCAAACTTCCACTGGCAGATGGGTGGTGGCTTTGCATGAGGTGCTTCGGCCTAGAATCAGACCCGGGTTTCCTATGTGGAACGTGGGAATTTTGCCATGGAACCCCCAAGGTCCCCACCTATTTCTCACTAGATGTTGGATGCCATGAGGACTGCCATCTGGACACTCTCCATTATGTTCTCTAGTGTCTGACTCAAAACTCACCACCATTGAATCAAAGCTGACTCATTGAGACCTGAGACTATGACTATTTACTGTTTATGACAAAAGAAAACTGACACAAAGGAAGAATTCAATCTTACCTGCTGAACAAAATTGAGTTCTATGCATATAAGGGGTTATAATTTAATTTTCCCATTATAACTTAATATGTAGTTTAGGTCATTGAGTCCCACTCAGCTTAATCCATTCTGGATGACCTGCTACAATCCGGTGTGAGTCCTCTTTCTGGGAGGCCTGGCTTAGGTACTAGTAGGTCTCCTTCTTGAACATCTGTTTATTTGAGCAAACTGACACTGAGAAGGTGGCATCTGGCTCACTTTGTAAGCTGACGTTTATTCCGAATGTCAAATCAACCTGGTGGAGAGGAAAGCCTGAGTGTGGGACAGGTAGCACAGGTGAACATTGAGTTCCCCAATATCATTGTTAGGGCCCAACTTGGCAGGAAGTTGCTTATCAAGAAGTATGGAATGCTGTGGCTTGACCAAGTTACCTTCCTTCCATTTCTCCCCCAATCTAAGACTACTATAAATGTTACCCAGCTCATTGCCACTGAGCCCCTCTGGACCGATAGTGACCACATATAGTGTTTCTGAGACTGTACATCTTTGCGGAAGAAGACAGCCTCATCTTTCTCCTGTGTCAATGCCAAAGACATTCTAAAGTAAGTGAAAATCCCTTCTCTGGGATTTCTCTCCTTACACACTCTCCTCACCACCAGCCACCCCCCACTCCCACCCCCACCCAAACTGATGCCAGCACAAGACTGTGTATATTTCTATTCTGTTTCAAATCCTTCCATAATTTCCTATTATCTCTAGAACAACAACCAAACTCTTATCATGCAATAGAGGTTCCTTCGAATCTTGACCCTTTAAAATTTTTCCTGATTCATTTCCTTCCAATTTTCCTTTTACACCTTAATTTCTAGGTGCTTTACACAGCTTCCAAAACCAAACTATTGACATCGAGTCAATTACGACTCATGGTGACCCTGTAGGAGAGGTTAGAAATGCCCTTGTGGGTTCCAAGACTAACTCTTTACAGATATGAAAAGCCTTATCATTTTCCCTCAGAACTGCTGGTGGTTTTGAACTGCTGACCTTTTGGTTCACAGTTCAACGCTTTAAGCACTACACCACCAGACTCCTCTTAAGCAGCTTACCTGTCCCTAAACATACCACGCTTTCTCGTGCTTCTCTGCTTTTCTTTGCACACAGTTCTTCTCACTTACTCTTCTGGCCAGGCGAGTCTCACTGGATTAGCGCAGTGTCATCTTTCCTGATGTGGCCTTAGACCAGTTTCGGCTTATCTCTGTACTCAACAGTTTCCTTGACAATCGGGGATTGTGTTCTGCTCACCACTGAAGCCCCACAATGTAGCCTAACTAAACAAAACAACAGAAAAGACCCATCGCTCTTGCGTCAACTTGGACTCATGGGTAGGTGAGAGGACAACTGTACGCCACAAGGTTTTCAATGACTAATGTTTCAGAAGTAGATCACCAGGCCTCTCCTCCTAGTCAGCTTGGGGTCGCTTCCAACAGCCAATCTTTCAGTTAGCAGCTGAGCCCATTTGCGATTTGACACAGTCTAGCACAGGGGCTTTAAAGACAGTCCAGCGGAATGCCCTTCTCTGGCGTGTCTAAGGGGAGGCACTACCTAGTCTAAAATAAATAAGTAGGGCTATATTCCAGGGGCCTTTGCAGCATAATGGATTGCACGTTGGGCTGCTGACTTGAAGGTCAGCAGTTCAACCCCGCTAGCCACTCCAAGAGTGATAGATGGAGCTTTCTGCATCCGTAATGATTTATGAGCTCACAAACCTATAAGGGCAGTTCTACTTGGTCCTTGTAGGGTCACTGTAAGACACAACTCCATGGCAGTGAATGTGCGCAGGTGACATTCTTGAAAGATATTGACACGACCCATGGGGAGGTGGGGGGTGAAGTCAGGGCAGGGCAGACTAGAAGGCAGTGATTAGTCCTTTGGTCCATCTGATGCCCAGCCTCTCTAACATTGAGAGGAACAGAGATTAGCCTGATCCTTGTCTCTGTCAAGCAAACTTTGGATACTGACTTCTGGCTCCCTGAAATAAGTCTATGTTTGCAAAGAGAAAGTCCCCTGTGCCATTAGTAGTGGTAGTGCTGGTTGTTTTTAATAAAGCCACATCTGGTATTGTTTTTTGTGCCTGCTTAATGGTACACATATTATCCTTCCTTGTCTCCTCCCTCCAAGCCCAATGCTTCAGGCAGAACAGTGTGATATAAGAAGACAACCATTTGCATTAATGGAAGAGAGAAGCGAGGTTGTGTGTGACTGCAGGAAGCATGACTTTGGTAACACCTAATTCCTGGTAGTGGAGAGGTAACTAGTTAGACTCTCATCTGCATGGTTGGCAGTTTGAAATAACCAGCAGCTCCAAGGGAGAAAGACCGGGCTTTCTAGTCCCGTGAACAGTTACAGCCTCAGAAGTCTCCCATCCATCTGGAGTTGTACAAGTCAAAAGAGATGAAGCATATCTCACAAGAAGAAATTAAGACCTTGGGTTATTTTAAGGAGGGTGTAAGCTCAATTGTTCACTTAGTTCCCAAGCATCTACCTTTATGAACCATGTGTCAAGCAGTGTACTAGGTGTCTGGTGATATATAGATGAGTAGGATAGGGTTCTGGATAGGAGACATCACTATAATACATTTCAGTAAGTACTGTCAGAAAAGTTTAACCAAAAATGTATGGATGCTTCAAGCCCCCTAGTCAATTCTGACTCATAGTGAAGCGATAGGACAGAGTAGGACTGCCTGTGTGGCTTTCTGAGACTGTAACTCTTTACAGGCGTAGACAGCCTCATCATTCTCCTGCACAGTGGCTGGTGGTTTTGAACCACTGACTTTGAGGTTTGCAACCCAACTTGTAACCCACTATGCCACAGGGATCTTCAGTGGGGGTTTATGAAAATTGGATTCAGCAAGGAAAGCTTTCAATAGAAGGTAAATCTTGGGCAAAGCCCTATGCCCTGAAGAATCAGTAGAATGAATCAATTGAACCAGAAGGAATATTTCAGACAGAGGGATGAGCAAACCCAAATGCATAGGGGAGTGGCATGAAATTCAAATTTCTGATAGTAGGTGTTTATCCATTCAACTCAGGGCTTATTAGCTTTGGGCTTTGAGTCGTGGAGCACTGTAAGAACCAAATAAAAGCTAATGGTCTCTTCTCCCAGGAAAGTGCACACACTCAGGCACACATTGTGTAAACAATTGCATGAAGTTCATGAACCCTCTCAGACAATGGACACAGAACATTAAGAATTCCTGATTGCATTATTTATTAAATATCTTTTATTTTCTATGACTCTTTAAAATATATAATCCTTTCATTGGGAGGTCTTACAGTATATATCTTTCTAGCTTGAGAAATTGAGAGGATTTATGATTTTATTGGCAAAGGCTTCGTCCTCTCCAACTATCAGTGTTACCCAAAGAAGAACTCATTCAATGCCTATAATAAAATTAACCATTGAATAGAAGTTATTTACTAATTTCTGTCACCAAAGTTTTCAGGCTATTCATTAATTTCCTCTACTACAATTATTCCTCCCTGTTCCTCTTCCCCCACTACTCTGGCCAGAGAATGGTCAAAATTTCAGAGATATGCATTTAGAGGGTTAGTTGAAACTACCAAATATGGGGAAAGCCTGAGTTTCAAAACTGTTCCCTGCCCCCCTTTTCTCTAATTTTTAAACACTTGGGACTAAAGCAAACTGGGGAGGGGTGTGGCTTTTCTGTACTGCGGTGTTGTCTGGGCTTAGTCTACTTTTGCAGGTAATTAATTCCCCAGCCTGCTTATTTTTTCTAGTTGGCTCTTGTTTAGCTTACACAGAGCCCCACCCCAAAGTGCTTTATTGTCCCTCTGCTAACTATTCCTACATATGGTCAAAATCAACGCACCTTCCGGGTTGCTGACATCGGCAAATTCACTGTTTGGCAAACTCGATTGCTTCCAGTAACCCTTTGTGAAAGAAGTGTTATTACAGTGGGGTATATCTGAGAGCTAACTGCACCATGTCCAATCTCCTTGACTCCTGGATGTATTCCTAAGGAGAAACTCTTTGTCTATTAGGATTTGCAGCCACAGGCAGAGAGATATTATTATTGCTCCCAGACCTGTTGGGTTGTAGAACACTGCTAACGAGCAACAGCCCTGCCTCAATTAGTGGTTTGTGAAATATTCCTGGATATCAAATTGCTTTTGCTGCCTGATAATCATACTGGCTCTTGGGATGAAAAACAAGCAAGCAAAAATCGTTCCCTTGTTGAGGGCTGCCTTACTGATCTTCGAAGTTCTTATCTGTCGTCAGAATTTGCTTGCGATGTCCCCAGAGCTGAGGTTTGATTGACTTACGTATTCATTGTATGGATGTTCATGTTTTCTCTGGCCAATCTTTCCCATAGCATCCAGTTTGCCCTCTCTTGAGACTGATTCTATATTAATTATTTAAACAGGCATTGATTATTTTAGAAACAACTTAAGAACTATAAAAGGATCCAAATGGTAAACTGAAACTGCTATACTAGTATTTTCCCTAGGCATAGGTATTTATTTCAAAAAAGATTTTATATAACATGTCTATAGTATTGTGGCTTACGGGACTGATGAAATTGAGGTTTCATCCAGGTAATTTGTGATTACAACTTCTGGGTGAACTTCCTAAAGTCTTTGCTTCTTAATTACTAATTTTAAATTGTAGTCACGTCAATGCCGGCAACTGAAAACAAACAAACAAACAAGAAAACCCCAACACTTCAGTATATAGACAGCCCCTGGTTAGGAACTTCAGATGTAGGCCAATTCCTGCTTGCCCTTTAATGTCATGTAAATTTGCCCTCACTTTGAAATGATTGGACTAACCTCTCTCTGCTTGTCACAAATGCTTCATCACAATCACCTTAACTTGCTGTGTGCAGCTTTCAAATTATTGAAAGGACTTCAAGCCTTTAACTCGACTGAAGTAAATCTAGAGGACCACCTTAGCCACCTGTTCCCATTTATCTACAAATTCTTAAAGACACTCAGAAGCAACCTGGGGACTGCCCCATACAGATGGGGCAGACAATAGTAAAGGGAAGCCAACTCAAGATCTGTCATTGGTAGTTGAATACATTTATTGTGACAAGAATGCTGTTATGAATATGCATAAGCAAGGCCATCTTTTTTAAATCTAGGAATTGTTCACGATTCCAAATTGGAAGAATACATCTTTTGTAAAATCTGCTACTAGTTGTTTGCTTCGAGAATATGTATCGACTGTAAAATCTCTACTAAGATTATAGATGGTCACAGCATATCCCACTTAATATGATCTCAAACGCTAATGAGTGTTGCTTTCCCAGCAGGACAGGCCCACTCCAATGATCACCTGCCCTTCCCCCAGCCCCTGGAAACACACTGTCCTCTGGTAAGCAATTCCACGTAGAAAGTTGGGGGCGGGGAGAGAGTATAACGATGATAGCATCAGCCACAGTGTTTTCTAAAGTCCAACAGAGAATAGTTTTTACTGCTTGGCGGTAAGCAGCGCTGAGACTGATTTTCATTCACGCCCTTAACTCTCTTACCACCACTTTATCTACAGATAATGCAGAAAAGAGGTTGGGGAAGTACTTTTTCAATATTTTATTGTATTTTCTTAAATATCCTTTTCTGGAATTTTCCGAAACAAAACATAAAAAAATTATATACTTTATTACAAATGGTAAACTCAGAGTGCTCCAAATCTCTTATTTACAAAACAACACTGGGCAGGACACCCAAACAAACAAACATGAAATAACTTACAAAGGCATGAAGCTGTTTATTGACAGTAATCAGCTTTCATCAAATTAAAAAATATATATATGTACATACACTGTTAACGAAGGCAGGCCAGAAAGAGTTCCTCTGTAGGCTCAGCTTCCCTCTTGCAAACCGCCCTCCCGCTTCCCCTCCCCCCTTTTGTGTTCTTAAGGACTACTACAGAAGCAATCTACAGTCTCTAGTGCAGCTTGCAACCCCTCCCCCTCCCCCCTTTTAATACTGAATGAGATCGAATGTTAGGTCCATGCAGTTCTTGGTCAATGTTAAAGAAAAAGTCTAACGTTCCGTTCGCGCGGCGGGGACAGCCCGTCTGTAAAGCGGGGCGGCCCGCAGGCTGCGGCTCCCTGGCTCCGTGCCAAGGGAGGGCGCGCCAAGTCCTTCCCACTCGTGCACACTGGGGGCGCCGTCAGGACGCAACCCAGTCCAACTTGGATACCCTTGGCTTTAGTCCTCCGACACTGCTCGTCTCTCGCGCTCGCCCTCTCGCAACTTGTCAAGTCCTCAAGTCTGTCTCTCGGTGTTGTTTGTTTGTCTCCGTTTCCCCTCAGCCCCCGACGGTCTCGCCTCAAAACGTTTGCAACTGCTGCGTTAGCATGAGTTGGCACCCGCTATTAACGTGGTTCATGACTTTCTGTTTAAGCTGTGCCACCTGTTCCCTGAGCATGTTGGCAGTGGACGCCAGCTCCGAGTTCTGCGCCTTCAAGGTTTTCACCTTTTCCTCCAGCCGGGCGATCCTCTCCAGCTTCCTTTTCCGGCATTTGGAGGCGGCGATGCGGTTCCTCATGCGCTTCCTCTCGGCCTTGATTCGTTCCTGGGACTCCATGTCGATGGGGGACAGGGGCGGGGTCTCCCCGGGCATCTCGGGCACCGTCTGCGGCTCCTCCTTCAGGGCCTGCAGCCGCGGGTGCTGCACCGGGATCTGCTGGGGCAGGTGGTGCGGCGGCGGCGGCGGCTGGGGCTGCGCGGGAAAGGCCAGGCCGCCCGCGCCGTACGAGGGCGCCCCGCCGCCGCCGCCACCGCTCAGCGCGCCCGGGTTGAAGTTGCTGAGGTTGGCGTAGACCGGCGGCTCGCTGTGCAGGCTGCCGCTGAAGCCGCCGCTGCCGCCCGCCACCGAAGCCACCGCCGGGGCCACCATGCCCGCCCCGCTGACCGGCTGCGCCGCGGACGTGACGCTGGGCAGCGTGTTCTGGCTGTGCAGTTCGGCCAGGGCGCGCACGAAGCCCTCGGCGAAGCCCTCCTGCTCGTCGGTCACGTTCTTGGGGCACAGGAACTGGGTGGGGGTCGGCGTGGTGGTGATGTGCCCGTTGCTGGACTGGATGATCAGGCGCTCCAGCTCGGGCGACGCCAGCTTGAGCAGCCCCACGTCGGGCGAGGTGAGCAGGTCCGAGTTCTTGGCGCGGAGGTGCGGCTTCAGGCTGCCCACCGGGTCGGCCAGGTTCAGGGTCATGCTCTGCTTCAGGATCTTGGGGTTGCTGTAGCCATAGGCGCCGCTCTCGGACTGGAGGAAGGAGGCGTTGAGGGCATCGTCGTAGAAGGTCGTTTCCATCTTTGCAGTCATAGAACAGCCCGTCCCTTCTCGTGGGGTGTGTTGGGGCTGGGCGCACAAGTTTCGGGGCTCCAACAGCGCGCGGGCCAGCGGGGCACTCCCGCGCCTCCCGCGGCCTCCGGCGACCAAAGTTTCTCTGCGAGCGCGCGCGCCCGCCGGCTGGCTCGCCCCGCCGCTCCCTGCTCACCAGCGCGCTCCGGGGAGCGCAGGGTTAAGACGCTGCCGGCACCGGTCCAGGTCCGCTCGCCCGCGCGACCCCGCTTTGAAAAGTCGCGGTCACTCACGGAGCGCGGGGCAGGCGCCGCCGCTCCAAGGACCGACTCGCCTCCTGGGGGCTGGCAGCGGCTCTCCCGGCGGGGCCGCGGAGCGGGCGCACACTCGGCAGTGGCGGGCCGGTGGCCGGTCGCGGCCGCCCCGACTCCGGCGACTGTCCCCTCCTCTGCTGCGAGGGAGAGGAGGGGGCGCCTGGCAGCCGCGGCTCGCGCTCCCCCAAGTTCAGCAAGTCCTGCCCGCGAAGCTGGGCGCGCGTCCCGCCTCTTCGTTCCTCTCGCGGCGCCTCCTTCCTTTACCGCCGCCGCGGCCGCTTCAGGAGGAGAGGTTTGCAAAAGTTCGCTCCGGGACC
The DNA here is from genome assembly GCF_000313985.2 of Echinops telfairi. Lineage (NCBI taxonomy): Eukaryota > Metazoa > Chordata > Mammalia > Afrosoricida > Tenrecidae > Echinops > Echinops telfairi. Next base: position 67,826,889 of record NW_022104341.1, on the reverse strand, counting down.
CGGGGCCACTTGTCCCCTTTCCTCTGGGCTGGTAAAGTTCTTGGCCGCTGCCGTCGCTCGCTGGATTTCCCCCAGCCTGCAGGCAGTCTCCGCTCTCGGCGGCTGTCAGCGCCCGGGCAGCGGTGTTCTCCTCCCGCGGACAGCTGGAGAAGGGGCTCACCGGGCGCTGCCCCCAAACACCAGCCGGAACCCACAGGCGCTGGCTCTGAGCAGTTGATGAGAAGATGGAAAAAGGAAGATTTGCAGTCCAAACTCTAGTGCCTTCCTGACAGACTGTCGGTCGGTCTGCCTGTCTGTGTGTGTGTTGGAGTCCGCGCGCCTCCACTCCCGCCTCGCTGCTTCGGCCACACTCAGTGCAACTCTGAGCCCTTATCCAGTCCGGAGCGCAACACTTATCTGCTACCAGTCAACCCCTAAAAATAGCCCATGATGTCACCCCACGGCCTTCCCATTGGCTCGTGTCGCTCTCTGGGGGGCGGGCCCGCCCGTCGCCATGGAGACCCCACCCTGGCAGATTCTTCTCCAGGCCCGCGGAGGCTCACGGGATGAGGTAATGCTCCGCTGCCCTCCTACAGTTGGGCCCTTCTTTCTCCTCCTCTCCCCTTCCCCCTCCGGTACGGCTCCCCCCGCTTCTCTCCCCCAACTCTCCCGGGCCAGTCTTTCCCGGCCCGCCCGGTGCATTGTGGGCTGACGTCTTGGGGTTTGTCTGTCTGGTGACGGTGGCTGCGAGAGCGGCGGACGCTCTCAGCCTCCGACGGAGGCGGGTTCCAATTCAGGACTAGGCCCGAGTTGCGGGCGACGTGGGGATCCGGAAGGCTGGGGGGCCGGCTGGTGGTCTGGGGTCGAAGGAGCGGAGTCGTGTGTGGTGTTTCCCCACCTGGGAGGCACGGAGTCGCCCGAGCGCGTCCGGCCGCCGTGCGGGGCTGGGAGTCTGAGAGCCCGCGTCGGTCACCCCCCCTCGCACTTCCGGGGGACAGGAGCGCCGCCCTTAAAGGTGGCCCTGTTAAGTCCTCTCGTGGCGGGTGAAAGTGGGCTTAAGTTTAGGGCCGATCGCCTGGGGGTGCCCCTTCCCCGACCCCAAGTTGACAACGCTCGGAAGTTTGTCGGTCAAGTTCATAAGCGACGGTCCCCTCCGAGTCTGGTTCTTGCGCTCCGAGCCGAGTGATTTGCTTTGCTTGAAATCGGGCGCTGCGCTTGGTCCCGGCTGCACTTCACTTCACCCTCCGGGGACCCCAGGGGAGAGGGTGGAGGGAATTTACAGTTTGGCCTCGGTGGTGAAGTTTTCATAGGGGAAGAATTAGGCGGCAACTCAGCTTCCAGTGGGGAATGAGCATTTAGGGAATCCGAAATCCTGAGGATCCGGGTGATCTATACTACACCCCCCACCCTAAACCCCATTTCCCCCCCACTTCACACCACACACCACACACACACACACTCCACCCAGATTTGCTTCGGTGGGGGGTGACAAGTGCCGAGAGCCGCAGAGACACGGGCCCCCCAAAATCATACAAAGATCCAGGCGTAGAATCTGAATTTAAAATCCCTGGCTCCCCACCGAGCGGTGGGCGCATGCACTGTGCCGCCTCTAGGCAGCGCCAGACACATAGAAGTGGTTCTTGGCTGCGGTTGTTATTTATCCGCCCCGCCCCCTCCCTCCCCGACACTTCGGGACAAGGGTATGGTGGGAAGAACACAAGTCGGACCGAGAGTGAGAGTTCTCCGCGTGCTGCCACCGTGTGAAGTGAGCAGTCCGTGAACGTTCCTGTGTCTCATTTACCTCGTCTGCATGTTGCCTGGTGAAATCTCCCGCACAGGAGCCCAGGAATGAGCGGAGCATTTTGCCCCAGTGAAGGTGGTGGTCGCCAAGCCACCACTGCCTTTTCTCCCAAGTTTCCCTGTGTCCCCTAAGAGGAGGATGGACTGTCAGGGTGCAAAAGTGTATAAGAGCACTGTGTGAGGACAGTGGGGAGGAGGTGAAGGTTAGGGTTAGAAGTCAATTCAATTTCAGGCCTTCTGACTGGGACAGGGGGTTGAAGTCCCTGGGTTCTTATTCTTTTCTGCATCTGTACTTGGGGGAACTCAGTTTGGGGTTCCAGCTTTAAGGTACTTGTGGCAGAGTCAACAGCAGACAGCAACTGGTGTCAGCCTGCACTTCACCCACCTTTTATCTTCATTCCCAGCTCTTTCCTCTATTTCCCTTGACTTTCCTCCTGTCCCACTATCATGCTCAGTCCCCACCAGGGTTTCACCAATTCCTCTTTGTTACATTCCCCTTGATCATGCCCTTACCAGGTCTCCCACACCCACCTCCCCACCAATTTGGATTGCTTGTTGTTCCCTTGTCCCTGGGTTTGTTAACACCTCTTCCCTTCCCCCCACCTCCCCCTCTCCCATGTCCCCTGGAACTGTCAGTCCCGTTGTTTTCTCCTCCAGATTGTTCATCCAGCCTGTCCTATCCAGACAGACCTGGGTAAACTTTCTAGTGAAGTTTCCACAGAGGAAATGGGGCTTGTGGGAGAGTGGGGAGTTGTCTTGTCAAATCCTCTGAATGTAACTCAGAGCTCTCCTATTTAGAAACTTTAAGACTCTGGACTTTGGATAAACATATATCTTTTGCCTAAGGGTTCCGTGTGTTCCTCTCTGCCTTATGGGATTTAGTAGGCTGATTTTCTCCTTATGTTGAGAAATGCCACATTTCATCCCTAAAATAACAAATCTGTTCATGGTAATGGCCCTGTATGGAAGCCTGCATTAGTTTCCCCTGACTGGAGGAGAGGGAGCCCTGGTGGCTCAATGTTAAGTGCTTGGCTGCTAACTGAAAGGTTGGTGGTTCAAACCTACCAGCTGCTTCATGGTAGAAAGAGATGGCAGTCTGCTTCCCTCAAGATTTATGGCCTTGGAAACTGTGGGGTAGTTCTGTGCTATATAGGGTCACTATTAGTTGGAATTGACTGCACAGCAGGGAGCTTTTTTTTGGGGGGGGGGAACAGACTCCTTGCTTAGGAGGGGCCTTTCACAATGTAACCCCTGCTCTCTTCAGCCTCATCTCTCACTCACAGCAACAGCCAGGAGGGGCTGAGTTTATGCTGCCATAATTAGCAACCCTAACATCTCAGTAAGAAGCTCTGCTATCCACAGGGGCAACCCTTCAAAGCCACTAGCCTCTTTGAGGAAAAAGATGAGCTTCTCTACTCCCATTAAGATATACAGTCTCAAAACCCACAGGGGCAGTTCTTCTCTGTCCTGTGGGGTTGCTGTGAGAATCAATTTGATGGCAGTGAATGAGTAAACTCTGTGGCTTTCCCTGAGTTGCAACGAAAATTTAGTGCTTGCTCATGCGACTTGTCCAATGTGGGTCTGCTGGGGAACTGCTCACAGTAGTCCCTCAGATGGAAGAAGGCTTCCTCCTGGTATGTACTTCTCATGATCATCAGTGGGAGTAGGGCCGGGGAGGGTAACAGCGAGAGCTTGGTAACTTATGCTCTTCCACTGGCTCTCAGCACATCCACCTGGAAATGACACACATCACTTCTGCTCTTATGTCATTGGCCAAAGCAAACCTCATGGCCCTGCCTAACTTCAGATCTTTTTAGCCCTGACAAATGGTTTAAAAGGAGAGAGCCAGGAATATTTGGGGAACAGCACTAATGACTGTTTCCTTTTCTGTTCACCAAATGTTCGGCTCACTGTCCTCCCGCAGACCAAATTCTCTTACTCTTTTCTCAAGGAAGACAAAGCCTTAATACTCACTCAGTTACCGTATCAAGATCATTGTCCATAATTTCTGGATGATGGGTGGTAGACTCCAAATCAGGTCCAGATGTGAGCCTTCTCCATCTAAAGGCAAGGTTTGACCCTGCACATCCTCAAAGTGCTTATGGGTCCTCTGAGTGGACAGCTGAGGAACCTCTCCTATCCAATAGGAACCCTGGTGGCACTGTTTGCTAAGTGTTGGATTGCCGTGCATAGGTTAGCAGGTCCAACCCACCAGCTGTTCCTTGGGAGAAAGATGAAGCTGTCTACCCCCGTAAAGATTTTACAGCCTTGGAAACCCTATAGAGGAGTGGTTCTCCACCTGTGGGTTGTGACCCCTTTGGGGGTTGAATGACCTTTTTACACGGTTGGCCCGATTCATAACAGTAGCAAAATTACAGTTATAAAGTAGTAATGAAAATGATTGTATGGTTGGGGAGGGTCACCACAACATGAGGAAAGGGTCACGGCATTAGGAAGGTTGAGCACCACTGCTGAAGAGGGTCACGATGAGTCGGAATCAACCCCATGGCAGGGGTTTGGTTGAGTTTGGACCTGTCCGCTACCCTAACTAGACTTTGTTCTGCTCCTCAAATGTAGCTACCCTACGCATTGTTCTCCATGGCTCCCCCTGAGATGGTGTCTCTGAGAGAGTCTTCCTTTTCGACATGTAAAGCAGGGATTGGGAAATACACTTTGGAAAATTGGGGGGATACAAGGTAATACGAAGTCTCCATGTTTCTTAATCTAGTCTGATCATCTTTTGGCAGTCCAACTACATAAAAATGTTGTAGGCTCCTCACCTAATTCTAGGGGTTCAGTGTGCCAATTGCCACCCCACAAATCTCTTTTGGATGCATTTCTGTGGTTTGACAGATTTCTTTGCTCTCTCACTCTTGTGCCTGCCTTCTCTTCTGACTTAACTTGGAGAGCTTGCATGTTGGTGGGAGAGTCGCATCTTTCTGCCTTTTCCCACAGCATTTAGTCCACTTGAAAGCATACGCGGTGAGAAAGAAAGAAAACATACACGGGGTAGCATCTTAGTATATCTAGATATTTGAACAATAGGTTTGAAGGCCATACCCTTGACTTGAGGCTGATTTTAATCCATGCCTTCTTGCTGAAAACAGTTCTAAATTTCTTATCTTACTATTTGGGATTGAGAAACAGTTGCTTCTTCCAACCCTACCAATCCCTGAATTTGTACATTGTCTTTATTTTCATTGATTCCTGTTTACAAACTGGTCAATTATTTTCAGAGCTCATTTTTTTTGTTTTCGCAACAATGTTCCAAATGCAACCAACAGACACTTCTAACAGCCAATTTTACAACCACTTGCATGAGTTCATTGGGTTCATGATCTGATTCTAAATTATCACAGGTGTTCTGCTCACCAAATGAATTGTCATCCTACCAGTGTCTGAAAATAGTGTTCATAATGACTGCCCTTTAAACAAATGTATAGCTTTATTGTTATTTCATTACCCTAGTTCTAAACCCTACCCCTGCCCCCCAAATATCCAAACCCAGCGCCATCAAGTTGATCCAACTTATAGCAACCAATAGGGCAGAATAGAACTGCCCCCTTCCTTTCAGGAGCAAATAGCCTTATCTTTCTCCTGGGGGTTGGTGGATTTGAACTGGTGACCTTATGGGTAGCAGTCCAATTTGTAACCAACTATGTTATCAAGGTGCCTCCAAATGTTTTACAAGTCAGGATAACATTGGTTGCATTGCCATAACAAACAATGCTAAAATCTCATTGGCTTTTAGCACCTAAAAGACGATTTCATGCTCCTACTGGATGAAGAGTATGTAGGAGTCTGTACTACAGAGGAGCTCTGCTCAATCACAGACCTAGATATAGATTTCATCTCAATGCAGACTCTACAGTCATCCCAGTTACCTTCACAGGGGAAACAAAGCATGTAGAGTTCACATTGGCTTTAGACATTCCTCCCAGAAAGGTGGGGTAGAAAGAGGGAACCGATTACAAGGATCTACACTGTCCCAGGACCCAAGCTACCTGAGCACCTGGTGCTGGAACACTGGCTGAGAGAAAAACACTGGCAGAGAGAAAACCGCACACTGGCTCTTACAGTTTCCCCTAGGAGCAGATCACATGGCCAAGCCTGATGTCAGTGGGGAGGGGTGGCAGGTGTTTGCAACAAGTACACAGTGAACCACACCTTGTGCTAAACATTCCCCCAATTCCTTTGTGTCTCATCCACCCCAAACGGTTTCCATTCCTTTAGCATTTTTCTGGCTTTCAATTTTCTTTTATCTTTTAAAATCCCACCTGGCGGACTTCTACTCATTCTTCATGACCCAACTGAAATAATCATCCCTTCTGAAGCTTTCCCTCTCCTCCTCCCTGACCTTATCCCCAAATAGTTACTGTCTTCTTTGGCTTTCACCACCCTGGGTACATACCTGAGATAGAATGTCTATCACATGCTCTTCTTAATGTCTTTTTATTCTTGTGTCTAAATCAGGCACTATGACTTACTCATTTTTGTACTTCCAATAATTCATAATCGATAAATTCCAACTCATAGCAACTCTATAAGGCATTCTGAGGCTTTACAGAAACACATAGACTCATCTTTATCCTATCAAGAGGCTGGTGGGTTTGAACCACTGACATTGTGGTTAGCAATCAAATTCACAACCAACTATGCCACCAGGAATGACTTAGATTCTACCCCACCCCCATTTTTTTCCTCACTCCTGCTACAAGTCTATCAAAGGCTGGCCAGGGCTCTGTTCACATTCTCTTCCTCTGGGGCCCAGGCTGATGGAATGCCCACCTTGGGGAACATTGAAGAGCTCACAGGATGTGGGGGAAAAAGAGAGATTTGAAGGGTCTTAACTTGCAACTAAATCCCTTCCCCTAAAAGTGTCATATATTCCTTCTTGCAGTTCAATGACCAAAATGAGTCTCAGGCCTCACCTAGCCACAAGGTGACTGGGAAGTACATCCTATTTGCCTGGAAGGCAGAGGGAAGGGATGTATTTGATGAGCCACCCGAGTGACTCCCACCCTGGCCTTCATTAGATCCTGAAACAAGACAAACCTCCTTGCCCAGGAACCTTCTATGAGCCCTCCCATTTCTTCCTTGTTCACTGGCCAGTTTTCATCTTTTAAGAATTAGCTTAAATGACACCTAAAGATGCTTTCTGTGATTTCCATATCTTTTCCCCTCATCCAAGCTAGATTTCTCTCTTTTGTTCTGGCATTTAGTAGACATTCAATCCTACATGACAGACATTTGGTAGGTCGTGTTGTTAGGTTGTTATAAGGTGTTCGGACTCATAGTGACCCTATGTATAACAGAACTAAATGTTGCCCAATCTTGTGCTATCCTCACTGCAGGGGCAGTGCATTATTTAATGTGCCTCTCTCTCTTCTGCCTAAAGTCTCTAACTCACCAAAGGACTTTTCCCTGCATGGGTTTGGTAAGAAGGTGGGGGAAGATACTGTTAGGATTCACCTGTGAGGAACTGGTGAATAGGTATAAAATGAGCCCCATGAGAAGCAAGAGTGGGGGTCTCATTACCAACAAGAGCCAGGAGGGAGCACATCCTCTGTACCCCAGATCCCTGCACACGGAACCTTCTGGAGCCAGAGGACAGGTATACTATCAAAGGAACAGAACCAGGATCCAGATCTCGGAGCAGAGTGATGGACTTCCCAACCCATGGAATATGTAAAACTGAGTGCTTGTGTGCAGGACACTGGCTTGCAGAGTGGGGTGCCTCTGGACACCTAATTGGGGAAGTTGGACTTGCTGACCTAAGGAAAGTGGAGCTGAGTGCCTTCAGGCTGAGGCCTATTGAAGTGGGATGCCTCTGGCACTTGATAGAATTGTAGCATGGCATGATAAACAGTTCAATTGTGAGCATTTCTCACTGGCATTGCAATGTGTGAACTGCCTTAATAAAACCTTTAATCATTTTGTCTGTGAATAAAACAGCATTAATTAAGGAGACTCTGTTCTTCCTTTGGTTGAGTTCATCTTTGTAGCCACTATGTTTATCCAGTTCATTGAGGGGCTTCCTCTTTTTTGATTTACCAAACACGGAGTTCTTCTCCAGGGACTGGTCTCTTTGGATAACATGTCCAAAAAAGTATGACAGAGTCTCACCATCCTTGCTTCTAAGGGGCATTCTGGCTGTACTTCTTGCATTCTTCTGGGAGTCCATGATATATTTAATATTCTTTGCCGACGAGTACTCTTTTCAGAGGTACCCATTTTTCCATATTCTGTATTCATTGCCCAGCTTTCACATCCATATAAGGAGATTGAACATAGCATGGCTTTCACTAGGCACATGTAGTGTGCAAAATGAATAAAAATAAAAATGGAAATGGTAGGTTCAATTAAAAAAATCAAATTTATTGACATTGACTTAATTTTAACTCATAGGGACCCTATAAGATATAAAAACTGCCCCTTTGGATTTATGAGGCTATAAATCTTTATAGGAGCAGTCAGCCTTTATCTTTTTCTCACAGAGCTGTGGGTTTCAAATTGCTGACTTGGAGGTTAGCAGCCAAACATATAATCCACTATCCTACCAGGTTAGTTTATAATAACTCCTACTGAACTCATAGTAACACTGATGAAAACTTTATTTTCAAAGTTCATGAAAACATTTTAAATTTTATTTTAGAATTTGAGAGTTGTCATTAACATTCAGTGGCTTCTCAATTCTGGAACTGACCCCTTTCTCAACATTTGGAAATCGAAATGATATGGTCCCATCTCCCTTCTTGGTTGGAATGACAATTCTCTACCTAAAGAAATATTTTCAGTATTCAGAAGCCAACATGACCTGGACGTGTAAGAGACAGATGGTCACGGAATGATGGAGGGCAGGTGAAAACATTGGGAGGACTGCAAGAATTAAAGAAAACAAAGGGAAATATATATGGAAGCTTGCAATAGTGGTGTTCTTGAGTAGATACATGGATAGACATGTAGGCTGAGTGGGTGTATACTCATAAATTTATAGAGTTGACAGAGGACCCTTGTACATGGGTGTGGTAGTTATATAATTGTCAATTTGAGAGGATTAAGAGTGAAGGAGTGGAGTCCAGCCTGTCAATCAGGTCATAGCCAGTGAGGCCCCTGTGTGGGCATAGCCTTCTCCTGAGGATTCTGGGGACTCCTGTATTCCTCCTTGGAGGCAAGAGACACACACTCTCTCTCTTGGCTCACTCCCTGGGAGACATTGTAGCTGATAAGATACTTGGAACTATGCTAGCGCCCTGAACTGGAGGAGCCACGTGGAGCCCCCTGCCAGTGCTGAGATGCTTACAATGCTACTGGATCCACAAGACTTCCCATCCATTGGCCTGTGATCTTCCTGCATTTGGCATCATTGCACGTGTTTCATGAGTCTGAAGAGGACCTTATAGATTGTTATCAGACATAAGGGCTAATATCAGACTTATGTACTTGATCTGTATTAGACATAAGGTCTAATATCTGATTTATGCACTTGGTCTGGGCTGGGCTAGGATGTTTTCTCAATATTCCACTGCTCTTGTATATAAACTTCTTTCGTATACACATATGAGTGCTTCCCTGGATTTGTTTCTGTAGTCTACCTGGACTAACACAATGGGTACTTACCTTTGCTGAAATATATCCACAAATATGGTGGAGCATATGGAGGCAAAGTTATAAAAACTTCTTAGATATAACCAAACATCTTGAGGGCATTAGTTGCTGGGCCTCGGGGAACTTCAAGATCTATTCGTATGACATAGTCTACAGGAAAATGCTCTACATCCTACTTTTGTGAATTATCAACTGGGATTTTAAAAATCTTGGGAGTGTCCAGCTGAGGTGCACCTATTGGCCTCTCCCTCCTCTCCAGAGAATGTGAGGAACGGTTGAAATCAAAGACACATGGAAACAATGGACTCTATGGCCTAATGGACCATGCAAACATGAGTGTGCACAACCCTGAGACCAGAATAATTAGAAGGTGCCTAGCTACCACTACCAACTGCCCTGGAAAAAAATTATTAGAAAGTCCTGGACCGAATGGGAGAAAAATAGAAACCAACCCAAATCCTTAAAAAGGCTGGGCTTACTGGTCAGATAGAGACTAATGGAATTCTGCAGGCTCTGCTCCTTGGTCACCCTTCGGGTCTGGAACTGAACTCTTGCCCTAGGCTCAGTTTTCAGCCAAACAACGGATAGGGCTGTAAGGAACAATAAGATTAGTGAGGTGCACAAATAATTGGTCATTTGGGATCAAGGGGGCACCATTTCCTCAAGGACAAAGTGCAGAAGGGTTAGGAAAGAAGGGATTAAGACAGGAAACAGGTGGAGGTGGGATGGGTGATGTTACATAGAGGGGATTGCAATGAATGAGATAAATCAGTGAGTATGAATCATTGACTGTCAAAGGATTATCTGCTCTGTAAACCTTCACCCAGTTCACAATAAAAAGTTTTAAAAAATGGCCGAGCTATGTTGTCCCCCTCCCCAAAAGAAGGCAATACAGAGGACAACACTTAAGATACAGCCCAGGGAGAGAGGTGGGTCTGTCCAGACCACATGAAAGCAAACTAGGACAGAGAGACAGACAGAGAGAGAGACAGAGACAGAGAGAAACTCATAATGCTCCAAATCCCAGGGATGACATCCCTGCTCAGAGCAGCCAATGCACAGAGAGGACCATCGGGCTGGCCCCACCAGGAGACATGACTTTCCCTCACTGACCCATAGCGTTCCTGGGGACAGCACTGGAGACAGTGTGAGTAAAATGTACCTGGTCTGCACAGTGGGATGAAACGTGGAGGGAGTGCAACTGGGCAGCAAGGGGAGCAAATTAACCAGGTCCCCAGAGAATCTTGAAAATAGACTCTGACTTGGGGGACAGGGATTGGCACCTCATCAGATTTGATCGGAAAACATACATAAAGGTTAGCAGATAGCCCTGGTTGGAGCTATCTTTTTTTTTTTCCCCTCTTGTTCTCTTTTGTTTGTCTTATTATGTCTTGTTTTTTGTCTTTGTTTTTCTTTCACCCTATGTCTATCTGTATGAGATAGGCAAGACGAACAATCCTGAGGAGAAAACTACGGGACTGGCAGTTCTTGGGGGACATGGGAGAGGAGGGGGCAGGGAAGGGGAGTAGGAGCCAACAAACTCCAAGATAAGGGAACAACAAGAGATCTAAAATTGATGGTGAGGAGGGTGAATAATGTCGGGTGGGGCTTGACCAAGAGCAGTGTATCTGAGAGGAACAACTGAGAGCTGAATGGAGGGTGAGTATGATAGTGGGATAGGAGGAAGGTGAAAGGAAATAGAGGAGATAAATAGGAAGCAAAAGCTCTTTATAGAGGTATAGCTATAGGCATATTATATAAATATATTTATTATGATAGGGATAGAGACCAATACACATACATTTATATGATAAATATTAAGATAGCAGACAGACTTTGGGCCTCTACTCAAGGCCTCCCTTAACATAAGAACACTTTGTTCTGATAACCTGGCATTCTTTGATACTCACCTTTTGGACACGATTACTGAAGACAAAGTGGGTGCATAAGCAAATGTGGCGAAGAGAGTGGATGGTGCCCGGCTATCAAAATATATAGTGTCTGGAGTCTTAAAGGTTTGAAGTCAAACAAGTGGCCATAAGCCCACATGGAAGAAACACACCAGCCTGTGTGATCATGAGGTGTTGATGGGATCAGGTATCAGGTATCAAAAAATCCCAAACAATTATAGCAAAGTGAATGAAGGGGGTTGGAGTGGAGACCCAAAGCTCATCTGTAGACAATTGGACATCCACCCACAGAAGTGGTATAAGCATCAACGAATCACATATCATTCCTCTAGTTCCTGAATACTTCCACCATCCCTCCCCCCCAACTACCTGACTCAGTTCTAACTTACAAATCTGGCTAGACAAGAACACACATTGGTACAGATAAGAGCTCTTGACACATGAAAACCAGGAAAGATAAATCCCTCGGTAACAGTAATGGGAGTATCGATATCATGAGGGTAGGGGAATGGTCAGGGAGGGGGGGAAGGGTTACAAAGGGGGAACCCATCACAAGATTGGATATATAGCCTACCCCCAAACATAATGAGTAACAGAAATGTGGGTGAAGCGAGACAATAGACAGTGTAAGATATGAAATAACAATATATAATTGATCAAGAATACATGAGGGTGGGAGGGTGGGGGAGAGAGGGAAGAAAAGAGGAGGTTATACCAAGGACTCAAGTAAAAAATGCTTTGGAAAAAAAATTTTTTTAAGTTAAAAAAAACAATCAACAACCTCAAGAACACAAACAAAAACCCCCCTATACTTGTGAATCACTCAGGAAGACCGGATGCTCCCTTAGCACTTGTGGCAGAACGACAATGTGTTCACCAAACCCAATTTCCTTTTCCTCCCGCGTATGAAACTAGACTACATTTCCCAGCCTCCTTTGTAATTAGGTTGGACAACTTGGCTGAGTTTTCCCCAGTGCAAAGTGGGTGACAATTGAAGGCATGGCTCATGAAGCCATCTCTTCCCACTTCCTGGTTAGATGTAAGGGGCTACAGGGACCTAGACAAGCCGTAGAGCTTGGAGGAGGAAACGTGGGTGACCGTATATGGAGGGCTTCCACTGGCCAGTGATATTCACGCTGGACTTTCCCTGAATGAGAAAGGAACTTTCTTGGGTTGAGTCAGTGAGATTTCAGAGAATATCTGCTAAAACTGCTAATCCTTCTCTATTCTAATTTTCTAATTAGGGTTGAAGGATACCCTCAGTGAGGGAAAAAGCGAGAAAGTGAAGTTGGGGATTTTGTTCTGCCCTTTCTAGGGGCAAGTGAACTGCCGAGGAGGCAGAAGCAAAGAACGTAGGGCTTATTTACATTTGGAGTTCTCCTGTGCATCAGTGTTCTCTTTCCATCTAATTTATAAACATCATGAAGCATTTACCTACTGTCTTACACCATCTTCAGAATTAAATGCTGTGGTGAGCATTGATTGAGAAATGCTAGGTACTTGGGGAATTTAAAAGAAATATAGGTACCACATCTTGCTCAATCTTGTATTGATTTATTCATCAATATCTGAACATTTATTATAGACCAGCCACTGGTAGACATCAATGAGCAAGAACTGCTGTGCCTGTTCATGGTTAGAGCTTAGGAAGGAAAACTAAACCCATTGCTGTGGAGTTGCTTGTGGCTCATGGTGACCCTCCAGAACGGAGTAGAACTGCTCAATAGGGTTTCTGAGGCTTTCAATCTTTAGGGAAACAGATTTCTTCATGTTTTCCTCTTGGAGCAGCTGGTGGGTTTGAACCACCGACCTTTTGGCTTAGAGCCCAATGCTTAGCCTGCTGTGCCAACAGGGACCCTCTTAGAAAAGAAAGTAGATAATGAAGAAGCAAGAGTAGGATGATAATGCTGATAGGGAGGGAAAACATGCGTGGGAGAGCAGTCAGAAGTAGGAGTATTGGAGGAAGAAGGCTCTAGGAAGGGGGCGGTGCATGGACAAAGGCCTGGATGTTGCTAAATATGGGGCGTGTTTGCAGAGACTGAAAGGTAAACCAGAAAGAATGAAGGACAAGCATGAGAGGAGAGCTTGAAATATGAACATATTCATAATAAAGATATAGTGAAGTCCTTATACTATGTGTGTGCATTTACAAAGAAGGAAATATAGCTGATTAGTCCATAAGGTGTCAACAGTTATGATATCTGACTCATTTCCATTTTCTTTCTTATGTTTTTCTGGTTTTTCAATAATCTTCAACAACAAACATGTATTATCCTTGTAATTAAAAAAGATCAACCCAAATGCTTCTTCTTATTTGTTATGACTGAACCTTCAGGGTAGGACTGAGGCCCAGACCCAAGTCCGTCTCCTTTCCTCTCCAGGTGCCTGCTCCTCCGGTATTTATCTAAGCGGAGATCGCAGCTTACCTGCAACTGCTGGCCTTAGTGCAGTGTTGCGTGCTCATGTGCACAGTTTTTGACCTGCAGAAATTGGGTTAAAGTTCTCCTGATAGTGACCTACCTAAGTGTCTTACACACAAATGATGGCTCTCAACCCACAGGACTATCATAATTAGCCATCTCTTCCGTGATATGATCATGTCCTTTGCCTCGTGATATGACATTGGGCAGGACCTACTGACATTTGAAAAAAAATAAGAAATTAGGAAGATGGAGAAGTGATTGCTTCCAATTATCCTATCAACTGACATCTTTATTGGTTAGCTTGTTGGTGCTTGGCCAAACCAGTGATGCTGAATATTTACGTGGAACATGCTGAGCACTTGAAAGTCTTGAAACACTGTATTTATTAACATTCTCTCACATGTGTTGTGGCAACAAACAGCCACCCCACCCTCAGCCCAGGATCTCAGAGGCCTAACACAATGCCAGTTTATTTCAGTTCATGCTCCTGGTTCCAGCATTAGCCCTTCTCTGTGAGATCCAGGCCGAGGGCAAGCTCCTGTCTGAGCTACTGCTGGTGTTTGGTCACAGGGGAAAGAGAGCAGTGGACCATGGGCGCTTCATAAAGCTTTGGCTCATGTGTCACTTCCATCCACGTTGGTCCACCTTCACTTCCACTGTCTGTAAACATGCCACCCACATGGCCAAGCCTGCGGTAGAAGAAGAAGAGAGGGCTGGATAGGGAGGGGCAGCAAGTATTTTAATAAGTACTTTCAGTTCCAGAAGGAGCCCTAGTGGCACTGTTGGGTAAGCATTGAACTACTAACCTCAAGGCAGGTGGTTCAGAAGCACCAGCCGGTGTGTGGGTGAAAGTTGAGGTTATCTGCTCCCATAAAGCATTATAAAGCCTCGGAAAGCCCACAGGGTCGCTCTGAGTCAGAACAGGTTTGATGGCAATGGAGATTGTTTTGTTTTGTTTTGGCAATCCTCTGCTTTTCTTTTTGTTTCATGTCTAAAATGGAAATAAGAAAATATTTCCAAGTATGGAGTATTATGTAGCTGTGGTATATTCCAAGTATGGACTATTATGTAGCTATTCTGAAAGATGAGTTAATTGCATGTAACATGACGACCTGAAGGAACAGCCAGGATATTCTATGATGTGATGTAGGTTTTAGTCATGTGCATGGTAGGGTCTCGGTTTGCAGTTTGCATGAATTAAGAAAACCGGAAACAGAACCTTAGCTGTATGCTTGTGTGAGACTAGTCATCCAAAGAGCTCGTGTTTAATGCATGCTTAGTCCATATGCCCACTAGTGTGCTATGTGCTTTCCTTTACCCACATTTGCTCATTTAAACCATGAGAAAACCAGAGAAAGATTTAATTAAAAAAAAATCACGAATGGATATTTTTACTTGTCACAGTAGGTGTTACTGTGAAACAACTGCCCAATGGAGTGCCAGTCGGAAACATTTGGTTTTGTTCATTGGCCTGTAGGTCAGCAGAGGTAGCTTTACTAACACCTCTGTCGGCCTCCTTACCTCTCTCCACTGTACCTGTTTCCCTTGACTTTTCCCAAGAAGTGGTGATGGTTTTTCCTGGAGCTGCTGGTTTGAGGGCATGTGCATGTGGCTGTTGTTTGCAGACTATAGAAAAAAGCAGAGGGTCAGCTTCAGGTCTGCTGCATGTGTCTCCCTCTAGGACCCATGCCAGAGGGGCAGACTCTACCAGAGCATACTCTGTCATTGGACAAGGACACATGGGAATATATGACGCTTCGTAAGACCCAGGCTTGGGACCGGTAGGCTCTCATCTCTGCCAAGCCTCTATTGGCTGAGGGAAGTCCCCTATCAATGATTTGTGCTTCTTTTGTGGAGGTTGAACAAAACGGGAGTGCATATTTGCAGAAAAGAACTGATCACCATACAAATGAATTTCCTTCTTAGTTAAAACAACAACAACAATGAATAAAGCGAGAATATCAGGGGTAAATTAAATTGTGTCAAATAACCTCAAGGTCAGCAATTCAAAACCACCAGCTACTCTAAGGGTGAAAGACCAGTCTTTCCACTTTTGTGAAAAGTTTCAGTCTCGGGAATCCACAGAGGCAGTTCTGTCCTGTTCAGTGGGATTGCTAGGAGTTGGAATTGACTCTTGGCGTAGATTTTTTGTTTGTTTAGTTTTTTGAGTGTCAGGTTATATGAGCAGCTTCAAAAAGTTTGTTGGAAGAAATGGTGTGAAAAGCAAATGGGCTTTTTCCACAAACTTTTTGAAGTTCTCTTGCACATGCCTTAAAATATACACCCATCAACTATTATGTACACAGTGATAGTAACATGAACATTTGATTGACCAGGAGAACCTCGTAGGGCGTAAGGGATTGCACTGCTGCCTGTGGTGTGACATCTTAATCACAATCCAGATGGCCTCCATGGGCATCCTCCCTATGCATCTCAGTGACTTGTGTGGCTGATATCAGTGTGTTACATCATGAATCACAGAGACACGGAGTTCTATACTTTCTGTGGTACCAATGGTGGACAGGTCAACTGCAGAGGTTCTCACATCACCAGAAAGTGGTTGTGGAAATACCATGGGCTCTTCAGCTGTGACTCACCTGAGACACAGCACACTAAGTTAAATGGCCCAAGATGGGATGGGAACCTGGGCGTGCTGAGTGGGCCCATACCTTTTCTGTTGTTTCTCTGTACAAACATCCAGTAGGAGGACCCTTTTGGAGAGTTCCTTAGGCCCTGCGGACTTCCATTATTCTCTTCTAAAATTGTGTCATGTCTTCCTTTTTCCGCTGTATTAGGGAACACACACACTTCTCAGAGCAGAGACTTGAGGCCTGTGGGGAACCACCATTGACACCGAACCCTGAATAAAGACTAGAAAAATGGTTGCTGTCGAGTTGACTCCAGTGATCCTATTGGACAGAGTAGAGCGGCTCCACAGGGTTTCCAGGCTCTAATCGTGATGGCAGCAGACTGGCCTATCTTTTCCTGGTGAGCGGGAGACACAAGGCCTTTTGCTTAGCAGCCAAGTACTTGACCACGATACCACTCGGGCCCCTTGACATGAGTAGCATTGGAAATTTCATATAACACTTGCCAGGGGGTCAGGTCTCCTCTGATTTCCCTTTTATTCTAGATCATTGAGGAAATATCTGCCAAGAAAGCTTATGGAGATCAATTGGAACAAAAATGCGTTTCTATGGAATAATTTATTGAAAGTAGTGTTTCTCAAATTTCAGTCATTTAATATATTCCTTTCTTGTAGGGTTCATACAGGGTCACTATGAGTCAAAAGCAACTTGATGGCAGTGAGTTTTCGTTTTCCCTGATTTGCTGCATCCACTTATATCACTAAATTAATTTACTTAATATTTTTCTTTAAATAGACCTCACTTTTTAAAAGCTCAATGGTATTTCACTGTTGTCAATGGATAACAGGCACTGTCTGCCATAAATATTTAGATGATTTAAAAAATAAGCACATAACCATTTAAACGAATAGACTCAGCATGTACCACTCAAAGTCCTCTCGTACATTGAAAGGGGTAGGCGTTTTCCTTTAACAGAGTGGGGAAGTAGGAACTTTGGAATTGGAGAGACCTCGGCTCAAGTCTCAACTCATCCCTCTACTAGGATGGTGATCTTGGGCAATTTCCTTGCATTTCTGAGCATCAATTTCTCTTCTATAAATTGGAGATAACAATAGCTATCTCACAGCTTGTTCGTGTGCGTGTGTGTGTTTGTGCACATACACTTGTATATGCACTCACATGTGTATATGTATCTATGTGCATGTAAAAAACATAGTGTTATGCCTAGGACGTAGTAGGAACTAAAAACATTGCGCATATTCTTCCTTTTCTCAGTATATAGTTTTTCAAATCACATTTGTTGTGATACATCAAAAAGATATGTTGAAGTCTTAACACCGGTGAACATGAGTTTTTGAAAATAGGGTCTTTGTACCGGAAGGGTAGAGGGATGGTGGGGAGGAAAGGGGAACCGATTACAAGGATCTACATCTAACCTCCTCCCTGGGGGATGGACAGTGGAGAAGTGGGTGAAGGGAGACGTTGGACAGTGTAAGATATGACAAAATAATAATTTATAAATTATCAAGGGTTTATGAGGGAGAGGGAAACATGGAGAGAGGGGAAAAATAATGAGGAGCTGATACCAAGGGCTCAAGTAGAAAGCAAATGTTTTGAGAATGATGATGGTAACAAATGTACAAATGTGCTTGACACAATGGATGTATGTATGGATTGTGATAAGAGCTGTATGAGACACACACACACACACACACACACACACACACACACACACACACACACACGGAAATCTGTCACGTGAAGACAAAGGCAGGGACTAAGTCAAGGCTACCGGAAACAAGGAAGCTGGGAGAGGTGAGCAAGGAAGAGCCTTTCCCCAGTGTCTCCAGAGAGAACGTCTCCCTGCTGACCAAGGCTTCACTAGGGTTGATGTCCTCCATTGCTGTAGCTCATGGTGCCACCCTTCCCCCCAACACATGCAGCTGACCCCCTTCCCAGGCCCACCATCTGTGGCTCCACACAGCTGCTCCCTTCCCCCATAGGCCAAGGCAGAGCCCCTTCTTGCTGCCCAGTGTCACACCCTGACTAGCAGGTGACTGGGGTGGTGGTGGGGGCGGGGCTAGAGTGGTGAGGAGCTACTGCACGGGGTGATTAGTGCAGCAACCCTAGTGACAACACTGCCTGGGTGGCCCCTCCCCCCCACAGGGCCAGCCCACCTGCCTGCCACCTCTGTCAGGGATCCTGGGGACCATTTTGATGTCACCGCCTCTGACAGTATCAAGGGGTGCAATCGATAGCCCTTTACTGCCCTAGTGATGTCACTGCTGCTGACACCCTGGCTTTAGATTTCTAGCCTCTAAAACTGTGAGATAATACATTTCTGTCATCTTCAAGCCACTGTCTTGGACGACATTATTAGAGCTGTCCTAGGAAACCAATTCCGTACTCACGGGCTGTATTATTAAATAGATAAATGGTTTCCACACAAGCTTCACGGTTTCTGAAAACTTCTTGATGGGTTACAAACACCATGTGCTAGGAGGAACTTGCCCAGTGCTGCAGGTACCATGAAGACTCGGTAACGAACTTGAAGTTGAAGACCTGAAATCAAGTCTTTCCTATCTTTTGGATAAGTCATTTAGCCTTCTGAGCTTCAATCTGGCGGAAGAATGAATTTGTTGATCCCCATTTATGCCTACATCAACGAGGTGATGTAAAGGATGCAGTGACAGCTCATGGGAAACCATTGGATGAACTGAGATTTCTGCTAGCTCATGATTTATATATTCCTGAAAAACTGTGTTTTGTACAATAAAAAAACCAAAGTATTTTGGGGAAATAGAATTGAAGCAAATGAACCCTAACACTGAGATACTTGTTACTGTCAGGTGTCACAGAGGTGCTTGCAGCCCCTACAAACCCCACGTGCAACCGACCGAAACACGGTCCTGTCCTATGCCATCGTCTCTCTGTGAGCCCACTGTTGTGTCACTGTCAACCCATCTCATGGGGGGGGGGGGGCTTCCTCTCTTTTTGATGACCCTCTACTTTACCAAGCATGGTGTCCTTCTCTCTGGACAGGTTCATCTTGACAGGTTCATGTTCAAAGGATGTGGGAGGAGATCATACCATCCTTGCTGCTAACAAAATAGCAAATCTGTAAAAGACCAATAGCATGTTGAACACACACACCGAGTACATACAGACATAATACAGCACACCTTGAGGGCTTTACCTTAAAGCCGGTGAAGGTAGTTTGATGGAAGGCCTAAGAGTGGGATGAGGCCACAGAGTTGTGGAGGCAGAGGCAAATGCTCAAAGCTTGAGGGGAATCCTTTCTTTCTTCCAAGAAAGAGCAACGGGCTCTTTCATGTCTCCTACTGTATTTCTAGTCGATTTTTTTCTGCCTGACAGCTTCTACTTAGTGGAATAACATTTTACCATTCTGGGGAAAATGAATGTGGATTAAAGCAATTTCCATGTTTATTGACATTGTTGTTCTATGAGGGGCTCCAAAATGTTTGTGGGGAAAAAAGATCCATTTTCTTTTCATTCTATATTTTTCATGAACTTCTTGAAACCCCCTGATATGTGGGCCAGAGGATAGGGTTCTCAACTAAAGTCCCATGTGCAGGAGACAGGTTGGATGAGCAGAACAAGCAATGAGTGTCCCTCCCTCCCTCCTGCCCGCCCAGCCAAGGAACAGTTTATTAGGAGACCGGGACCTCACCCTCTTCCTCTCCCTCCATTCCAGCCTGGCCAGGCTATTTTGCTCTCTCCTTGGTTTCAGGGTTCCTCTTCCTCACTATCCTGTGACCTCCTTGGGGTCAGGATTTCTGTGAGGGTCCTCTTTATGTGTTGAGGGTCCAATACTGAGCAGAATGGTACATTTCTGAGGAGGTTCGAGAGCTCACCTGATGATGTCACTCAGTCATTATGAGGTGAGGAAGAGCGTCACATTATGATGGAGGAAGGAGCCACTCCCTCAGAACAGGAAGTGCGCCTCATCAGCCATTAGATTCTAGCATCTCTATTGTTCCCCAGAGAGGTAGGATCGCCTCAAAGCTGGCCATGGTGGAGCTAGCATGGCATCCACTTCCTCAACCATCCATCCATCCATCCATCCATCCATCCATCCATCCATCCATCCATCCATCCATCCAGCTTTTCTCGCTTCTTTCCTGATTTCCTTCCTTTCAGCAAATATTTATTGTGCTCCCATTCCATGCAAAACCTACCAGTTGCCATCAAATTGACTCTTCCTCATGGTGACCCTACGTGTATCACAGTAGAACTGACTCCATAAGGTGTTCAATGGCTGATTCTTCAAAAGTAGATCACTATGAATTTCTTCTAAGCTGTCTCTGGGTGGACTTGAACCACCAATCTTTGGGATAGTGGCCGAGCACATGAATGATGTGCACCCCCTGGGGAAATCCTGAGGGTGCCGTGGTGGGTTATAAAGCTAGGGTATCTTTAGGGATCAGTATCACTTTGGTATTTTCTAGGGACCAAGAAAGCATAAACTCTGGAGCCAAACCACCTGAGCCTGGTACCCACCTCTGTCCTTCACTCACTATATCGTGTCAGCCAAGTGCCTTCCTCCCTGGATCTCAATGTCCTCCATGTGTAAAATGAACCTATTCTTTTAGAACCTTCAGAGAATTGCTGTGCATGTTAAATAAATTGATGTATGTAAAATACTTCGAATAGCATGTGACACAGTAAGTGCCCAATAAATATTGGCAGTGATGACTCATTACAGTTGCTATGCTTAGGTAATAAATAAGCAAACTGATGTAAAAGGACAAGAAACAATAAACCCTGTTAATGAAAAGAACTGGGTAGGAACTGCCTATATCCTGAAGCTGTACCCTCCGCTCCAAGTGTGCTGAGCTGAATGGGTCAATGTTATCTGACAGGAGGATCTTTGTGGGAAATGATTTGGCAGATTGATCTCAGTGATCTCTACCCTTCTGCTTTTGAAGACTGTAACAGTTGGGCCCCTTTTTAAAAAGAACGGTGAGAAAAGGCCTCACTGAGGAAAGCGTGTGATAAGAATGCTGAAACTAGATAGGACAAGGACGATCGAGAGGTATTCTAGGCAGAAAACACAACCAAGCAGGAAAGAGCCATACATGATCAGGAGTGGTGGATGCTCCCTACAGTGCCTGGTCTTGGCCAAATGTGCTAAAACAATTGTGCCTCCCTCTGCCCTTTCCACGACCATGGCCACAGTGCCCTTGCACTATTTCTTTTATTACACTTGAGCAACTTAAAGAAAGGAACCAATGAACATTAGTTTCTATGTGCTCCACACTAAGTTCACTCCCCCATCCCTAAATTTTACTCAATATGTTTTACCAGCCACATATAGTTTGAGTAACGTTGTTATGTCTTCATTGCATTGCCTACTCATTCATGAATATTCATTCAACAAATACCTATTGAGCAAGAAGGATGTGCTAGGATGACTGGCAGATAGGTCACGTAAGGCCTTAGCTCCTCCATCGGTCGTACAGTCACCTGAAGGTTTGGGCCAGATCAGGGGTTTCCAACTGCAGTGGCGACTCCCAATCCCTATTTCGTCTAAACAAATGATGCCTTTGAGAGCTTCAGCCTCACACCCTGGGATACTGAAAGCTTTCTGGTGGGGGGGAGGGGGGGGGGAGAAAGCAAGCCTTGGAGGGACAGCCAGCACCTGGGGGTTTTGATGATGATTTCTCAGCATTGAGCGCTGCGAGTCTCGTCTGTCACAAGCGCTGTGAGTGAAGTGGGTTGAGAATGACTCTGAGGTCCGTTCTGGCCATGGTATTCTTGCATGCGGAGTCAAGTAACTCTTCCTTCCCTCCTGCCTCCCTCGTTCCCTTCCTTCCTATCCCTTCCTATCCCTGGCTAACTTCCCTCCCAGTTCCAGCACCCTCCCAGCCCTGTCTCTATTCTTTCTGTCCACCTTCTGGCCTTCTGTCTTTCCTCATTCTTCCCTCCCCCTCTCTTTCTCTTCCCTCTCTTTCTTTCATTGAATGCCATTTCGTATGCTCCTTTCCCAGAACAAACTTTTTCTCTCTCCTTGTCAGTCTCAGGGCTAAGTTTCAGTTTTGCTTTGCTACATTCTCTTGTTGGGCCCACCCTTTTTTTGAGTAAATCTACATTTACAGACCTTTATCAGAGCCTCATTTCAATGAATCCTGTGTGTGTGTGTGTGTGTGTGTGTGTGTGTGTGTGTTTCCAAACTCAAGGTCTTTAGCTTAGGTACCAGTAGGCATTCAACAACTATTAGGTGAATGAGTGAATAACTTCTTAATGGTTTTCAGTAACATCACTTGATACACACACACACACAGACACACATATACATGACCTCTGGCGTGACTTTTCTTGTGAGGGGGCTAGTTCTCAAAATGGAATTGTGGGATCACAAGTTATACACGTTTGTCTGGAAAATGTTGTATTGTACATATTTTTCCCACAATCAAAAAAGAGTTAGGAGCTGCTTCCATGCTTCTAGAGGGCTGTGGGACTTTTGTTTGAGGTCAGCAGTTGTACTGCTAATGACACGTGTGGAAGTTCTTTATAATATGACCTCAGGTAAGCAACCAGGGTGGCTTTTCTCTGGGTATAAGTATGCTTGGCTCCCAAACGTCAGTTGTTCCCAGAGTCACTCAGATCACTGCTGCCTGCTCTGCATTCAGCTCGGGACAAAGCAGTGGACCTCTCTAGCTATAGAGGCTGGCACCCTTTGTCATACAATGGAACTATTGCATGATATGTGAGTTTCCAAGAATACGCCACCTACTTACAACATAGGCCTAATTTGATCTTTTCCCTAATGCCGATGATAAAGGTAGCTATGACAACTCCATGAGCATGGTGTGATCAGTCTCATCTTAGAGATGAGAAAACAAAGGTTCGGAGAGGCAATGTGACTTGCTCTAGGTCACACAGGTGGGACTCAGCAAAGACTGGACTCTCTACCAATTGGATGCTCAGGTTTGGGAGTCTGTGGGAGTAGCAGGTCTGTCGAGTTCTGCAGGGCTGAGCTGTTTATCATTGCAGAGGACACTCATCACTGCACTAATTACATTAATTGCTGCCCACTCTGTGGCTAGGTGGGTGGCTTAACAACACCTAGCAACTAGGTAAGGATGCCTGGGCCTGCCTTTATGCGTGAAGGCATCTGACTTTTTTTCTTTCCTTCTTTCTTAAACTCCTTCCCGTGGTGGCCAATGATAGTAACTATAGCTTAGAAGTCAGAGACTTCTAACTTGCCTGTGCGGGAAAGGTCACGACTCTGAACTTTGCCCTGCATCAGCTTCTTTATTAGAAGAAAGGGAATCCAACTATTTATTGAACATTAACTGTGATGCTGGGCATTTTATTTAAGAATCTTTTATTATCCTTACTCATGATAGCTCAAATGAAGACATGATATTACCTTCTTAAAAACCCTTTTTAAGGAAACCAAGTCACCCAGTCATGTAAAGGTATAAAGAGGTGTAGAACATCCTACTATTCAGCTCACGGCTAGCAAGTCAATACTGACTTGTAGCAGCCCCCTGTGGGTTTCTGAGACTGTAATTGTTTATAGGAGCAGAAAGCCCAGTCTTTCTCTGGAGGAGCTTCTGCTGGATCTGAACTGCCTACCAAGTGGATCACAGCCCATCACTACACCATCAGGGCTCCCACTATTAGGAGAACAGATTTAGTCCCCACAGTGTCCCCATACCACAACACCGCACAACAGGAGAGCTCTTCCTCCTCATTCTTGAATTGAACACTAGTGGGGACCAGTCTGTATTTCCCAAGAACGACCCAGATATTGGGCATGGCGTTTGGTCAAAGCTTCTATTCCTGAGGGAGGAATACTTGAGATTTTAGCTTTCCGGCCCTCACCCCTTCCCTGTATTTCTAAAGGAAATGTTAGCAGATTTTTCAAGCAGTTTTAAGAAATAACTTAAAGATTACCGACCAACAAGTTGTCAGGTGTGCCCCATATGCTTTTATCTGTTGGTCACCAGGCCTTTCTTCTGCAGTGCCTCCGACTAGACTGGAACATGCAACTTTTCAGTTAGCAACTGAATGCACTGGGTTCGCCCCCCGAGATGCCACATGAAGACTACATCTATGTCCTTGGTGGGAATGGACAAGCACTACTGATGGTTTTGATAATTAGGCAAATAACAGCCTCTCCAGATTAGAGTTTAAACCTCAACTTCTAGAGCAGGGCTTGGATCTTGGCTTTACCATTAACCAAGTGTTATGACGTGGATAAGTCACTTAATTTCTTTAAGTGCTTGCTTTCCTATTTCTAAAAATAAAGATAATAACAGTTGTGACCTCATGGGGTTGTTGTAAGACAGGGAGGTTTTTAAGGGCAAGCCCTATGTCTACATTCTTTCCTACACCCAACCTGAATGATCTTTGCAAAGAGCAGGAGACGTCTAACTTAGATAAGGCTTCAGTTCTGAATCCAGCACCCTCATTGCTACCTGTGTGACCTTGGAGAAATCACCTAACTTCTCTGGGCCTCAGAGCCCACATTATTTTTATCTCAAGTGATTGTTATGGGATGAGATGGCACACATGAAGCTCTATTACAGCTGGTAACACGTAGGAGATGAACTCTTTTTCCCTTTATCCCCTCCCAGAGTCTTATACATAGGCTGCCTCTCAATAGTTGATAATTGAAGTTTTATTTGATTTGTAGAACACCCCCCTTTCTTGCTTTCCATCCCTTCTCCTTGACTTCTCTTTCTTTCTCTGTTTCGGTTAGTTACCATCTACCCTGACTCACCACTTCTGTCCAGGGCACCATCATCTGCCCCCTGAGTGATTCTAGAAGCCTTCTGACTGTCCTCATTGCCTCCCTCTGCCTTCTGTTGCTTTCTTTGCTACACAGGGTAATGTGCTGATAACCTAAAGCAAATCTTGCTGTTCCTTTGTGGCTCTCCCTCCAGTATCTTGTTAAACTGTGTGGTCCTCTGTGGTCTTTCCTGTGTCAACTTTTCTGGGAAACTCTCTCACTGGCTGTACTCCTGCCTCAAGGTCATCCTGCCTTTTAAGCATGTCCTTGCTCTGGGGCATCTGCATTTTTCCTCTCCTAGGACTTTTCATTCAGGTCTCCTCTGCCCCTTCTTTCTCTCACTTCCTCAGGCCTCTGCTCTCCTGACACTTTATCAGAAAGGCCATTCTTGATGACCTTATGTGAAAAACCACCAGCTCCCAATCATTCTCAATTCTCCATTGTACTTTCCTGCGCCTCGCTTATCACTGACATACTGTTCATTTATTCTGCAATGGACTGTAAGTTCTATGGCTCAGATTTTGTTGTTGTTGTTGTTTTGTTCTATGCTGCATCTCCAGTGCCTGGCACGTAGTAGGTGGTCAGGAGATATTGATGAACTTCATGGGTGGATGTGACTCTTCTATGAAATAGCACAGAAGAGCCTGCACAGATGCACAAGGTAAATCCAGGTCTGATTGCTCACTGGCCAGCATGTGGCTTACCCAGGGAGATGGGTGATGAGGAAGAGAACTAGGTGGCCCCTTAAAACCCTTTCCCTCCACTTGGAGTTTCTGGGGAGTCCAAATAGTTCATGTGCCCAGAGGTTGGGGTCTGCGTAAAGCTTACTTAAAAAAAAAAGCTTGGTAATCTATTTTCACAAAATCAGCCATCGAAAACCCTGTAACGCTGTTCTACCTCCTAGTTCTCTGTGTTGTGCCTATCGTCTTGAAAGCTTAAGAGCAACTACCGCAAAGTACAATTGGTCTTTATTTTCTTGGAGAAGCAGATTGAAAAAGAAGAGCCAGGACTTGAGGAGCAATTTTGACACATGTCCAATTGCTGCCATGAACAACTTGCTTCCTTTGCCATGAGTCCACAGGCAAGGAATGGTGCCCCACTCCCATCCCTTAACCATCGGAGCAAAGGTTTTATAGAAGAATTCTGACCAAAGGGGGCAAAATATGGAACAGGCAGGGCTTCAAGTTCTCATGGAATCCAGAGCTGCAGGATCTGTTGAGGTAGATAACATACTGCAACATTTGTTATCTACCTCAGAGAACGTTTTAAGCCATAAAGTGAAACAATCCACTCAAGTTGTCTGCAGACTGAACATTTAGACTAATTTAGAAAATCCCATCTGTCATGAGCATTGTCTTAAAGAATTATCTACTTGAGATCAAATTGACAACAGCAACTCAAAAGGTGAGGTGAGAGGCTTGGGGGCAGTGAATTGGTGTTGATGGTGACAGGGCTTGCCAATGGTGAAACTTGAGACAGACTGTCCCCGATGTCAGGACAGGTAGAAATCGTTGAATTGATGCATGCTTGGCAGTGGCTGTCTTCTCTGAAGAAAGAAGAAAGAAGACAAGAAACAAGGGAGGGAGAGAAAAAGGGAAAACAGAGGAAGAAAGGAGGAAACTCTTACGGAGCACAGGTCTGGTCTGGCGCGCACAGAACCGCCATGGCCTGGGGTGGACTTGACAGCTACTGTTTTGTTTTCTCCTCCCTTCACCCCTCTGCCTTGGATTTGGCAGGTTTACTCTGTGGCGTCAGCACGCCTGCTGTCACTCCTGTATGCTGTGTCACGGTGGCAATGGTACCTGAAGTTCCCGTGACTGTTTCATGACACGATTAGGTTCACAGATAGGGATCAATCACAGATATGCCACTCAGGGTTTAAATTTAGCACCAGTAATACATATTGAAAGTTCAAGGTGTGATACCTAATTGTTTCCATGCCAGGAAAACAACAACACAGAGTCTGCCAGCCCTGAATCACTCTTCTCCACCCTTTCTCTCCCTCCCCTGCTTCCAACTGACTTCACCTTTAGTATCCTGGCCCTAGTCACCGGCCCAGGGTAGCTTAGGAAAGTGAAATGTTACATGGACAACCCACAGGTCGATTTCAGACACCACCAGTGTCTTCGTCAGGTTCCCTTACCTCCCTGAGCCTGTTTCCTCCTCTGGAAGATTGGCCTGCTTGAAGGACAGGTTGCTATTGTTAGGGGTCCTCTGGTTGGTTCCAACTCACAGCAATCTTATGTACAACAAAATGAAACGCTGTCTGGGCCTGCACCACGCTCCCAGGGTCATCCTGGCTTTTTTCCTGGCCCTGCACATTACCGAGCAGATGTCCTTCTCTAGGGGCTGCTGCCTCTGGGGAACACATCCAAAGTCGGAGAGATGCGTTCTCACCATCACCACTTCCAAGGAACAGTCAGATTGTACTTTCTCCAAAATAGATTTATTTGCTTTTCTGCAAGCCCGTGATGTATTCAACTCAGTCTCTCTGTCCACTCACCAGCTTGTCCATTCCTTCAGTGACTGTACCTTGCGTTTCTACCTCCAGGGCACACAGCACAGCAGCCACTCAGGAAGCTTTCTGGATCAAAGACTGAGTGAGCCAGCCCCTACCTACCTTCCAGTAGGATTTGTTTTGTAAACCCTATGCTTATGTGACATTCTGATGGCCCATCTCAGTGTGCCCTGAGGTTTCTGGAGGACAGGATCTGTGGTTCTTTCTGCCTTGAGGTTCCTTCCTGCTCCCCCTGCTCCTGTCCCCCAGCCCCCAATCCCCACCCCTGGAATCTTCAGCCAAATAGTAGCTTACCATGAAAGTCTTTTGGAGGTACTGGTTCCGACAGGCCTTATCATGAGCCTGTCAGGTGATGGCCTGTTGTCAATGTTGACTCAGGCCAAAGCAAGTTTATCAAAGCATCACAAAATAGTTGCTCATAGGATTTTTAATTTCTAAACTCTCAGGCAAAATTATCCCCTGAAGTCTTCATAAAACCAAACAACAGTTTAGCTGAACTAGTGAAACAAGGTCTGAAGTGAGCATTATGTTCAATATGCTGTCCAAGGAGCCGTGGCATAGTGGGTGGAGCGTTGGTTACTCATGGAAAAGAGCTGTGGTTTGAACACGCGTGGGGAGAAAGGTGAAGCGATCTGCTTCCTTCAAGATGTACCTTCTGGAGTGGGTGCTATGAGTGAGAACAGACTTGGCGGCAGTGGGTTTGGTTTGGCTTGGTTTTCTACAGGATCAAAGTGACCACAGCACCTGGAATGATTAGACAGGGACCTTCGGGAGCAGAGAGTTGGCATGAACAGGGGAGGGGCAACTCAAATGGGAGCTTGAGAATGCTTGAAAATTTGAAGAATGTGATCAGCATCAATTGGGCATGTAGAAACAGGTGAATTGATACATGTTTTGCCTATATTCTCTGCAATAAGGAAATGGAAATAAACAGAAACAAAAACCACTTAAATCCATTGCCAATCTGGATGGCTTCCTTGACCTTCCCCCTTCTGTTTCCAACTGAAGTGTGACAGAGAATTGAGGAGGGGAGAGCTTTTGCTTCTCAGCCCTTCCTTGTCTGATGGGCTTCCCATTCCATGTGGAGTGGCGCTCCCCTGACCCTGCTTTGTCCGTCCCTGCCTTCCTGCTTACTCCCCGAGCATCCAAGAAGTGGTCTTCAAAGAAAGTGGAAGAGCTTGGGCTGTCCTGAGAGAAGGACGGCTCCTCTCTGAGTCCTCCAGGGACTGGCCTTTGGGCTGAGTGTGTGCTGGGAATGAGGGGCAAGCAAGGGAAAGGCCAGCGTTCACGTTCAGACACCAGGAAACCTGGGAGAGCGGAAACGCAGCAAGATTGCTTTGTATGACCAGCTCCCTTGCGCTTTACACCTTTGACAAGGTGCCTGCTCACCACTTGTCTAGCTCTTGTTTTAGTGGAAAATATCCACATTTTCCTTCTCTGATGGGCTTCTACCTTACATAGTGTCTGGCTTGGTCAAATTTTACTGCCGATTGTTGGCTGATTTGTGGCAAGATGAAAATGGGTCAGTAACAGGGCAAGGTCTACGAGGAACAAAGCCATTGCCTTTGAGGGAAAAAAGCTCCAAAGGCATTTGGACCCAGGAGAATCCAAATTGCTGAGTAAACCACTGTAGAGAAAGTGGGTCCAGTGGTAGTCTCCCCCATTCCCCTCCCATTTCTGAGTCTTGGAACTTTTACAATAAAAAGTTTAAGCACATTAGCATATAAGACTATTCGTTTGCCTAGGCTGTCGTTTTAACCATTGCAACAAGAGTGAGAGAGGGATAGCAACAAGTGTTGATGAGGTTGTGGAGAGACCGGAACCCTCATCTGTTCCCTGGGTGGAATGCAAAATGGTATGGCAGTGTGGACAACACTTTGGTGATTCCTTAAGAAGCGGACCACAGAACTACCATATGACCCCACATC
Source organism: Echinops telfairi (assembly GCF_000313985.2). Taxonomy (NCBI): domain Eukaryota; kingdom Metazoa; phylum Chordata; class Mammalia; order Afrosoricida; family Tenrecidae; genus Echinops; species Echinops telfairi. Next base: position 67,797,371 of record NW_022104341.1, on the reverse strand, counting down.
CCAGGACCAGGTATACACCCAGAAGTGAAGACAGGAACACAAACAGAAACTGTGCTCCAGTGTTCACGGCAGCAACTCTTCACAACACCCCAAAGGCAGAGGCAACCCAAACAGCCAGCAACAGAGGAATGAATAAACAACATGTGGCCTATACGCACAATGGCATACCACTCGGCCATCCTGCAAAATGAAGTCCTGATGCAGGCTCCGCAGAGGGGAAACTTGAAGACATCACACTGAGTGCATTGAGCCAGTCACAGGAAGGTAAATACTGTAAGATCTCACTTCTATGGAGTAAGCACATATTAGTGCGGCCAGGAGTGAGGGGGCCGCCATGGTGTGGTGGGGTAGGTCTTGGGAAGCTCATCTCAAGATTGGGAGTTCAAAGTCACCAGTTAATTCATTGGAAGACAGGTGAAGCTCTCTGTTCCTGTGAAGCACTACCGTGTTGGAGCCCTTCTACCCTGTCTTACAGGGTTGCTATGAATCAGAATTGACCCAGGGGCCAGGGCGTTGGGTTTTTGGTTTGGGCACCAGGAATGGAAGCGGGGCAGATGCAGGAAAGGAGAGTCTGCTTAGAGACACCGGGCTTAAGTTAATGGTGGTGGATCATCTGGAGAAGGATAGCAATACTAGTAGAACAGCATGAAGAGTGTAATCAATGTCACCGACTTCTACATGTAGGAATGGCCAAATAGGTGCGTGCTTTGTCGTTTATATCTTTACCACATTCATAATAATTAAATTGTAATTACCATCTTTTGGAGGAAGGGGCTGGGATTCATAGTGACTTGGTGAGAGCCTGTAGCTAAGAAGAGCATGTTCTTAAGAAGAAACCAGCTTTGAGAGGGAACCAACTCTGTAGCTGGGCTCCCTCCACCTTGACCGGCCTTGGAGAGGGGCTATGTTGTTTGTGTTGCGTGCATCTTCTGTATGTGTGTGCACATGTCAGCAGAGGTGTGGGAATCCCGCTGGGTGAGTTGGAATGGGTGAGTGGTAGGTGTATTTTTTGTTAGCAGGGCCTGGATTAAGAGAACAGGAAAGGAAGTGCCCAAGCCTACTGTGTGGGAGGCCAGTCACATGGCCTGAGGGCCGGTCCTTGGGCAAACTCTTGGGAAATGGGCCCATTTAGTCCTGGTGGAATTTTACTTCACTTGGCCCCCCTGGACTTTTCCATGACTATTCCCTTTCCAAAGCACAACTCAACTCATTGCCCCATTTATTTTTTTTTTAAGTCACCAGTAGTTCTTCAGCAATACTGTGCAGCAGGAGTGGTGCTAGATGCACCTGATTCTCATGAACTTCAAGGAGGCTGGTCCAGGAGGGGCCAGCAGCACCACTGTTCAGCCCAGGAGACATGTTCAGGAAGGTCACTTAGCTGACGTGCAACAGAGTTGGGGTTTCCAGCCAGTGGTGTCAGAACCCTAAGCCAAGCCAGGGATGCTATAAAGCTGTGGTTCTCAACCTTCCTAATGCTGTGACCCTTTAATACAGTCCCTCATGTAACCCCCAACCATAACATTATTTTCGTTGCTACTTCATAACTGTAATTTTGGTACTGTTATGAATCGGGTGACCCTGTGAAAGGGTTGTTCGACCCTAAAAGGGGTTGCAACCCACAGGTTGAGAACTGCTGCGTTAAAGTGAGCGGAGAGCCAGGTTCTTTCTCGGTGAAGTTGTAAATGACCTCTAGTTTATGGAGCAGGATTATTGGTATACTGACTCAGCCTCTTCTAGAGAAAGAAATGCCTCCTTCTTTCAGTTCTCAATCACTGAACTACTTTGTAAAGTTTAGTGGCAACTTTAAGAGGTGGTGTTATCTACCCTGGGTTTGTTTGTATTTTTTTAGCTCCTTTTCTTCTCTCCTTCAGGCACATGGTTTACTTGTAAGCCCTTCCTCTATCGCTATACTGTATGGACACTGAGGAAGGTGGGGCCTATGGTCAGATACTTGGTGTCCACCAAGTCCAGAGGACCTGTGGACTTGGCATGGGCTCAGGGGCTTTCCCAAAGACCCCTGGCCCCCACTCCTGCAGTGCCGCCTTAGCAACAACAACAAATGCATTGCCACCGAGCTGATCCTGACCCTGACCTTATAGGACTGCCCTTATGAGTTACCGAGACCGTAAATCTTTTGGGGAGTAGAAACCCCTGCCTTTCTTCCATGGTGTTTCGAACTGCTGACCTTGAAGTTAGCAGCCAATGGGTAATCCAGTACGCCACCACGGCTTCTTGGTGCCACCATAGAAAGTTAAAAATAAAGTCCTCGGTGTCATTTGAAAACACTTTGACATCTGATAAAAGCAATTGGGTCCCCGACCCCTTTAGAGTACATGATTGAATGCCAAATGCCCTTACCCTCATGCATTGGATCAATGCCACCTTCCAGTGGCAGCATGAATGGTTCCGATGAGGGTCTTTGAACCTCTGTGGCTCATCCTTTCAAATCTGTTTGATGGCTCATAAAGCAGTGGGGGAAGGATGAGCTCTGAGTGCTGTGGAGAAATCACGGGATTATGCTAAGATTATTTCTAGGCTGGGTGAGCTGGGCACCTACTTCCCTTCGCTTCTCCCAGTCTCTGTTTTCTTTTCTGCCACTCAGCAGTGGTCATGGCTTTCTCTCTTCCAGAGAGTTGTCGTGGGAACTACAGTAGATGACTCTGTGCTTCTGGTTTGGTAGCAGGGTCTCAATACGCTTAGGCCAAAGCAAGGAGACCCAAATCGTATATCCAGCTCTGCCCCGAATGCTGAACCTCTCCTCTCTGAGTTTCCCTTTCTGTCAAGTGAGGAGATTCAAGTCATTTCCCCCCTTACTTTTCTGCATTTTTCTATGACCACTTTGGCTCTAATGTGCCACGGCGCTTATCTCTGAGTGGATCAGTAAAGGTTCACTTTTAAGAAATGAATTATTTAACATTTACTTTTCAGTCCTTCACCCAACATTGAATGAGGGTCCTCTCCATGCCAGCCCCCATTCTAAAGGATGGGTATAGAGTGACAAACAGAACAGACACAAAAACCGATGGTCTGGTGGAAGACAGGGGACTTCCCCATTTCAGACAGTGGAAGAAGCACGTGCTGCCATGGCCAGCACTGCTAGCTAAAAAGACGAATGCTGAGTATTTGGTTGAGTAGTTGTTGAATGGATGAATACATGCAAGGACCTTATGGAAGATCTTGGGATGCCTCTAGTGTTGGAGACCAGTGTCAGGAGTTGGGAAGGCTGTGGGAGTTCTGGCTAAGGGTGTGTGTAATCCCTAAATGGTTTGTTTGTCGAGATACCTGTGCAAGGAGGAGCTGCCCCTACCTGCCCGGTTCCCAAGGGGACCACTTACTGGGCACAGCGACTGTTTCATGGGTCGTGTCTTTTCCCTGAAGGTAGAGCCAGTGCAGATGCTAGAACCCATGGAAGGGGGGAAGAGTGGCCAGAGGAAAAGGCCAGCATAGCCTGAGAGATGAGTAACATACTTAGAGGTGCAGGGTCCCTTTGGTACCCTTCTAGAGAGAGACCTGGGGCTACTGGCAATCTAAGCCTTAATTGGCTTAGTCTGGCCCTTGCTGCCTCTCTGGTCACATGATCGTCTTTCTCTCTGTCCCTGCCTCTCCTCCTCTTTTATAAAGATATAATTCTACGCACATTCTACACCAGTGTGACCTGATCACGCTGACTGATAACAACTCCAGAGACCCAGTGTTCAAGCAAGGTCATATTCACAAGCATGGAAGGTCAGAACGTCATTGTTGTGGAAAAAAAATTTTGTGTGTGTGCAATTCTTCTGACTATAGTTCTCTCCCAACCCCCACAAACTTTTATATTGAATTAGATGTGAGTTGACCTATTGGATCATCATGTTTGCATCCAGAAACTAAACTTCCCAATGACTTGCCCTGTTTCTTTCCTCCACATTTTTTTTTTTAACCCACCTCACCTTTGTGGGATGTTATCTTTCCCTTCATCCAAGTGAACACCTGTCTTCCCTCCGGGTTCTTGCTTCCCTGCCCTTTCTTCTCCTCCCACCTTTGGGAACCGCCAGTCTGTTTCTTTTGGTATGAAAGCTTTTCAGTGAGTTTTTTCTTTTAACAGCGCTCTTATAGAGTGTTTGCCCTTTGGTGAGCAACGAACTTCACTCAGGCTCATGCCCTCCAAATCCATGTCGTGAGGCATGCCACAGTTTCATCATCATTCTTTAGCGATGGGTAGTTTTCCGTTGTGCGTGTGTATCAGCGTTTATGTATCCATTCTCCCACTGCTGTGCATTTGTTGCTGTGATGCACATGGCTGTGCACGTATCTGTTTGTTCTATGTTCTTTATTCTTCTAATGCCTCGGACCTTTAATACAGTTCCTCAACTTGTGGTGACCCCAAATCATACTTTAGCATTGTAATTTTGCTACTGTTATGAATTGGGCGACCCCTGTGAAAGGGTCGTTTGACCCCCAAAGGGGTCCCAACTCACAAGTTGAGATCCTATATCCATTCCCATTTGACATACCATATACTCAATCCCATTTGATTGAGGAATCATCATACTAATTTACAGTAATTTTACATGTGCTGTAAAACAGTACATGACTGTATTGTTTAATAGTCCCATCAGCAGTGTGTGAGGGTTTCAATCTCTCCGCATCCATCCAGAGTTTGTTTGTTTTTGCTTATTTTGAACTTTGCTATGGAGTCTAGGATGAAGTGGCATCTCATCATTGCTTTTTTTTAAATCGTTTTATTAGGGACTCATACAACTCTGATCACAATCCATACATACATCAATTGTGTAAAGCACCTTTGTACATTCATTGCCCTCATCATTCTCAGAACATTTGCTCTCCACTTCAACCCCCCGGCATTAGGTCCTCATTTTCCCCCTCCCTCCCCCTCCCCCCTCCCTCATGAGCCCTTGATAATTTATAAATTATTATTTTGTCATATCTTGCCCTGTCCGACGTCTCCCTTCACCCGCTTTTCTGTTGTCCATCCCCCAGGGAGGAGGTCACATATAGTTCCTTGTAATCGATTCCCTCTTTCCAACCCACTCTCCCTCTACCCTCCCAGTATCACCACTCACACCACTGGTCCTGAAGGGATCATCCGCCCTGGATTCCCTGTGTTTCCAGTTCCTATCCGTACCAGTGTACATCCTCTGGTCTAGCCAGACTTGCACGGTAGAATTCGGATCATGATAGCGTGGGGGCGGAGGAAGCATTTAGGAACTAGAGGAAAGTTGTATTTTTCATCGTTGCTACATCGCACCCTGACTGGCTCGTCATTGTTTTTATTTGCAACTCTCAGCTGGCTAGTGATTGCAGGTGTTTCTTCATAGGTCTGTGGACCACCTGAGTGCCTTCTTTGGTGAATTTTCCATGTCCTTTGCCCATTTTAAAATTGGCTTTTCCATTTTTTCTAGTTGAAGTTTTCTATAGATTTTGGAGAATAGTCCTTGTCCACTATCAGTGCCAAAAGTCGCTCTCCCCACCCCGTCTGTGGGTTCTCTTTTTACTTTTATGCGAAATTTTTGATGCTTCTATTGGCACAGTTTTAGGAGTCCTAGTCATCTATTATTTCTTCTCTGTGTGCATTTCATTATGTTTGATCGTGTGTTCAGGCCATATATTAGAGCCCCCAAGTTTGTCCCTATTTTTAAATTGATGATGTTTATTTTTCTAAGGTTTCCATTTATGTCTTAATCAAAGTCGTTTTTATATATAGGATGAGGTCCAGATTCATTCATTTTCAAATAGAAACACAATCTTGCCAGTACCATTTGTTGAAAAGACTATCTCTTCTCCGTTTAATGTGTTTCACTACTTTGTAAAAATAAAAAGGGTGTTTGTAGGTGATGGATTTAGGCGACGGATTGATAGGTTCTCTGTTCTGTCACAGAATACCAAATGTAGTGGTACCATGGTGTGTCTAGTGTATTTTGAGATTGTGATGTGAGGGGCCTTCTACTTTGTTCTCCTTCTTTAGCAGTGTTTGCTTATTCCGAGTCTCTTTTCTTTCCATATAAAGTTGGCGATTAGTTTTCCCTTCTCTTTAAAAAATGGTGCTAGGATCTGGATTGCAATTGCATTGTATTTAATAGATCATTAATGGTAGTATTGATATTATTTTCACAATGTTGTCTTCCTATTCATGAAAATTGTGTATTCTTCCATATATGTAGGCCTGTATGTTTTTGAGTATTGCTTTGTAGTTTTCTTTGTACAAATCTTTTGTTCCTCTGTTATAGCTTTTGGGTGACTATTGTAAATGGCATTGTTTTCTTGAGTTCTTTCTCAGAGCTCTCTTTATCAATACACAAAGATTCAATTTATTTTTGTATGTTAATGATATATTCTGCTACTTTTCTGAATCTTTCAGTTAGTTCCAACAATTTTCTTGTTGAGTTTTTAGGGTTTTCTAAATATAGAGTCATATCACCTGCAAATAGAGAGCTTTACTTCTTCTTTGCCAATGTGGATGCCTTTTATTTCTATTTGTTGTCTGAAGCTCACCCTCACACTTTCAGTACAATATTGAATAAGAGTGGTGATAAAGGGCATCCTGACTGGCTCCTGTTCACAAGGGGAAATGATGTCAGTTTCTCCCATTGAGTGAGAGGTTGACTTTTGGTTTTGCACTGTATACTCTTAATGATCAACTTATCTTTTTCTGAGACACCATTCAATTCATAACAGATTGCCAGAGAGTTGGACCTAGTCAATGTGAAAGCTTGGGCTAGCTTCCTCAGGTGTTAAATAAAATAGACCTGGAAATGCTGGCCTTTCTAAGGTATTGCGAAGTATTATCTATCCAAAACAAACAGAAAATCCACACACAAACTGTCATTACGTTCCCCAAGACTGCAAGTTTTTACAGAAGCGCAGTCTTTTATTTTTCCTTCCTTGGAGCAAGTAGTGAATTTGAACCACCAGCCCTGTGGTTAGAAGCCCAACTCACAGTACCTCTAGACAGTAGAACTAGTCAGTTCCTAGACCAAACTAGGGACTTCATAATTGGTATTTGTAATCATTATTACATTAAGGCCTAGCTCTTATCTCTGTGCAACAGTGAAAGGCAGTGCTAAGAGTAACGGCAATGAGAAACTAGTAACTTCAATGAGAAACTTACATTAAATGTCCTTTACTAAAAAAGAAATACTGAAATGAAATTGAGTGCATTTGATTCCTGTTTACTCAACCCTAACTGCTGAATGACTGTAGACATTTTTATCCTCTTGAAAACTTTTTCCCTCCATCCAGTAAACATTTATGGACTGCTTCTCTGACACTCTGTTTGGAGTTGAGAACACAGGAGGGAGTCCGTGGGTGGTATAGACGATTAACAAGCTCAGCTGCTAACAGAAAGGAGAGAGGTTCCAGTTCACCCAGAGGGGCCTTGGGGAGAAGGCCCCTTGATCTTCCTTCTGAACAATCAGTCTCCGATGGCAGTTCTATTCCGACACATGGGAGGTCCCCTGGAGTTGTAGTTATTTGCAGGATGGGGCACCGAGAGTAAGATTGTGCTACCAGAGGACAGACTAGCTGAGTTTCCCGCTCTGTGGAATAGACTTTGCTGGGAAGGCAGTGGGAAACCATAAGGAAATTTGTAAGCTATGGAATTTGGAGTAACTCGATCAGAACTGGACATTATATATGTTACAGTTTAGGTGACTTTCAAATGACTTTTCTACCACTGGGTCTTACTAAACCCTGAGCATTCTTTCTTAGACTCCAGTGTAAACTGTAACATATATAATGTACAGTTTCCTCATGAAGACCAGTTGGGATGACTTGATTATTTTGACATGCTCCTCTGCCTCTTACTCCTCCATCGTCCCAAATGGATTTAGTATAGATTCTCTGTCACAGAATGCCAAATTGACCATGCACATGATGAAATAACCCATACAAGCATGCTTGGTGCATAGTAGGCACACAATGATCATATCTTCCCCTCGCCCCTTTAGTGTAATCCCTGAAAGAAAAAGCCCACCGTGTGAAGTGCACATTGGGGCAAAACCCATGAAGAGGTGGTTGCTGGTCTTTTATGGCTACTGTTTGGTGTCGCTGACAGGATTTAGGTCACAGGAAGCTCCACAGACAGTTCAGTTTTAACCAGCCCCCTGAGGTTTCAGGAAGGGCAAGTGAAGGTCATAATCCTATCCCCCTCCCACCACCTCCATTCCGTACTGTCCCCAACTTGATTAATTTGTCTGGGCCTGCTTTCTCATGTCTATAAAACGAGTTTGAAGTTAACTGCTCTGCTAACACCACAAGGTCACCAAGAGGCCCCCAAGAGAGTGGGGACAAAACAAAATAATACTATGGATTATATCCATTAATAGCTACCTTGGGCCAGGCTCTGTTCTACGAAGGAGATATTATTACCACAATTTTATAAACAATGAAGTTGAGGCTTGGAAAATTAGATGAGCCACTGGATATGAAGAGGGAATAGGCTGTCCACTTCAGATGAATTCCCCACTCAAAAACCCAGTGGGTAGTAGGGAAGCATTGCCAGTCGCTGCAAACCTAGTGCATAGAAGCAGTACAGTATCGGAGGGAGTGCCAGAAGGAAGAGCTAGCTGCCTTCTCAAAATAATGTGAACCTTCTCAAAATAATGTGAAAATGGTGCAGATGGGCCTTCAGGACCTTCATTTGCTGATGGGACCTGACTCAAAATGAGAACAAACAGCTGCAAACAGCAATTAATAACTGGAACTTGGAATTTTAAAGAATGAATCTAGGAAAATCGGCAGTTGTCAAAAATGCAATGCAATGCACAAGGATTGACATTGTAGGCGTCAGTGAGCTGGACTGGACAGGTACTGGCTATTTTGAATCAGAAAATCATATGCTTTCCTATGCAGGGAATGAAACAATCAGGAGGAATGATATTGCATTCATCATGAAAAAAAGGCATTTCAAGGTCTATCTTGAAGTAAAATGCTGTCTGATAGGATAATGTTTATCTACATACAAGGACATTCAATCAATACAATTATTATTCAGATTTATGCACCAACCAAGAAAGCTAGTGATATGGATATTGAAGCATTCTACCAAAATCTACAGTCTGAAATTGATCAAGCATGCAGTCAAGATGCATTGTTAATTATTGGTGATTGGAATGAAAAAGTTGGAAACAAAGAGGAAGGAGCGTAGTTAGGAAAAATGGTTCTGGTAATAGAAATGAAGCCGGAGATTGAATGATAGAATTTTGCAAGACCAATAACTTGTTCATAGTAAATATCTTTTTTCAAGAACACAAAAGGCAACTGTACACATGGACTTCCTCAGATGAAATACACAGACGTCAGCTTGACTCCATCTGTGGGAAGAGAAGCTGGAGACGCTCATTCTAGGTGATATTCTAGGTGTCAGTGAGCTGAGCTGGACAAACCAGGCCAGGGGGTGACTGTGGAACTGACCCTTAATTGCTCATAAATAAGTTCAGGCTGAAGTTGAAAAAATGAAAACAAGTCCATTGGAGCCAATGTGCCTCCTTGAGTCTGTCCCACTTAAGATTGAGAACATCTCAAGAATAGATTTGACGTATTAAACACTAATGACAGAAGACCCGACGAGCTGTGTGAGGATAGTCCTTATTCATGAAGAAAGCAAATATCATTAGACAAGAAAGATCAAAGTGGGTGTCAGAAGAGACTCTGAAACTTGCCCTTAATGGTAGAGTAGCTAAGGCACATGGAAGAAATGATGAAGTCAAGTTGCTGAACACAAAATTTCCAAAGATAGCTCAAGAAGATAAAATAAAATAATTATAATAATATGTACAAAGAACTAGTGTTAGTAAACCAAAAAGGAAGAACATTCTTAGCATATCTTAACCTGAAAGAATTCAAGAAAAAAGAATCAACCCTTGAATTGTACTACTGAAAGATTCTGTGGGCAAAATATTGAATGATGCAGGAAGCATCAAAAGAAGATGGAAAGAATTCATGGTCACTGTACCAAAAATAACTACTTGACATTCCACAGTTTTAGTAGGTAGCATGTGAGCAAGAACCAATAATGCTGAAGAAAAAAGGTCAAGGTACACTTAAACCATTAGCCACAAACAAGGATCCAAGAATTGATGGAATAGCAATTGAAAGGTTTCAACAGCTGGGGAAGCCCTGGAAGCACTCACTTTTATGTCAGGAAATTTGGAAGACAGCTCCTTGGTCAACTGACTGGAAGAGATTTCTATTTGTACTCATTCCAAAGAAAGGTGACCTAAGAGAGTGTGCAAATTATAGAACAATATCATTGGTATCACATGCCAGTAAAATTGTGCTGAAGGTCATCCCACAATAGTTGCAGCAGTAAATTGACAGGGAGCTGCTAGCTCAGGTCGGATTCAGAAGAGGACATGAAACAAGGGATATCATTGCTGACATCAGATGGATCTTGGCTGAAAGTAGTTAATACTCGAAATGTGTTTACTTGTATTTCATCGATTATGCAAAGGCATTTGACTATGTGGCTCCTAACCAATGATAACCTTGAGGAGAGGGAATTCTAGAACACTTCATTGTGCTCATGCAGAACCTGTGCATGGATCAAGAGGCAGTTGTATGAACAGAATATGGGAATATTGTATAGCTTAAAGAAAACTGTGCATCGGGGTTGTATCCTCTCACTATATTTATTCAGTCTGTATAATGAGCAAATAATCAGAGAAGCTAGATTACATAAAGAGGAATAAGATATCAGAATTGGAGGGAGGCTTATTTACAACCTGCCAAAATACAGATGATACAGCCTTGCTTTCTCAAAGCGAGGAGGACTTGAAGCACTTGCTGATGCAGATCAATGATCGAAACCGTTAGTATGGAGTACAACTCAATATAAAGAAAATGAATTGAAATGTTTCAATAAGTCCTCACAACTGGACCAATAGCTACTATCATGATAAGCAGAGAAAAGATAGATGTTGCCAAGGATCTCATCTTTCTTGGATCCACAATCAATGCTCATGGAATCATTAGTCAAGAAATCAAATGATGGATTGTATTGGTAAACCTGCTGCACAAGACCTCTTTAAAGGGTTGAGAAGCAAGGATGTTATTTTGAGTAAAAAGGTCTATTTCATGCAAGCCATGGTGTGATAGGGTGCTGGTAGCTTAGTAGGTCACAAATTGGGCTGCTAACCACAAGGTTAGTAGTCTGAAGCCATTAACCACTTCCTGGGGGAAAGATGAGGCTTTTTAGTCTGGAGGAGTTGTTGTTGTTAGGTGCCATTGAGTTGGCTCTGACCCATAGTGACCCTGTGCATGACAGAACAAAACATTGCACAGTCCTGCACCATCCTCACAATGGTTCCTATGCCTGAACCCATTCATGCAGCCACTGTGTCAATCTATCTTGTTGAGGGGTTTCCTCTTTTTCATCCCCCTTCCACTTTTCCAAACATGATGTCCTTCTCCAGGGACTGGTCTCTCCTGACAATATATCCAAAGTTTATAAGATGAAGTCTTGCCATCCTTGCCTTTCAGGAACACTCTGGTCTTACTTCTTCCAATACAGATCTGTTTGTCCTTTTAGCTGTCTATAGTACTTTCAATATTCTTCTCCAGAACAATTCAAATGCATCTACTCTCCTACAGGTTTCCTTATCCAATGTCTACCTTTCACATACATATGATGCAATGGAGGATACTATGGTTTGGGTCAGATTCACCTTAGTCCTCAATACTTGCTCTTTGATACTCTAAAGAGGTCTCGTGCAACAGCTTTGCCTTATGCAACTCGTCTTTTGATCTCTTGACTGCTGCTTCTGTGAGCTTTGATTGTAGATCCAAGTAAGACAATATCCTTGACAACTTTAGCCTTTTCTCTATTTATCATGATATTAACCATTGGTCCAGTTGTGAGGATTTTGATATTCCTTACATTGAGTTGTAATCCATATTAAAAGCTGCAATCCTAGATTTTCATCAGCAAGTGCTTCAATTCCTCTTAATTTTCAGCAAGCAAGGTCATGTCATCTGCATATTGCACATTGTTAACAAGCCTCCACCTATCTTGATACCACATTCTCCATTTAACCCAGCTTCTCTGATGATTTCCCAGCATAGAGATTGAACAAGTGTGGCGAGAGGACACAACCCTGATGCACACTTTTCCTGATTTAAACCATGGAGTATTCCCTTGTTCTGTTTGTACAACTTCCTCTTGATCCATATGAAAGTTCTTCATGAGCACAATGAAATGTTCTGGAACTCTCACTCTTCTCAAGGTTATCCACAGCTTATTATGGCTTGCACTGTCGACTGCCTTTGCACAGTCAATGAAACATAAATAAACATCTTTCTGGTATTCTCTGTTTTGAGCCAAAGCCATCTGACATCAGCAATGATATCCCTTGCTCCACATCCTCTTCTTAATCTGGCTGGAACTTCTGGCAGTTTCCCATCAATGTACTGCTGCAAGTATTGTTGGATTCTCTTAAGCAACATTTTTCTTGCATGCAATATCAATGATACCCTTGTACAGTCTGAGCTTCTGTTGGGTCACCTTTCCTTGGAATGGGTGCAAATAGGAATTTCTTTCAGTCACTTGACCAAATAGCCGTCTTCCAAATTTCCTGGCACAGAGGAGTGACTGTTTCCAGTGCCTCTTCAGCTTTCTGAAACATTTCAATGGGTAATTCCATGAATTCCTGGAGCCCTGTTTTTGGCTAATGTATTCAGTGCAGTTTCAACTTCTTTCTTCAGCAGTATTGGTTCTTGCTACCGCCTGAAATGGTGGATGGTTGACTAGATCTTTTCGGTACAAAGAGTTACAGTAAGGAGTTACAGTCTCGGAAACCCACAGTAGCAGTTTTCCCCTGTCCCCAGGGTTGACATGAGTCGGAACTGACTCGATGGCAGTGGGTTTGGTTTTCACATGCAGGTGAAAGTTGGACATTGAGTGGGGCGGGAGTAAGGGTTCTAAAATTGATTGGGGTAATGCATGTACAACCCTTCTTGTTATGCTTGAACTATTGCATTGTGTGATATGTAGATTATATGCCTATAACACTGTTAAAATTGTTTTAAATGAATAAAACTGTAAAAAAAAAAAAAAAAGAAAGTTAGATATTGAATAGGCAAGACCTAATGGCACTTGATGCATTTTAATTATGGTACTGGAGAATAATATTAGAAGTACCACAGACTGCCAAAACCATAAGCAGATCTTTCTGGGAGAAGTACAGTCAGAATGCTTCTTCGGGGTAAGGATTGGGAGACTTTGACATGTTATGCAGAGACCCCCTCCCTGGAGAAGGACATCATGCTTGTTCAAGTGGAGGGCCAGTGAACAAGAGGCAGGCCCTTGACCTCTGGCTACACAGGGGAATAGGAGAATGCGACTCCTCCCTAGCCCAAGGCCTATTGCCATGAAGGCAGAGGTCAGAGTTGCCTCTACCCTCCATTATTCTTTATCTAGCCTGATACCAACAATTTCTCTCACAGCCCCCAGTTTTTCTGCTGGGCTCAGTAATCCATTACAGTGGCTCCACAGACACTAGTCATAATTAAGGGTGTTTACTAGGAAGGTAACAGGTTACCAGGAGTCTGATAACTAAGCAGTAAGGATACAGTCTTCGGTTCACAGCAATACCTCTCCTCAGTCAGCAGCCAAGTTTCTCTCCAGTTCTCAGCCTCTCAGCCATGTGGCCTCTTGACCTCCGTCTCCTGTCTATCAGGAAGGCAGCCCATTGCTCTGCCTCACGTGTCTCATAGTGTCAGCACTGCTCCTTTGTTCCATCTCATGGTCTCCTTGCCTCAGCCTCTGGTCTTGGCCCGGGTTCTCTGTCCCAAGGTCTCTGTGCCACAGCCTCTGTGGCCTCTGGTCTTGGCCTCCCAAACTTCAGACAGAGATCTCAAAGGTGCTTTACTGTGGATTCTCTTTTTCCTCGTCCTGGGATTTTTCTCTGCGTTCCTGCTTCCCTTTACAGCCAGGGGAGTGGCAAGTAAAAATTGACCAATCCTATCAATTAATGTTATACCCTATTAGCATAGCCTCAAGCAATCATTTGGTAGGTGTGATAGAGACATGGGTAGAAGAGCCATATTAGGAAATTTCACTTCTCTACAACCACCAAGAGGCCCAGAGTGCTCTGGCTGGACCAGGATGTAGACCCAGGTCGTTTGGTGCCACAGCCCTAGCATTTTTGACATCCACACTAAGGTGCCATGACCCTTTGTCCCTTAGAAACCATCGCTGCCTCCGGAGCTTTTGCACACCGATGCAGGTATTCTAAAAATGGGTGTGGAAAGCCGGAGGAAGGAAGGAAAGCCTGGGAGAGTCTTTCCTAGCGTCCTTTCTGGCTGTCCCACTGGAGACCTCTCCCCCCTTTCCCCCCCTCCCTGTGTCTTCTAGATGCACTCTGGGAGATGGCTCATCATTCTGTATTGAAATGGCATGTTACCTGTCTAAGGAGTTCTGGTGGCACAGTGGGTTAAGCATTGAGCTGCTACAGAAGGTGGGCAGTTTGAACCCAGAAACTGCTCCTAAATCAGGGAGAAAGATGAGTAAGATTTATAGCCTCAGACACTCAGCGGAACAGTTCTGTTCTGCCCTACAGGATTGCGATGAGTTAGAGTGGACTTGATGGCAGTGAATGCGTGGTTTTTTGGGTTTTTTTTGGTGGGGTGCAATTATCTGTCTCTTTACAGAAGCTGGGAGCTGCTGAGCACCAGGTTTGTGTCTAGCTCATGGTGAGATCCCTGTAGGGTCTAGGACAGTGCCTGGCACGTGCTGGTGTTAGGTGCCATGGTGTCAGCTGGACTCTCGATGACCCCAGAGCACATTGGAAGGAACACTGCCTGGTCCCACGCCATCCATATATTAGGTGTGGGTTGGGCCATCGGATCCAGATGGTTTTCACTGGCTCACTTTCAATTAATTTTTGTGGAATATATTTTTTTCTGTCACTTGCCTGAATGTTCTGCCCAAACTCTCCTTAGTCAAGAGGTCTAAAGCAAAGGCCGTGGGAAAGTTCCAACGACTGTGGACCACATGCTAATGGAGAGCCACTGAGAGGCCAGTGTGCTAACTGTGGCCCAGGTGCCCTTTCACTGCCTGATTGGGCGTAGTGGTGGGGTGGCCCATGCCCTCCCTTCCATGGGTTCTGGAGCTGGTGACTGATCAGAGATCACTGGGCATAAGTGCTGCTGTGACGAAGCTTAGGACTTGCTGAGTGGTCCTAGGTGCGGAGGGGAACTATATGAACAGGAAGGCTTGAGTTGGGAACACCCAGATAGTGAGTGCCCTTTCTACAGGTCGCTGAGAACTGCAAGCCCCAAGCACACTGAGCAACTGGTTTCTTGTCCTCGCCTCAGGCAGAGAAAGTGGAGAAACCTGTCCCGGCACCGCCCAGGGGTGGGCGGGGGCGGGGCCTGTCCGGAAAGGAGCTGCTGGACCAGTTTTATTGCTCTTGGACCGGATGCAGGGTCATGACTTGGGCGGAGGCAGGAGAAATGCCCTCCCTGGGCACACCTGTAAATCTTACAGGGCCACACTGGCTTTGGGGTGATATGACCCTTTGGGGCTCTGGGTCGGCGGTCACCGGGCATGAGACTTCCAACTGCTAGCTAAGTCATAAGAAAGGCAGCGAATCGGCTGACTGGCCCAAAAAGGATTTTTCGATCAACCTGCCCAGCAGATGAAGGAAAACAGGAAAGGGGCCGTGCTCAGCAATACCATGGGGGCAGACTCGCCAGGGTCCTGATTTTCCATCCGTGTGGTTTTCGCCTCAGCCCTGAGCAGTTTGGTGGGATGTGACTGGTACAGTTGTGTGTTGAATCCTCTCCCCTGGCAACCCTTTTGGGTTCTTGGGTAAAGTGACTTCACCTATCTAAGCCTCAGTTTCCCCAGATGCAGACTGAGAATACCCACTTTAAATCTGTTGGGCGAGGGTAGGTGCTCAGGACATTGAGAGTCTCTTTCATCCCTTTGCTGAGGGTCAGGTATCCATTCCAGCCCTAAAGACACTCCTCACAGGTGCCAGGACCATAAGGGGAGGCAGGGTGGGGCGTGGGGTGGGGGGGCCTGGCCTGACAGTCATTCTCAAATCAGGCAAGCCTCAGTTTGCCCGTCTATCCAATGGGGTGTGTGGCTTGTGAGCGGATTCCTCAGCCTGCCCTGGCGTGGTGCTTCCGTAATCCTAGAAGGTAATTTCAACGCATTCTTTCACTCGCATATTTATTTACCTATTTATCCACAGATTCTTATCCGGCAGAGGCCGCCTCTCATCCCCAGAGGCGATATTCCTGGGCCAGCCAGCATGCGTTTCAACCTTACAAGGGCAGCGTCGGGCCGGCTACTGTGGCAGTGGCTGGCCTTCCTCCTGCAGGTCGGCCCCGCTCCAGCCCACCTGGCAAGCCCAGAGCGGTAGGCGGCGACCGATTCCTCCGCGATCCACAGCCGGCAGCCTGCTATACCCTCACCCTCACGTAGGGACCCCCGGGAGCTAAGAGAAGGGGAGTGGGGCATGTATAGGGACCCCCGGGAGCTAAGAGAAGGGGAGTGGGGCATGCATCAGGCCCTGGCCATCTGGACAAACACCCCCCCCCCTCTTAGCGTTTTCATCCAGTGAGCCCCCAGCGCTGGGCAGGCCCGGGACAAACATCATCTGGAATCCTCCCAGCCACCCTCTTAAAGTGTTCTCCCATTTCACAGACGGGAAACAGGCATCTTGCTGGCGGGGTAGTGCCGCAGTGGGCAGTTCTAAACCACCGGCCACTCTGCGGGAGAAAGACAGGCTTTCCACTCCCGTAAGGAGTTGGTCCCAGAACCCCCACCCCACCCCCCACCCAGGGCAGTTCCACTCGCCCCATACTCTCGGAGTGGGCATGGGCTTAGTGGCAGTGAGTTTGATGGGCTCCACCAAGGTTCCACAGACAAAACGTGGCCGGAGAGCTTCTAACCGGATAGGTCTGGTGGCAAAACCCAGTTTGTTTGGTTTTTTCCCTGACTACACCTGTCACTGGTGAGTTGTAAAGGTTTTAACGGAGAAGATTAAAATATATCCCCAATGAATCACAGATTCACTAACGACGATGGTGATGAACATAAAACTTCACAGTTTAGTTGACATTTAGTTGACAGGCTGGTTTCTACATCAAGATCTTTCGCTGAACAGTGCAGAAAGAAACCAAGTTGACGACGCCGTCCTCTCTATTTTGCAGATGAACCAACTGAACCCCCCTCCCCCCACCTCCCCACCCCACCCGCCATCCCACCCAGAAGGATAAACAGGGTGGGAGGAGAACGGAAATTCCTAGCCTCCCAGCCTGGGATGCTTTTCCCTGGAAGAGGGGTTTTGTTTACAAACAGGTTTCTTCCCGGATATCTGCAATTTGTTTGCAGTTCCCCAGCCAGATGCGGGCGATTCTGAACTGAAGGTGACAAGTGCGAGTGGGGCAGAAAGCGAAAGGGACAGGAGGGTGACCTACGTGCAGGGACTGTGACGGCAGGGCTGTGACAACTGCTAGGCGGCGCGCTCCTGGGGTTCCCTCTGGGCTGCCCTGCGCGGGCGGGCAGTACACCCCACCCCACCCCACCCAGCTCCTCCCTGCCGCTCTGCCTGGAGTATGCCTGAAAGCTGCGGGCAGCGCTCCTGCACTTGGGCCAGCTAAGGGTTTCCAGAGGAGCGGCAAATCGGGGGAGGGGGGAGGGGGGTGAGCGGGGGTGGGGTGGGAAAGGGGAAGGCCCCCAATCCTAGTTCAAGCAGAGGGCAGGGCGACCAGTGGTAGGCAGGTTGGGCACACTGAGGCTTCAGAGACCAGTGACCTTTTCCCTGGAGACCATGGGTCCTCAGACCGATGGTCCAATCCCGCCTTAAATGCTAACTGTATGGCCTTGAGAAAGTATTTAACCACTCTGAACATCTTCGTCTGTAAAACCTCAAGTCATTGTTGTGAGCTGTAAGTCTATGTCTGTGTGTAAAGGCTTAGAACGTTAAACAAAATCCAGTGGCGTTTTATTTTTATTATTAGCTGGGTCTGGGTAGGAATGTATGTTACAGCAGTAACTTCCTTCATGGCCTGAGCAGGTTTGCTGAACTCATTTCCTTCCACTGCCCATAGGTCACAGCGTGGTGGTGAGGCTAGGGTGAGGTTCCCAGGCCTTGGAAGTCCCCAGATGATTATGTTTGCAATGCTTATTGGGCAGCTGTCTTAGGTACTTTATGTGTCTGAGCTCATTTATTTAATTCTATAATTACAGTATGAGCCAGATTTAGTATTGCCCCATTGCACAGGTAGAAAACGGAGGCACAAGGAGGTAAAGTGATTTTTCTAAGGACACACAGCTACTTTGTGGGATTTGAAGCCACAAAATGTAACTCCACATTCCAGGTCCCTAACCACTGTAGGGTGTGTCACGCACTGTGGTAGGCAGTGGAGTACAGTCAGGATAAACTCTGCTTGCTGAAGGGTAGGAGTTTCAGTTACATGTGCTTAATGTTGCATGCATTTTATTATAGTTTATATAATAAAGTACCTGCTTTTTACACACACACACACACACACACACACACACAGAATAATAATTAAAAAATGCTGTTGAGTCAATCGATTCCAACTGAGAGAGATCTTATATGACAGGGTAGAACTGTACCACAGGGTTTCTAAGTGTGTTAGTCTGGGTAGACTATAGAAACAAATTCATAAACACGCATATGTATATAAGGGAGAGTTTTATATACAAGAGGAATTGTACATTAAGAAAACATCCCAACCCAGTCCAGTCCAAGGCCATACGTTTGATATTAGCCCATATGTCTGATACCAATCTATAAAGTCCTCTTCAGACTCATGAAAACACATGCTATGAAGCCAAATGCAGGACGATTACAATCCAGTGGGTAGAAAGTGGTGTTGTAAGAATCTCAGTGCTGGCAGGGGTCACTTTGTGGCTTCTCCGGCTTAGAGGTCTGGTTGGGTCCATGTGGCTTGTTTTCTGCAATGTCTCCCAGGGAGTAGCAGAAGAAGGTGTCTTCCGACTCCAAGAAGGAAGGACCAGATTTCCCAGAATTCTCAGGAGAAGGCCATGCCCACACAGAAGTCTCATTGGCTATCTCAAGATTGGCACCCTAGACTCCACCCCTAGACTCTTAATCCTTAAATTGACACCAGATCAGGTGACCACCACACCAAGACTGGAAATCTTTATGGAAGTGGCTGGTGGGTTTGAACTACTGTTTTTTTGGTTAACCTGTGCTTACCTGGAGCATGGCCACCATGACTCCTTCCCACAGTAGGGGATTCAGTAGTTTCCCTTCTGTAGTGTATTTGCCATCTAGATAGAAGTGCTTACCTGGAGTATTACTTGGGTTTTAGGCATTTTCGTTTCCTAGTACGGGCTCCAGGACCCCTGGCTGTGTAGTGGGTTAGTCAGCTGTTTGAAACCACCAGCCATAAAGCGTTTCAGTCTCAGAAACCCACCGGGGGAGTCCTACCCTGGCCTGCCCAGTCAGAGTCAGCAGGAGTTGGAGTGGACTCGATGGCAGGGAGTAGGTGACACACACACAGGAGCCCCCTCCCCTCACCCCACTGTGTTTGTGGTCGGTCTTTCCAGTTAAAAAGACTGAAAGCAGCAGACAATTAAGGTTTAGACCTTTTGATAATAATTGCTTCTGCCTCTGAGAATTACTGTCTGCACTCTGGGGTGCCCAGAAGTGAGGGTGAATTTACTGTATTTATCCCTTCATTTCCAAAGCAGCTATGACCACAGCATTTTTAGTTCAAGATGCAATTCTCCCTTTCCTACCCTCCCTCTTTAGGGTCCCCGTGGTAACTCTTGCTGTAAATGGCTAATACTATTAAACATAGAATGAGGATCTTTCTGTACCACAAGTGTAAGCTGTTGCTAGACTCATTGCTTAAATGTTATGATCATTTCAAGCGTGGCTTTTGCATTTGAAGCTTTGAGTTAAATGTGGATAGTAAGGAGAAAAAAATACAAAGTTCTAATGATTGGAAATGAAAATGTGCACTGGGTAGATTTCCAGAGTTGTAAAAATTAGCTTTGAATTTTAAAACATTTTCAACCTGCTATGGTTCCAGGAAGTATACACTAAGCCCCCATCATTTATCTTGGCTGTATTCTAAGGGTCAAAACTGCCATTAGACAATTTAACCATTTAAAATAGTGACAAAGTGTGAAAATGGTCTGTTTCTGTCAATTGATAAAATAACCCATGGAGGGTACCCAGCACATGGCCGAGGCTCAGGGGGAAGCTATCGTGAACAGGGGCTGGGATACGTAGGGAACTTTGGAGATGTCAGATCCAACTGATGTTTATTAAACATTTACTATGTGCCAGTGTTCAAAGCAGGAAACCAGTTGCTATGGAGGCAATTCTGTCCCCTATATATATCAGAGTCGAATTGTGTCCCCTGGAGTATTTATTGATTTATTTATTTGGTCTGTATAAGAAAGAGCTTTATATAAAGAGTAATTGTACATTAAGAAAACATCCCAGCCCACTCCAGATCAAGCCCATAAGTCTGATATTAACCCGTATGTCCAATACCAGTCTATCAAGTCCTCTACAGACTTATGAAACACATTCAATGATGCCAAATTCAGGAAGATCACAGACCAGTGGGTGGGAAGTCTTGTGGATCCAGTGGTGTTGTAAGCATTTCGGTGCTGGCAAGGGTCTCCATGTGGCTCCTCCAGATCAGGGCACTAGTGTAGTTCCATGTGTCTTGTCAGCTTCAATGTCTCTAAGAAGTGAGTCTGTGTCCTGCCTCCCTGGAATTTTTAATGTCTGATTTTTTTTTCTTTCTTTCTTCTTGGCAAGATTGCCAGACCTCTCCTCTGAAGTACCCCTGAGTGGACTGAACCACCAGCCTTTGGGGTAACAGCCGAGTGTGTGAGCCATTTATGCCACTCAGTTTATAAGTGCATTACTTAAACCTTTCCATGAACTTGTTAGGAAAGTATGTTATGGATGAGGAAGCTGATGCTCAAAAAAAAAAAGTTCCCTAACTGCTCATCCTGTCCAGGGAGTGAGGGCCCAGTCTGGATTGGAACTGGAATCTGAATCCGAGTTTAGTGTATGCTTCCCTGGCCTGCTTTTCCCTTTCTGCCCAGCCATCCCTCATCTGAGAGCTGGAGCTAAAATCAGTAGGGGCTTTATATCACCTCAGTCAGGGGTTATCTGCCCCCTTTATAATCTGGATAAACCACTCTGGATTAACCTGTAAAATTCACACCCTCTTTTAATGAATTCAACTTCAAAATAAATTGAGTCTCATGATTTAAAAACAAATAAAAGCAAAGAGATAAAGTTCTCAATATCTTGTGTTTAAACAAGCCTCCCAGAGCTTCTCATTTCCCCTCCACCTCCCCCCCTCTCACCCCCCACTAGAAAGCTGCCAATTGGCACAAGCCCCTGCCCCACCCCACCCAAGTCAGTTGCTTTGGAGGACTTGAGCCTGGGGAGGCATAGCGTGCTGGAGACTGACTGTCTGAGCAGCACTTGGCCTCATGTGTGTTTCACTCCAAGTCCTGTGTCTCTTAACACCCTGCTTCCCTGACACCCTAACCCCAGCCTGATCTCTCATCACCACACCAAGGCTCAGGGACCGCACGCCAGGCCTTTCCTACCCAGGATTTCCCAGGATTCAAGACTCCTGCTTTTCTTCAGACTGCTCCTGTGCTTGCATTGCCCTCACTCCCCCTCGTTTCCCGTTTGCCTGGTGAGCTCCCACTCAGCAAGGTTCAGCTGAAATGCCACTTCCTCAATGAAGCCTTTCTGGACTCCCACCTACATCCAAATAAAGGGAAGCAATTCTTCCTTCGTGTCTGCCTACAGAGCTGCAGAATTATCTCATGGCGTTCATGAACACTTTATGTCCTTATTTGTTTCTGTGATATGCTGCGTTCTCCAGAGAAGAAGAACCAGCATATATATATATTCTCACTGTCACTGAGGCTATGCTGATTCACATCAACCCCCTGTGGTTTTCTGAGACTATAACTATTGCAGGGGAGGTTCGGGGGAAATGGGGAGCTAATAACAGTGAGTACAAGAAAGAAGAAGTGTTCTAAAATTGATTGTGGTAATGCTTGTAAAACTTTTCTTGGTATGATCAAACTTGAATTGTATTACATGTGGATTATATGCCAATAAAACTGTTCATTAAACAAGGCTATTCACATCCCTGGTCTATAGTCAGAGGAGATTCACTAGATGCTTAATCCACATGTATTTCTCTTCATTTTTTAAACTGAAACAACTTTAAAATAGGGCAAAAGGGAGATCAAATGATAAAATATTACATTTTAACCTAACTATATCTGCCATAATCCACTTCACAATGCTCTGCTTGATAACAAAGGTATTCACATTCCTTGACTATGATCAGAAATGATTTACCTGTGGCTTAATCTATATGTGGATCCTGCAAATGAAGTTTGGATTTCCACTGTCATCCATAGCCTTCTGAAAACCAGGTGTTCAGAATGTAAACTCTGATACCATTTCATCCGTCAGACTCGGATTAGATTATCTACAACCCTTGGATCACACAGGCTGATGTGCTTCCTTCATGTGGATTTAGTTGACACCCAAATTCGATGGCTGCTTGTTTGAAGACAAACCTTGTAGGACCCCCAGATGCCAAGCTTTCTGATAGTTGGGCACCATCTAGTTCTTTGCCACACTTTGCTAAAGCACCCATATCTTCAGTGATCTCTTCAAGAGGGTGAGCTATATAGGCATTTTTATCCAGAAAGTGACTCAAATAGTTATAAAAGTGGGTAAGTCCAAGTCCAGGCAGGTTCTAAGTCTGTGGGTCAGATGTTAGGTTGGAGGCTTCTCCTAACTCTAGTAGCTTCATGTGCTGATGAGCCCAAGATATACAAGAAGACATTGGTTGGTGGCTACAAAGGTGAATGAATCCAAGTTTGGCAAGTCAGGCTGCTGCTAACTCCTAGGATCAATAGGCAATGTGGCAGGCTATTGACTTAAGTCTAAAGAACCTGAGGTTGATGAGGCAAATGCAGTGACCAGGCCTTGCAGAAAGCAAGCACGCTTTTCTACAGTGTCTATTTATATTGGGAGCAGGCTACACCCTTGAGGAAACTTCTTTTCAATATATTGCATCAGGGCTATGATCTGAGTAAGAGTGTTGTATCCCACTCTAATTTTCTCATACCTGATTGGCTGTGATAACATTGTGTTAGGTCAGGTCATAGAGGATTATTAGGTTTTAACTGCTAAGCCGGTGAATATCTTGGCTCAGCTAAGTTGACATAAACTTAACTATCAAATGTGGCTAAATCACTCAACACCTATGACGTCCCTGGGTACTCTACCACTACTGCTACCAACATGATGGCGGTTAGAATGGAACCATATCTTTCATTCCTTCAGGAAACCAAAGATAAAACAAAACACAAAAGACCATGGCTGTAGAGTCAATTTTAACATATGGTGACCCGTATGTCTGATATAAAGCAAACACCCAGCAAATGTGTATGAAATAAATACAGGTGTGTACATATATAACACTGAATGTCACCATTACATTAATTTATTTGTAACAGTCATGAGTCTGAAGGCATTCCACTCTCATAGATAACTATATTTATTGAAGCAGCAAAGGAAGGATTAATTTCATGAGCAATAAGCTGAGGAGAAGTTTTATTCATTCATTCTGTGTTGATTCAAGCTGTGTTGATTAAAAAAGTATACATGGAGCATCTTTAGCTCTCCAACCGCATGACCAGTCACCAACCCTTAGTCTTTTAAACTCATCTTGAAGAATGTGAGGGGGCTTCAAAAAATTCATAGAAAAAATGGAATTAAGAGACAATGGAATTTTCCCATGAACTGTTTGAAGCACCTTTCCCCTACCCCACATGCAGTGAGCGAGGCAGAGAAAGGCTCTGCCCTTCCTGAGTTTCCAGGTTTTTTTGAGAACATCATCAGTGTATCAGTAAGATGGTGAAAACAGTGTGAAGAAAGACCAAGATTACGAGATCACACATGAGGGGTGGTGGGTCGGACTGTAGATGCAGAGCTTGTATGGGTTGAATAATGTTCTCCCAGTAGCTATGTTGATGTCCTAAGACCAGTACAAGAACACATGACCTTGTTTGCAAGCAGGGTCTATGGAGATGCTCAGCTTCCAACATGAGAGGCGTTCTTATAAAAGAGGAGAAGAGACTCAAAGAGAACCACTTGGGAAAGGCAGAACAGGAGTCAGACATTCTCTGATCTCAAACCACTCACGTCGTGGTACTTTGTTACGGCAGTCCTATGAAACCAATATAGGAGATCAGCAACGACTCTTTGAGGAGATGGCATTTGGGTGGCAAGCTGAATGCCAGGAAGGGAAGAGCCAGGAGAAGGTCTAGAGAGGCAGGTATATTCTATCTAAGTAGAGGGAGCGAACGCTCTGAGGCAGCAGCAGGCTGGGCACCTCAAGGGATGCTTGGCCAGTCGCTGGGCTAAGTCTCAGGTTGTTTTCCGTGACAGCTGCTGGAGTCATGTGATAATTACCAAAATTGGTAATTTGGAGTAAGATCAGACAATATACCTTGTTCGGAGTTCATCCCAGCTGTCTATGGACAAATGAATGAATGGATGGAGCGTGGACTACCAGCACTTTCACTGCTTTTCCTTAGCAGCAAAAGGAAGGCTCATAGGGCAAAATAGACCAGTCTGTCTTTAAAGTCATTCTGAATGACCCAAGTAGACCAAAGAGCAAGTGTCTGGGTGTGTAACACAGGTTATGTTTTAAGATTTCGTCCTTAAAAATGGATCTGGGAAATCCATCCCCAGTTGATTTAACTGAGATGTCAATGTTACTGTGGCTCTAACCTTCGGGAGATAACTGAGATAAATGCCACTTACTTCAGTGACCTCCTGCATTGTGATCCTTTAGAAGGGCCCCGGAGGGGGAGCAACACCCAGGAGTGGACTATTCAGTAAGTGATAAGCAAGGTACCCTTACTTCCTGGGTCTCCATCTGGGTCAGGGATTCTAAATTTGCAAAGAGGCTTTGATTCTGCTATGTGGTTGGGAGAGAGACAGATGCCCATCATAACAAGAAACAGAATCTTTGATGTGGTACAATAAAAAGCAAACAAACATGAAAATGTTCACCACTGATTAGTAAGCACAGTGAAGCACATGTGTGTTTTTTTTGGTGGGGGGGTGCAACCTGACACTGCTTATGTCCCGGGATTGTTCCCACACAAGACTAGGGAGTTGGGATTTCATACCAACCCAACACCAAACTCACTGCCATTGAGTTGATTTTGACTCATTGAGACCCTGCTAGGTCAGGGCACAACTGCCTCTGTGGGTTTTGAGACTGTACAGTATTATGGGATTAGAAAGCCTTATTTTTCTCCCTAGGAACATCGGTTGGTTTTGAACAATTGACTTTGAGGTTAGCAGCCCAATACACCTGACAGTTCTCCCAAGAATATCTGTAGGTACTGACCACTGAAGGCATGCCAGAAACCTCTCCATCTCTTCCCCTACTGCCATGGCATGCATGCTGCTTTGGTGTTGAAAGCTTGGGCCACTGGTATTTCAATGTCCACCCATGGAGAACAGATTTCAGTGGAGCTTCGAGACACAGACAGACTAAGAAGAAAGACCTGATGATCTACTTCGGAGAATTGTCAATGAAAACCTTAAAGATCACAATAGACTATTGTCAGATGTAGTTCTAGAGGACTAGGCAGCATGTCATTGTTATGCATACTGTCATGGTTGGTGATGTGACAACCCAACAAAGGCTAACTCCTGACTTTGTCACTAACTAGTTGTGATGTCAGGGAAACCATAACTTTGTTAAAACCTGCATCTCCTTTCATCCATGAAAGAGAGATAATCCCTGATCTGCCAAGTTCACAGGGACTTAATGAAATAATGGACAGAAAACACCTTGTAAGTTGTTGAGTGCCAAAAGTAAAATAAGGCGCTACCAGCTCTTCTTTGTTATTGTTATATTCTCCAAGTCTCTGAGAAAACTCTGCGTGTGGACGTGCTTATTCCTTCCTCCTCAGGCTGCCCCTGGGGTCAGGACAGGTGTTTCCATGTCAGAGAGGCAATGCTTGCTCATCCGGCTGCCCCGTGACCCGACCCCAGATGTGTTGCTTAAGGTCTTTGAGCACCCCCTTGCAACTCAAAACAGTGAGCCCCACCAGAAGTCTAGGAAAAGACCCAAGCAGCAGAGCACATGTGTCTCTAGTATAGGATCCAGTAAATAGGAGTTCAGTAGATGCCAGTTAATTCCCTCAGGGACCCTCCTCCCTGCTTGGATTCACAGACTTAACATTCTCAATGAGACAGTGGTGGTGGTCGCGGCGGCAGCTTTACATGACTGTCACATGCCAAGCCCAATCATGGTGAGTTGCACAAGCACCTTTTTAAGGTGACCAGATTTTAACATTGGTAAAGCGGGACACCAGTGGGACACCATTGATAAAACTCATATCCTGGCAAAATAGCTACATGGCAGTCGAAAACCGTATACCCTAGCTTGTCATGCATTCTTTCCAAAAATTGGGACTTTTAAAAAATGCCGTGGGATTGGGGAAAAATTGTTAAAAATCAGGACTGTCCCGCCAAAAGCGGGGCGTCTGGTCACCTTAGCCCTTTCTCCTTTAAGTTGTGAAGGTCTTAAGGAGGTGATCTGTGGCTGATGGTTCAAACACCAGTGCTGGGTGGGCATGCACTTCCGGGCACAAAGCTGGGGGTGACAGAGGGGCATGGGCACGGACACTAGGCTATGGCAGATCTGTTCAAATCTCCCTTTACTGCTCCTTGTGGTGGAACACTGAACAAGCCATTTAATATATATTGAACCTCGGTTTCTTCATCTGACAAAGAGCCACCCGGCGGCAAAAATGTAAAGGGTTTTGAAGGTGGCCTGGAGATAATGTATGTGACATGACTAGTGTGCTACCTGGCACACAGTAGGCCTTCGTGAGTAATTGTTGAGGGAAAGCCCTGTCCAGGATCATCTTCTGGCAGGGCAAGGCTGGTTTTCTCCTGAATAGGAGGAACTAGACAACCAGTGTTCACAGGCCGTGCACA
>NW_022104341.1:67768826-67770186 GCF_000313985.2 Echinops telfairi | reverse complement strand
GGAGGGAAGAGTGCTTTAGCCCTGACATTGTTCAGAATGGCCTGCACCTGGGGGCAGTAAAAATCAGACTGGTGTTGGTACATTTTGCCATATGTTCAAAGTTGTCCACAGGTATGTTATTGTTGTGTGCCCTCAAGTCAATTCCTGATCATAGACACCCCATGTGACAGAGCATCTGTGCCCATGGGGCTTCCTTGACTGTAATTGTTATCTTTCGCCAACCTCTTCGTTGGCAGCTTTATGCCTCAGCATTGTGCTACCAGGGCTCCTTTGGCTACTGACAGTGCAACCCTTCCGATCTGTGTCCAGGGGGGGCCGTTCTTACCTCTCTACCCTCAGTTGACTCTTGGCTCTAGACAGAGAGAGAGAGACAGACAGACAGAGAGAGAGACAGAGAGAATGAATGAATGAGAATAAGAAGATATGAGGTCATTACAAGCTGAGGGAAGCTCTTGGCCCCGCGGAAGCAAAGCCACTCACTCAGATGTGTGTTGGGGCTGTAGCAGACTGGGAGGTGGGAGGGGAGGTTGCCCTTGAGGCTGCTCTTGTCGGAAGAGGAGGACCAGGTCAGGATGGGCTTGTCAGGCAAAGGGGACAGTGTGTGCCCAGGCAAACTACATGCCCTCTTCTGGGGACCTCAAGGATGAGGGTTTGATTGGAGCAGACCAACAGGGTACATTCCATTTAAAACTCGTCCAGGGAAGCCTAGGGGGGGAGTCCCCCACTCCCCCCGCTCAGTTTCTGAAGAAGAGACCAGCCTGGGCCGCTGGCCTTCCAAGGACACTGCTTGGTGGAATCCTGTCTTGGCCCACATCCATTAGGACATTTCTCAGGGAAAGCCCTTGGACCAAGAAGCCTATTTTTCTTTTCTTTGGCAACTATGGCACTCTCTGTGAAAACAAAGGGATTTGGATTCTGTTCAGGAAAAATGGAACCTACAAACAAATAGCCCTGGAAAATCTGTGCCTCACTCTCCTTTCCAGGTCAGGCCCACGGGGAGCCCCGCCCTCTGCTTTCTAGCGGGAGGCACCTCCTTGGCCCTCTGCTGTGTACAGTCTCTGACTCCCCCAAGCAATGCCTCCTTGCCTGGCTCTCTCAGCCCTGCTGCTCAAACCCCAAGTCCCTACCTGGCGTGTTCTTCTCCCTGTGGGTGGGCATTCAGCATTCTCGACATAACCCCCTCACTTTTGGTTCCCCTGGATGAGGAGTTGTCATTCTTGTTCTTCAAACTTAAATATTCTTCCTCTTTCTCATATACTATTGTCCACGAATGTTTAAAAACAACTGGACATACCTTGCAGAGGGGTAGTGGGGAGATGAGTCACTTAGGGTACAGTATAGCAACAATGAAGCTCACAAT
>NW_022104341.1:67761700-67767629 GCF_000313985.2 Echinops telfairi | reverse complement strand
AGTCATGGTAGTGGGAGCGGGGAGGAAACCTTTAGGAACTAGAGGAAAGTTGTATTTCTCATCATTGTTACATCGCACCCTGACTGGCTCATCTAGGCTGTCAACTTTTATTGGATGGGAAAATCTCATCTCTCTCCCACCGAGTGCCTCATGGTTTTGAACTGCCGACTTTGTAGTTAGCAGTTCAACTTGTAACCCACTGCACCGCCGGGGCTTGCTGCTGCTAATTCTTAAGCTCTTGCTATGTGCCAGGTGGTGTGGTACACAATGTTCTCCCATATGGGATACACTTGGGACAGAAATTGTCCCACAGCAAGGTCTCAGTGGGCGTCCTGCTGCGCCCCATGGGAGAAAGGTGAGTCTTTCTACTCCCCTAGAG
Source organism: Echinops telfairi (assembly GCF_000313985.2). Classification (NCBI taxonomy): domain Eukaryota; kingdom Metazoa; phylum Chordata; class Mammalia; order Afrosoricida; family Tenrecidae; genus Echinops; species Echinops telfairi. The sequence goes on along the minus strand of NW_022104341.1, from coordinate 67,767,250 downwards.
AGTTCCAGTCTCAGAAACCCGTAGGAGGAGTTCTACCATGCCCTATCAGGTTGCCATTAGTCAGAATTGACTGGACAGCAGTAAGTTTTGAATGAGGCAATTGCTTAGTAAATGTTATTCTTTACTATCCTTTTGCTGCATGTAAGTCTCTCATAGAATTTAGGTAATTATGAGTTGTCAGATTGACGATAATCACCAGATTTCATGCATGAGGTCTTTGAGGAAAGGAGGTGTCTTCTCCTCTAGTATCTTCTTGCGCATGGATATTCAAAAGATATCCGGTGGATGAATATCTAGTCATTGAAGCTGATGACTGTGAGGAGAGATTTATGTCAAGGATTTGCAAATCAGTAAAATTGGTCATTGCCTGCATAATACATGGCTGGGATGGTCCAGGCTTCCATCCCCACTACCTGCTAGCAAATTCATCACATTTCTGAGTCTCAAACATTTAGTTTCTAATATGAGGCCTGCTATTGTTACCTGATGTCAAGTCAGACCCATGAGGGTTTTCATTGACTGTCACTAGATTTCTAGGCCTTTCTTCCTGCATAGAATGTGTGAAGTGCACCACTGAGCTACCAATGTCCCATAACATGATGCTCAGGCTTCCACTTGTCTTTCGGCTTGCTGTCAGCATCACATAAGATCACACATGGAAGAATCTGTGAATTGCAAAGCATTTGGTATCTAGGAACGAGTATCATTTGGGACCCCACCGCCATCCTCACAAGGAGCCCTGATGATGTAGTGAGTTACATGTTGGACTGCTAACCACAAGGTCAGCAGTTTGAAACCATCAGATGCTCCTTGGGAGAAAGATGAGGCTATTTGCTCCTGAAAGGACTTGCAGTCTCAGAAACCCAAAGGGGAAGCTCTATTCTGTCTTATAGGGTGACTATAATTAAAAATTGAATCCATGCTAGTGATTGAGTGAGCCATTGCGACCACGCTTAGCAGAGCATGAGCCCCCAGGTAGCTCTAGTTGTAAAAATATCAACATACCATTTATGTTTCTTTGCAGTGTTTAAAAATGTAGCTCTTTAATTCTTGGGATACCACTGTTCTTTTCTCTAAAGCATGCACCTGATGTATTAGCTCTAACCTTTGAAAGGCTTCTGATTTTATACTGTTTTTACATCTTCAACCCCAAATGTCACAGTTACACTTTCTCAGGAAATGTCTTGTGAGAATTGCCATTATATATAGAAGAGTGGGAAAGACATGGCCGTACAATGAAGAATTCTAACAATCTGGTTTGGAAACCAGAGCTAAATCTTAGAAGTGTGGACCAAGTGTATGATGTGAGAAAGGAAAGACTCTTTGTGTTGAAGTGATCTGTGAAGGTTTCAGGGAGAAAGTTGGCTCTGAAGGACTCTTGTACTTAGACTACAAGCCTGGGAGGAAGCCAAGGCAGAAGGCCAACGTGCCCCTTCAGTAGGATTTGTGAGTTTGTGGTGGAGCTGGAAGAAGGTATGAGAACACTCAAGCATTCCTCCACTGACCAATATCTGAGGGCGGGAAGCTGCTAGGAATCTGTGACTCTTGCTTTAAGCGTGAGGAACTAGAAATCCCTCGCTTTTATTTTCAGCCAGCAATGCTCTGGCTTCTTGATCGTGATAACAACCTGCACGGAGAGGATAGGATGCTACTCTCAGTTAAATAACTCAAAGAACAAAAACTTTAAAAATGTACTATTATGACCTATTTAGGAAAAACAGCAACAGCAATGGCAAATGAGGACGTCATAGCTGAAATTTTATATAATGTACCCAAAGCTAACATGGGAGGTGCACTGATGGTCTTTCACACTTTCACATGAAATAAGAGTAAATGAAGAGAAGGTAACTAAGTGTCTAGCTAATAATTTAGAAAATGAACAACAAGCAAAGTCAAGCCAGCGAGGCAAATATATAAATGAATTAAAATAATACTAAATGACTAGGAAAATCAAGAGAAGAGTAAAATGTGTGAATAATTACGTATCATATGTATGTCAAGGAGCCCTGGTTTTATAGTGGTTATGCATTGGGCTGCTAACTGTAAGACCTGCAGTTCAACACCACCAGCAGCTCAGTGGGAAGAAGACAGGACTTTCTACTCCTGTAAAGAGCTGCAGTCTCAGAAACTCACAGGGGCAGTCCTACCCTGTCTTGCAGTGTCATTAGGAGTCGGCCTCAACTTGATGGCAGGAAGCGAGTGATATCCATTTTATCCCAATGTTATGGGTTAGAACTGAGAATCAAAAACGTAGATTACTTTTCAGGGTCCTAAGGATGGTGAGAGATAATAACATCGTTTGAACGCAGGATTTTCAGTTTTGCTGAAAATTCTTCCCAACTCTCATGCCATCCTCTCAGGAGACTACGGAGCAGTTCTGTGTTGTCACGTGAAGCCACAGTGAATGGAAAGCAACTGGACCACACCCGATGGCAGTTAGAAGAACCACAGTCTAGTGGATGCCATAGCAGCTTGAATCTCAACTCTGTGAACAGGAGAACGTCTGAAACTAGGATGATCTAAAGGCAACACTAGGGTGGAAGGATTGTGACGTCTGCATAGGAACAACCGTCAGTCTGTTGGAGACTGTGAGAGGAGGAGGGCTGTAAGTGGATTTTTATTACTTGCAGGACACTGCAAACTAGTGACTAGATAGAGCTGTTTAAAAATTGTAGAACGTACACTTGAAATTTGCTTTGCCCAAACTCACACTGCTTCTCAATAGAAACACAGTGGTGCGCATAAGAGAAAGTGATTTTTTTTTATTTGCCAGACACTGTGTTAGGGCGTGGCAGTGCAGTGTTGAAAAAGACTGGGGTCCTCAACTCAAGATGCTCGCAGTATCGTGGGAGAGAGCGAACAGAAAATAGAGGCAACCAGCTATATTAAGAAAACTGAAATTCTCACTATTTGTTTGTGGAATGAATGAGTGAGTGACTTTCTTCGGTTTAACGTTGGCTTATTTGTTCTAATTTTCTTCTTGGAATTTGGCACTGTCAGTGCTAATGCCAGGAAAGTTTGGAGCAAACGGAGGCGACGTGGTCACACCACATTGAAGGCTTTTAATGAAGGAAGGAAGACATTAAAAGCCATTATAGTGACAGCCACAACAACAGTTTGGGAGCAGGGACCCAGGCAAGGCTCTACACTTATTCAGCGCACGTGGGTGTCTGGCTGGTCCACACTACACTCCCAGCACCCTGTAAAGTGCCCAGCATTAAGCTGTCATTCCAGTGCAAGCTGGAATGAATTCCTACCAATGGGAGAGCACGTGAGCTGAGTCTGGGGGGGCATGGAGTACTTTGCAGCATAAGGGCTAAAGGGTACAAAATGGAAGTTTCCCTAAATAGATAACTTAAGTATTGAAATTGAGAAATGTGCTGTTTGACAGATTCTAGTGTTTTCCTCAATAGATTAATAACTATTGATATATGTCTCGAGGATAGCCCTTGAAACAGGAAGTCTATTACACTTCCTTGGTTCTTTTCCCGTCCTGGCGTCCTCGGCCCCCACCCCAGATCCCTTTCTCTCTGTTCACGGAGATAGTACTTGTCCCCTTTGCAGACGGCCTGTGATTAGACTTTCTGCCGGAGCAAACCTTGTGGTTAGGTGCTGTTGACTCCCAGCCGCCCATGTGACAGTGTGGCCCTGCCCCACAGGGCTTCCCAGGCTGATCACCAGGTCTTTCTCGTGTGCAGTCATGGGTGGATCTGAACCACCAACATTTTGCTGAGCAACTGAGCACTTAACTGCTGTACCACCAGGGCTCTAGGGAGCAAGCTGAGCTGGCAAGTAAAATGGCCCAAGAAAACATTCTATTTGGCAATGCGGTCAGGTGGGAAGGATGAGCTTGGGCCAAGGAAGGACAAATAGCCGTGATGGTGTGCAGCATCCCAGGAGCAGGAGGAGCAGGAGGAGGAGGAGGAGCAGCACAGCACCAAGGCTGGGGAAGGCACCTGGAGCCTGATCGGGAAGGGCCCAGGAGCTGGAGCACAGTGTACTGTGTACTAACCAGCCTGGCCACACAGGTGTTTCCTGCTGGAGCCTCGTTATGGAGGACAACGTGTGAACATTATTGCATGAGCGGAAGAAAAGCAAAGTGGGGGGGGGGGAAATAGTTGAGCAGCTACTCGGTGCCAGACGCTACTTGGTGTGTTTATGTGCATGATCACATGCGTACATTTTGAAAGAAGGATTTACCATCACCATGTTACAACCGAAGAAATAGGAGCTTAAAGAGATTCAGTGACTGGCCCCAGAAGTCAGTCTCACGAACAAATACCAGGTAGATTTAAACCTAGGTCTGTCTGACTCAGAGTCAGGGAGGGCTTCCTAACTTTTTCACCTTCCTTTTATAACTCAGCCAATGGAAGCAGAACCTTTCACAGCCTCCTTTGTCCCACCACCTGCCTGTCTGACTCACCCTTGAAGCCGTCCTCACAACACGACCTCATCATTTCCTTCTACTGTGCTCAGGGCATGCTGTCTTCCTTAGACACATATCCGGATCCTTATCTCTCCTGAATATATTAGTCCAACCTGTCTGTAACTTTCACTCTCCGGAAGTTTTCTTCGAGAGTTATTGTTGTCTGAAGATGCCCATAGTGACCACCGGAGGGTCTGGGGAAATCTTCTGAAGCCCAACAGCCAAGCTGCCTCTCTCTCAGTGCATGCCAAAATTAAAAACAAAAACAACAGCAAAAGCTCAACTCACTGCCATTGAGTTGATTCTGACTCATAGCGACTCTCTAGGACAGGGTAGAACTGCTTCTGTGAGTTTCTGAGACGGTACCTCTTTACAGGAGTAGAAAGTCTCTTTCCAAATCAAACTCACAGCCATCAAGTTGACACTGACTCATAGCAGACTCTGTAGGCCAGGGTAGAACTGCCTCTGAGAGTATTTGAGTCTGTCACTCAGCACAGGAGTAAGAAGCTCCATCTTTACCTTGAGGAGCAGTTGTTGGATTTGAACTGCCAACCTTGGGAATGACAGCCCAACGTGCAACCGTTCCGCCACCAGGGCTCCTCCAGAAAGCTCTTTGTGACTTATTAGCAGAACAGAAAAACAAGACAACCTAGATCCTAGTCCAGAACCTGCCAGTTTACTAGCTGTGTGGCCTAAGTCACCCTGCTTCTTTGGGCCTCTGTGATATTATCTGCAGAATGGGCAAGTGGCACTTGCTTTGCGTATCTCCCAAAATGCTGCTGAGAGGCTACACAGAGTGAAGTGACAGACCAGAGATCGGAAACTGTAAGACCAGTGCAGAATATTAGCAGGCATGAATCCTTGTCAAACAAAAGTGGGCATGAGCATGAAGCGTTATGATTTTTTGGTAGTTATGCAGTTTAAGAAACAAAATGAAACACTTGACTCTAATAGACACAGACACAGACACACACACACACACACACACACACACACACACACACACACAGCAAATTCGCAGATATTCTCAACTGCCATTGAGTTGATACGGATTCTTAAACACTCTACAGGATAGGGTAGAACGTCCTCAGAGAGTTTCTGAGACTGTAACACTTTACAGGGGT
>NW_022104341.1:67744383-67761600 GCF_000313985.2 Echinops telfairi | reverse complement strand
AATAGACACAGACACAGACACACACACACACACACACCATCACCACCACCACCACCACCACCAAACCAGCAAACCAAACTAACTGCCATTGAGTTGATACGGATTCTTAAACACTCTACAGGATAGGGTAGAACGTCCTCAGAGAGTTTCTGAGACTGTAACACTTTACAGGGGTAAAAAGCCTCTTTTCCCCCTGCGGTGAGGCTGGTGGTTTCAAACTACTGACCTTGGCAGATTGCAGCCCAACTTGTAACCTCTCTGCCAACAGCGGGTGATTTTATTTGCCCAAATAAGTCATACCAAGGGCAGGGGTGGAGCCAGCTTCAGAAATGGCTGGACCTGGCACCGCCAGACCAGCTCCTGGGTCTTCCTGCTGCCTCAACTCATGTTGGCCTCGTTCTCTCCTGCTTCGCTTGACATTTCTGTGCATGACGGGACGCCTGATTATAGATGCTCCAGGCTTGCCTTCCCACTTCTGTGAAATCTTTTATAATCTGTTAGATATAACTCACACACAGAAAAGTACATAAATGATTCATGTGCGGTTTAAGCTTGTATTCTTATACTTTATAACCGGAGCAGGAAGAGCACTCCTTTACCACAGGTTGGATTAGAAAAATCCCTTGCAAACCATGTGATTGGCCTGGTTTCGGGGATGTGCAGCACGCCTGGAACAAATTGCTGTGGCTGAATGTGGGTATCACCACGGGTCCAGCTTGGGTCTCACACCACCCCAGGTGTGAAAAAATCAGTTACTAATCAAGGAGCTCTGGTGGCATAATGGTTACACATTGGGCTGCTAACCCCAAGGTCAGCAGTTTGAAACCATCTGCTGCTCCCTTGGACAAAGATGGGGCTTTTGACCCCTGTAAGCAGTTACAGTCTCAGAAACTCACAGAGGCAGTGTTCTCGAGGGCCACTATGCGTTGGCATCAACTTGATGGCAGTGAGTGGTCGCAGTAGTCGTAGCAATCAAGTGGATTCCGATTCATGGTGACCCCATGAATATCCGAGTAGACTTATGGAATTTTCAATGGCTGCCTTTTTGGAAGTAGACTGTCAAGCCTTTCTTCCAAGATACCTTTGGGCGAATTGGAACTTCTTGGGATCAGTAGGCCAGCCCATTTGCCACGCCCCTCTGGGACTCTGCCTGTAGCCAAGAGGAGGAGAAAACACAGACAGAGTCTTGCCCCAAGGGGCTGTTTTGATCCAGGTAACTGCCCTACTTGTGTTCACAACGATGGAATTTAAACAATATAAAATACCCAAAGAGGATACTTCTCAGACACAATTGGGGATACTTTTTCAGAACCTCCTGAGGATACTTCTCAGACATTACTGCAGCTTCAGATGTCTCTAGGAAGCTTTGGTCTCTGTGGGGGAGCAAGGGTTGGGGTTTGCATTGATGGCACTTGGCAGCTATGGCGAGTCCTTGCTCAGTATGTTTTAGCTAGGAGTACTTTACAGAAGCAGCACTTAGTTACTTTGCTGAAGTTCCTGTGCCGTTGTTTTGTGCCGTGGAGGTGGCTCTGACTCACAGGGACATTTAGGGTATTTGTGTACCCTTGCCCCTAGCATCTTCTAGGTTGAAGCATTTATGGGGGCAGGTCAACAGGTCTTTTCTCCCATTGAGAAGCTGATGGGCTCGAAATGCAGACCTTTTGGTTAGCAGCCACGTGTTTAACCATTGCCCCCCCCCCCCCCCCAACCAGGTGTCTTTAAAGTTAGGATAAAACAGAGTGGAAAAGAACCCACTGATGGATATATTTTGGCCTTGGCATGCCATCCAAAGCATTCATCACCCCCAGTAGACCTGAAGAGTGGACCAAAAAGATGGAACTTCCAGGCACCACCAGAAGGGCATGTGATGCTCATGGGAGGTACCAATGCTGAGGAAACCCTGGCAACCTGTCGGCATGCTCATGACAGACCCACAGGTCTCCTTGAACTTTGTCTTCCCCGTTAGTATTACAAGGATGACGGGTAAGTCATGTATGTTTATTCATCATAAGAGTAACACTGAAGGCACATATCAGCTCGCAGTCTGTTGAGAGCTTTACCTGCATTGTGACCTCTTTTAGTCGACACAGAGTAATAGGTACAGTCAGGATCTGAACACAGGCTCTTGGACATAAAACATGACAACCTTAGTGTACCATTCACTCTACACTTGATTTGTTTAATCAACAGGACTGCGTGTCATCAGCATTCTACCAGGTTCTAGGGCTACAATGGTGAGCTGAGCAAACATGGCTTCTGCCCAGCAAGGAAGTGAGCAAGTATCTGTGCTACAAAAGAAAAGTATTGGCACCCAACAGGACCTAGCGGAGATCAAAAGATGCACTGATAATAGCTGGGTGAAGGGTCAAAGGTGGAAGAAGGGCCTTCCAGACAAAGGGATGAGCATGTCCAGCAGTTCTGGGCTTGGAAAGAATGCACTGGGATCAATAAAAGAAGGCCACTAAGAAAATGATTGAAGACAAAAGGCCAGGCCGGCCCCACTGAGACACGACGTCCCTCAATGACTCATAGCCCTACAGGAGACAACACTGGAGACACAGTGTGGGAATTGCACCCAATCTGATCCTGCCACACCGAGACAAAACACTAAGGGGGTGCAACAGAACAGCAAGTGAACAGAACGGCGAGGCCCCCAGGGGTTGCCAAAGGTGGACTTTGGGGCCAGGGCTTGATGCCCCAACAAACTGGACTGGAAAACACTCCTAAAGGCCAACAAACAGTCCTTGAACTAACTACAAGCTTTTCTTTCTTGTTGTGTTTTGTCATTGGTTTGTTGTTGTTGTTTTGTTGTATATTGTTGCTTGGTCTTGCTCTGTCTTGTTTTTGTGCATGTTATTATCTCTGCAGGTCTGTCTAAATAAGATAGGCTGAATGAACAATCTGGAGGAGAGAACCATGGGACCGACAGTTCCGGGGGGACAGGGGAGAGGGGGAGGTGAGGGGAAAGGTAGTGGTGCTAACAAACCCAGGGACCAGGGAACAACAAGTAATCCAATTTGGTGGTGAGGAGGGTGTAGGAGGCCTGGTATGGTGTGATCAAAGGTAATGTAACCAAGAGGAATCACCAAAACCTAAATGAAGACTGAGCATGATGGTGGGACAAGAGGAAAGTCAAAGGAAATAGAGGAAAGAGCTAGGAGGCAAAGGGCATTTATAGAGGTCTAAATAAAGGCATATACATATGTAAATATATATATGAGGATGGAGAAATAGATCTATGTGCATATATTTATAGGTTTAGTATTAAGGTAGCAGATGGACATTGGGCCTCCATTTAAGTACTCCCTCAATGCAAGAATACTTTGTTTTATTAAACTGGCATTCTATGATGCTCACCTTCCCAACACAACTGCTGAAGACAAATGGTTGCATAAGCAAATGTGGTGAAGAAAGCTGATGGTGCCCAGCTATAAAAAAAATATAGCATCTGGGGTCTTAAAGGCTTGAAGGTCATCTAGCTCAGAAGCAACAAAGCCCACATGGAAGAAGCACACCAACCTGTGTGATCATGAGGTGTCGAAGGGATCAGGTATCAGGCATCATCAGATAAAAAAATCACATCATTGTGAATGAGGGGTGGGGCCAGTGCGGAGTGGAGACCTGAAGCCCATTTGTAGGCCACTAGACAGCCCCATACAGAAGGGTCTTGGGGAGGAGACAACCAGTCAGGGTGCGATGTAGCAACAATGAAACATATAACTTTCCTCTAGTTCCTAAATGCTTCTTTCCCCGCCCCTCCCCCCATTGTGATCCCAAATCTGCTTTACAGATCTGGCTAGACCAGAGCATGTACACTGGTACAGATAGGAACTGGAAGCACAGGAAATCCAGGGCAGATGATCCCTTCAGGACCAGTGGTGTGAGTGGCGATACTGGGAGGGTGGAGGGACGGCGGTTTGGAAAGGGGGACAGACAACAGAAAAGTGGGTGAAGGAAAGTGCAAGATATGACAAAACAATAATTTATAAATTATCAAAGGTTCATGAGGGAGGGGGAGTGGGGATGGAAGGGAAAAATGAGGAGCTGATGCCAGGGGCTTAGGTGGAGAGCAAACGTTTTGAGAATTGTGAGGGAAATGAATGTATACATAAGTGTGCTTTACACAATTGATGTATGTATGGATTGTGATAAGAGTTGTGTGAGCTCCTAATAAAACGATTTAACAAAAAGGCCAGTGTCTCTTGCTAGAGAGATGTAGGGTAGGGCTAGGGGAGAAGGGTCCAAGAGGAGCAAGGCAGGGATCAGAGGAGCAATCAATCTCAAGAGATGCTCAGATGACAAGGGTCCAGTGAGTCCTGGCTGGTGCTCTCTCTCCACCTTTGGCCGGGCTTGACCTCTGACCTTTTTGAGACGCCTGAAGCCCATCTCCCTCCACCCCCCTCAGCCTGTCCTGGCTCCCTACTGCAGAGCAAGACCTAACTGTGCAGGGGGTTCCAACACAGGGCAGTTTCCCTCCTTAAAAGGAGCTCCGGCCTGCTGCTCATAATAATAACTGTTAATGCTAATCATCACATTTGACCCCTCGATTGCCACAGAGGTCAACCTTCAAAGCTCCTGGGAGCAATCATTACGCCTCCCCTTTCCCCTATGAAACCGGTAAATAGGGGTCTGAGGCAGAAGTGGAGGAGCCATAAAGTCCTGAAGAACAGACTCCTTCTCTTTGGCCTGGGGCAGAAAAAGAAATACAAGCCAGAAAGCAACCCCCCCACCCCAACCCCATGGCTCTCCCTGGTAAAAGAGGGAGCCACACAGGGGCAGGGAGGGAATTGTGGCATCACAGGTGTGCTGGAAAGTTTAATTAGAAGGTTGGGAGCTTGCTTTCATGAGGAAAGGGGCCACAGAGCACAGACTTCAACCCTCCTTGAAGCAGACCCTGCAGGCACCAGGGGTGAGGCTGTGGGTGCTGGGATGCTGGGAAGTGATGGGAACTAGGCACATTGCTCAGGAAAGGGCTCTTGTCTGGGCTTCCGAAGGCCACGCCTGGGTAAAGGGCTTGGCTCTCTCCTGTTTGGTGCTGTGGAGAAGCTGAGGATGGAATCCTGACATCATTCAGATCTTATCTCCTGCTGTGATGGGTGAGATGTTCTATGGGACTTGGGAGGTGTTAGGTCTTTGGGGACGCAGAGAACTTTCCCAGGGTTTTGCTTCGGTTCAAAGATGACTCAGTGTCATTCGATGTCCTTATCCTCTGCCCTGTTTTCAGGCACATTTATCCAGCATCCTCTGCATTGTCAGTTCTGTGCAGTAGGAATACAGTGATAAACACACAGGGCCAACAACTTCATGATTTGGGGTGGGGGAGGGGAGGGAATGGACACACTCATTTTGTTGCTGCTACCTGCTGTTCTGCTGGCCTTGACCCACGTTGACCCCATGCACCACAGAACACAACACTGCATGATGGACCATTGTAATCGATAGTTTTCACTGGCTGATTTTTTTTTTCTTTAGGTTTCGAGGACTTTCTTTCTAGTCTATCTTAATCTGGAAGCGCTACTGAAACCTGCTCAGCCTCATGGCAACACACACGCTCTCATGATGGATGAGTGGAGAGGCCTTGATCCAGCAATCACCCAGGACACCTGTATGGAAGAGGCAAGATCCCTACCACTGGGTCACTGCTGACCCCACATGTGGTTGTTGTGCGCTGTTGAGTTGATTCTGACTCACAGCGCCCCTGTGTGGTAGCATAGAATAACTTCATAGGATTTCCTAGTTGTAATCTTCAGGGAAACAGATCTCCAGGGCTCTTCTCTCATGGAGACAGCGGGAGGTCTGAACTGTTGTCCATCAGTGAGTAGCCAAGTGTCTGATCATTGTTCCACTGGAGCTCCTTGCCCTTATACAAACCCACTGCCATGCAGAGAAGGGCTGCTTCAGGGTTCTAAGACTATAACTCTTTAAAATAATAACTTAACAGTTTTATTGGCCTAAAATTCACATATCAAATAATTTAATTGTTCAATCACATCAAGAAGAGTTGTACAACCATCACCACAATAAGTTTTAGAACATTTTCCTCATTCTTGTACTCATCGTTATTAGCTCCCCATATCCCCCCAATCTCCCCTGCAATACTCCCAAGGAATTATTATTCCAGTTACTGTCTCTATAGATTTACCTATCCTGGGTTTCATATACAGAAATACTAAACAAACAAACAAACAAACAAACAAGCAAAAACCCAAGAAAACAAAATGCAATAACAAAGTCAAACAGAGAAAAACTTCAATGGAAAAAAAAGCTGAAATATTAAAAACTAGGACAAATTTACATGAATCATATGGAAGATCAAATGATGGGGTGCTAAATTTTAACCTAACTGCATCTGCAACAATTCACTCTCCGATGCACTCTGCATGTTAGGAAGCCTATTTACATCCCTGGTCCACAGACAGAGTGGGAAATTTTACTTTTTTTTTAAACTGGAACAGCTTTAAAATGGGTCAAAATGGGAGATCAAATGATAGACTATTACAATAGGACCTCACCATAAGACCATAAATCTATCCTGGAGCAGGCAGCCTCTTCTTTCTCTCTTTGCCTTCATAGCATCCACTCCAAATTCACTGCCAGCCACTTGATGCTGACTCATAGTGACGCTATAGGACAGGGTAGAACTGCCCCTGTGGTTTCCGAGACTGCAATGCTGCTTTACCAGAGTAGAAAGCCTCACCTTCCTCGCACAGAGGGGCTGGTGGTTTCGGCCGCGTGACTAGCTCCACAACATGTAATGCCACCAGGGCTCCTGCCCTCATAGCAGAGCAGTTTAGTAAAGGTTCCCAGGCCTGATTTATTTGTTTCCCACCTCCTGACATACCAGCCACATAGAGGTTAGAAGAAAAATACCGCTTGGTGCTTGGGCACAGCTCCCCGTTGCCTCCTGGAACGTCCGCAGTAAGGGACAGGGCGTTAGGAAGTCAGAATTTCAGCTGCCCACTGTGCATGGTTTCTATCTGTTCCCTCCCATCAGGCTGGATATTGCTGGGGCCAGCACACTGGGAACAGCTCTGCCCACCAGAATATCCCGTACCTTCACCAGGGCCAGGCTGTACTGTCCAGGCCATGCTTCTGGGCTACATTTGCTTGGCCTCATAGCCGATCCACGTCTCCTGGATCCCTGTCTGGACTCCAGGTCTTTTAGAGGACACGTCTTCCCTTCTTATTACCAGTGGGCCCTGTGAGTGTCTCTACTTCCTATACATCTTCTGTGCCAGGCACCTTTGGGGGTGCAGCATGAACAGTTTCAGCGCTGTCTCTGTGTTAGCCTGGGTACATTAGAGAAACAAAGCCACAGAAACCCATATGTATAAGAGAGAGTTTTATGTAAAGGGTAAGTGCACATCAAGAAAACATCCCAATCCACTGCTGCCCAAACCCACAAGTTCACATTAACCCATATGTCTGACACCAATCCACAAAGTCTTCTTCCATCTTACAAGACACACACTATGATACTGACTGCAGGAGGAAACCCGAATCAGTGAATGTGTAAGCATCTCAGCACTGGCAGGGCCCTCCACAGGGCTACTCCAGCACCCAGGGCTGCATGGGGGTAGGTCCATGCAGCTTTTCCTTGGGGATGTCTTGCAGGAAGTGAGCCTTGCAAGCTGAAGCAGGGAACTGGCTAAGGCAGCTGCACCCTGGTCCACCCATCAGAAAGCAAGAGACTAGAGAACTAGAAAGGCGAGGCTTACAGAGCCATTTATCGCTCCGCCCTTGAATTAACCCCACGTGTGTTTATCGGCCAGGTGGACACAATAAACTAACTATGGCAGTCTCTCTAAAGCAATCGCATCTTTAACTTAGGTTGCAGTTTCCACCACCCGAGGGAGCAGACACCTTCACAGGTGTTACACTCTTGTGTACGTGCTGCCTTGGTGGCAGCGGGGTAGAAGCATTCCTGATGGCCCAGGCGGTCATTAGGGCAGCTGGAGGATGCGCTGGCACTGGCTCCAGCTCCTTGGAATCTCCACGGCTTGGCATGGAGAGTTCTTTCCTTTTGAATTTCCCCTGGTTGTCCCTTTTCGCGCTTCTTCTGTAGAAGACAGTGCAGGTTATCTGCCAGGGGGTTCCTCTGGGGAAGGAACGCCAGTTGGTGCTTTCGCCAGGGTCAGGGTAGATCTTGTTGCAGCCAAGACAGCACAGTTTGACCTTTGTCGTCGCGGCTGCTGGGGGAGAGGACAGAGGATGACGAGCCAGTCCCAGGCTGGCCCGGCGTTGAATACTTCACGCCCGCAAGTTCAGTTCGGAACGGGTAAGTCCACCGTCTGGTGGGAACCTGGATCCCAAGAGGCACATCTGCGAAGTTCTGAAGGCTTTGGGGGCGTGGTCTTCAAGGAGGCCCAGGGATTTTTCCCTTTCTGGAGCATCTCCAACCTCCCTGGCTGGTATCCTGGGTCCTAGCTCCCCTCTCATCCTTGAGTGGTTTCTCCGAATCTGTGCCAGTTGGTCAACACCCCCTGGAAAAGCAGCAACTAGTGTGACACTTGGGACCAGCGCTGTAGACCGAGGATTGAATTCAGGTGCTGCCAGCCCCTAGCCAGGACAATTTGCCCTGAGCTTTAGTTTCCTTACATATAAAATCCCCAAACCACTGGTCGTCAAGTCCCACTTTGGCTCACGGTGACCCCTGTGGTTTTGGGTAGAACTCTCCTGCCTGCATCTTTCAGAGGCTGAGTTTGGGGAGGCGGGTTGCCAGGTCTTTCTTTCAAGGCACCCTCTGCATATCAGTGGGCAGCAGAGCACGTTCACTGCACTGGACACACCACGGGGGGCTCCATAGGTACCAAGGGAGGGTTCTCACGTTCCACAGGCTCATGGCAGTGTTCACTGAAACACCACGAGAGGAAAGTGCTCTCGCCAAACCTGGAACCCAGCAGGTGCCCAGCACACCACAGTGATCCCAATATTTGATTACGAACTGAAAGGTTGGTGGTTTGAACCACCAGCTGCTGTGTGGGAGAAAGATGTGGCAGCCTGCTTCTGAACAGATGACAGCCTTGGAAGCCCTCGGGGGCATTTCCTCTGTGCCCTACAGGGTCTCTCTGTTCAGTGTGGGGCCCGAGACTAAAAGCAAAGCTTTTATCCGAAGGCTGCTCATGGTTGGATCTTGCCGCCCGGCCGGAGACCAGCTTTTTCACACAGCCAAAGATCACAGTGGCCTGTTTGGCAGCAGCGCACTGCTGACTCACCTCCGGCTGCCTGGGCCCTGGAAGCCTTAGCCTGCTCCCAAGGACCGCCGCTGCGAAGTCACATCCCTCCACCATTTGCTGGAGCCTCTGTTGTTACAGAGGCTTGTCCAACGTCTGACATTTAGGCTTGTGAAATTCCACAGTGGGTACATTTAGCCTCTCCTGGAAACCTGTAGAACTCATCTTGCATCTTGCTTCTGCCTACTAATTTGGCTAGCCTGCTTTCTACCAGGCTTTCCTCCCAGCCCCTGTACTGGATAGGCGCTGGCTAGGGAAGGTTCTGAAAACGCCGTTTTCTTCATATCCTTCTCGTGTTGGAAACCAGCCTTGGCTGATAAATGGAGAAAGTTCCAGCTCCTTAGCCAGGCACATCAGAGCCTTTCTGGTTGGACATCTACATCCTTTGGGGACTGTTTCATTGTTTGTCCTGTAGGGTTATAGCTAACTCTCTGTGTGAACGCACTCAATGGCAGTTTTTACACTAAGTGATAGGAAAACAATAGTTCCTACCTCACAGAATTGTGTATGTGTTTCCTTTTCGACTGTGGTTTTTCTCTGTTTTCTCTTGTAAATTTTTTGTATGTTTTTCTGTATATTAAATCCAGGATAGGTAAATCTATAGGGGCAGTGCCTGGGTGAATGGTTTCTTGCGGGTAGGGGAGGGGAGGTCGGGAGAAATAGGGAGCTAAAGGCAATGAGTACAAGAAGGAAGAAAATGTTCTACAGCGGATAGTGGTAAGGATTGCACAACTTCTCCATATGATTAAACTGTCGAATGGTATGATATGTGGCTGAAGTGCCAATAAAACTTAAAAAAAAAGGGTTTCTGCGTGTTTGGCATGTGTGTGTGTGAAAGAATTCAATAACCTCAAACATAGAAAGAAAGAAAAAACACTCAGAAAAAGAATTGCTGCGAGGACTTGGGATTGGCCCCACTTGCACACTAGTACGCTAAGCCACAGTGTCATAGATGAGGCTGAGTCCCGGCTGGTGTCAATAGGGAATTCAATCTGCTCTTAATATAATGGGTGGTGGTTGAAGCCCAGCAAAAGATGCCTCAGAAGAAAGGCCTGGTAATCTACTTCTGAAAATTAGTTTTCACTCTCTGGGCAATAGTTCTACTCCAACATACATGGGCTCACTGTGAGTTGGAACTGACTCAATGTGAACTGGGACTGGTACTGGCATTTCTGAGTCAGAGGATTTGATCACTCATGACGGATAGCAGTCGCCAGAGTACTGGGGTCTTGTCTGCCTCCTGAGTCCCTGTGCCCACAGAGTGAAGTGGTTGCATTAGGGAAAGGAACCCCAAGGTCAGGGAACCTGAATCTGGTTTCATGAACTGTAGCTGAACCAGTCCTCTGATCCCGCTGTGGATGGTATCACTTGCTCCCAAGGCTCTTCGCTCCACAAGCATCCTTGGAGGAAAGACAGGAACAAAGGCAGCCAATGACCTGCTTACAGAATGTGAGGAAATGTGAGAGACCCATGGAGAATTGTCTTCCAACAAGGACCGGGAGTGTTAAGTGCCGGGTGAGCATTCGCCATGATGGTGGTGGTGAGGGGGGCACTTGGCTTCAGGATGGTGGCTCTCCTTGTTGACCCTTGGACATGACTTCTGCACTTTGTACCTTAGAGTAATACTTTACTTTTAAGAATTAATATCAGTCTAGTTCACACCCTTTACTAAAATAGGGTCTTAAAGCTGTCCCCAAGAAAACAGAGAGTGTGGCCCAGCCCAGCCCAGCCCACACCCTCCACCAAGGTCAGGTCTCAATTCTACCCATCTCCTGTCTATCAGCACAGAAGAGAATGCTCTCCAAAATCAGACCATAACCACAGGCATATAAAGTCCAGAACCATAATATGTCATATAAGGAACCATGTGGCAGAGTGGTTACGCACGGGGCTGCTGGTCTCAAGGACATCAGTTCAAAACCACCAGCCAGCTCCACGGGAGAAACACAGGACTTTGTACTTCTATAAAGAGTGGCAGTCTCAGAAGCTCACAGAGGCAGTTTTACCCTGTCCCACACAGCCGCTGTGAGTCAGAATTGACTTGATAGTAAAAAATAGTGAGTCAAGCAAGGGACCACGGCTAGAAGGGAACTATTAATCGACCATAACTCAGGCTTGGTTTATACGGTCTTCTCACATGCACCCTTCACCATCCTAGTTTAAATGCATTCAATCTCATTCAATATCTGCTCCAATCTATTCTGGAGGACCCAATTCAATGCACTTCCCCTCTATCAGCCCTGACAGGGCCATTTGTCCAATTCTTTCAGTATTAGCAAATACTGTCCCTATCCTCTGCCCACCCCAGACTCAAGACCTTTGAGTCTACTACCTGGAATTTCTCTCTCTCTCTCTCTCTCTCTCTCTCTCTCTCTCTCTCTCTCTCTCTCTCGGCTTACTCCACCACATCCTTTGTTGACCAGCTAAGAGAGCACTTCCTCTCATCAGCTTTCTGGTGCCCAGAGGTTTAGGTGACTCCATTTGCTTCTGTAGCTTCTGATGGTGGCCTCCAGATGGGAGGACCCCTATTTACCCAACATCTACCATAGTGCCTGGCCAGTAGCAGCATTTGATTAATATTTATTGAAGGAGTGGTTACATGAGTGTATGAACACCCACACCACCTGTCCAAAGAGATTAACACACATGTCTAACTATCTCAAAAGTTCCACTGGACCCAGATGCTTCAGTAGGTGTTTAATACCTGTGGATTGATGAATGAGCTCTGCAAGTCGTCACTACACTCCCTTTCAGATGTTGCTGTAAAGGGGGCCTGTGAGACCAGGTGGACCTCTATTTCAGAATGTGCCCCATACATTGTCAAACATGTCTTTCATTCTGACTTCACATAAGGGAACATTTGACTAAGGCTCCTCAAAGCAATTTAAAAACCATAAAGTTCCTTTAACTTAGTAAATATCAAACTCATTTTCATCCCTAATAGTCTGCAAAATCAACACTAGTTTAACCTAATGGTCTGTTTATAGCTTACATGGCAAGTTTCAAATGGCAATTGCATTTTTACACTGGTTTTTGAAGGTTGATGTTGGAAAGAATGACAGAATAGTCACCACCAAACCTGGAGCTGAGTTTGAGGCTGGCTCCCAGTTTTCCAAAATATGATAAAATTATACCAGAGCATGAACAACGTGGAAACTCAAACCAAGTCGTGGGAGCCCTCAGGACTCTTGGAGAAGCAGACAGTGCAGTAACCAAGACCTAGTCCTTCCAGGGCAGATGAACCTGCCCAAATTCTCTTCATCACTCAGCCTCAGTTTCCTCACTTTGTAAAGGGGCAAATCAGGCACATGACCTGGGATGGTCGTGAGACTGAAATGAGGCAAACTGTGCTAAACAACAAGAGGACTGTGAGCAGCACGTGGAAGCTCCCAGCGAATGGTAGCTGTTATTATTATTACCAATTTTTACCAATTATTATTATTACCAATAGCCAGAAAGACCTGGATTACATCTGCTAAGATACTAACAGTTATGTGACGTGGGCATGCCAAGATAAGTTGAACATTTTATTTAATTTCCTAAACCTCAGTTACCTCTTCTATAAGACAGACAGAGCAGTAAAATGGGCATAACTGGATCCTTGATGATTCAGTGTCAGATTACCCAATAAGCAAGGAAAACCTGGGCTTATTTGTGCTTACTTACTAACCTGTGGAGAAGAGTTTCACATTTTTCATCCCATCAAAGATTCAACTTCTAGGTCGGGCTGGCTTCTCTCACCTCTCCCAACCCCACAGCCCCTTCCTACAGAATCAACGTTTCTTTTCAAATGTAGAGTCTGCTGGGATGGAGGACCCAGTAAGGAGGTATCCATCCATGGGCTCACTGTGCTTACTTACTTTGTAAATAAGCCCATGCTTACTCTGCTTCCTGGGTCACGTGCTCCCAGCTGGTGTGCTAATAAAATTGGCTGATGATATGTATGGTCCTAAAGGAAATAAGACATGCGATTAACACACAGTAACAGGGAGGAAAAGAATGATCATCACTGTCTATTTGCTGCATCCTCCTTCCCAGTTGGAAATCAGGACGTGACAGTTTGGGAAATAATCCGTATGAAACACCTAAGCTGGCGGCAGATGCTGAGTAACAGGGTCTCAAGAGATGGAAGCTATTGTTCCTAAGCCTCTCACAGTGAATGGATGCAGGCATTTAGATTTCTGGGGCTTCTCTGACAGCTCTGGGTAGGGGTGTGGGGCAAGGAGGCCTCCATCAGCTGGAAACCGCAACCTGGACGTGAACTTCCTTAATCAGTGCTGCAGGATTCCAGCAGCTGGTTCTACTTTGGAATCAATTGGAATCTCCTGCGCCCCTTGCTCTTTTTCTGTGAGGACCGAATGCCATCCCAGAGCTAAGATTTAGAAATTTGCCACACCATATCAGAAACAGATCCAGCCGCCGGCAAGGTCACGGTTCTCCAGGGCCCGACCCTGGCTCCAGAGCATCCAGGGTCTTACCTCGCAGCCTTGGAGCTGAGGTTCTGGCTGCAGCCTGAAGGCAAAGTTGCCCCTGGTACTGCCAACATGAACTGCCCAGTGGCTGGCAGGCAGGCAGGCATTGGGGAACACCACCCAAACTGCCTAGATTTCCATTTCAAAGAGTGAGTCATGTTAGGATGTGGACAGCACGTTAAATAACAATTTTTAGGATATGAGTGTTAGAGTGCACCAAGCAGCAAGAATGCATTTAATTTGGAAAGGAACTACTTCCCAAATGACAATCTTGTAATTTCTTCCATCTGTCCACATTTCTGGTGGGCCCTTCTGGGGGCCTTTATAGCCTCCAGAGTGACTGGCACTGCCCAGCGTGCTGTCGGTACCGGAAGATGTTGACTGAATGGCAGTCATCGCCACTGCCAGAGGCTTGATGGGTCACCAAGTAGGTGGACACTAGGCTGAGAGGAGTGTGCTTAATCTGAGCTTACTTGCTGCATGACCTCAGTAAAATCCTTTGCCTTCTCTGCACTCCCCTTGCCTCATTTGAAGACTAAGGATTGGGCTATACATTCTTGAAACTTCCTTACAGCTTTTTGATTCTATGATCAAAGCAACTCCCTACCATTGAGTTGATGTTGACTCATCACAACCCTACAGGTAGAACTGTCCCTCTGGGTTTCTGAGACTAACTTTTTACAGCAGTAGACAGCCTCCTCTTTCTCCTGAGGAGTGGCTGGTGGTTTTGAACTGCTGACGTTGCAATTAGCAGCCCAACAATTAACCCATTTCCTTACTCAGGCTTCCTTGTGATCACAAAGGATTGCAAATACTATAATTGCTCAATGAATGAACAATAGCAAATGTCATTCATCAAGGAGTTACTGGTCCAGACACGAGGCTCAGAACTTTCCCCTAATGTATCAATTACAGAATTGAATACACAAATGCAAAAAACTATGATAGCTTTTGAAAAACAGTGAAAAAGGAGGTACAGGGGTATCTTGAGGATCTATTATCTATCAAAAGAAGCCCTGGAACAGAGTGGGTAATATGTTGGGTGGCTGCTAGCTGCAAGACCATGGGTTGGAACTCACCAGCTTCTCTGAGGGAGAAAGATGGGGCTTTCAGTTCCTGTACAGAGTTACAGCCTCAGAAGCCACGAGGGCCCATTCTGCTATGAACTGCCTTCATGGCAGTGATGTAGATTTTGGGTGTAGATTACATATCAGACATGATCCTGGATGCCTCTTTCAAACTGGTGGTTCGGTTGTAGAGTCCTAACTTTCCATGTGGGGGAGACCTGGGCTTGATTCCCAGCCAGTGTAACGCATGAGCAGCCACCACGTAATGTGTGTTGCTGTGGTGCTGAACGTGCTTCAGCAGAGCTTCTAGTTGAAGACAAACTAGCAAGGAAGGTCAGGGAATCTTCTTCTGAAAACCAGCCAAGGTAGCTCTGTGGATTACAAAGGTTGGATCTGCAACCCTACATGGAGATGGTGCTGTGTCGGGCAGCATTTTGTTCTGTTGTGCATGGGGTTGCTGTGAATTGGGGCTGACATCGCAGCTAACAACAAGGAGTATCATCCCCACTATTTACAGAAAACACACAAACTTATGCTTACAGATGTTAAGTAACCTGCTTTGTGAGTGGTAGATAGTATCAACCAATTTTTCTATCTAGAAAGGGTAAGTGTATCTGTTTTTCACCTTTGAGTCTAGCTTTCTAAAGTTTTAGCTTTGAGTCTCCTTTCTAAATATTGTTGGCACTCAAGAAGCTCTCAGGCCATGAGAGGTTGAGCAAAGATTAGTTAAATGAATGAGAAGCATCATAGAAGTCCATTGAGCATCATAGAAGTCAGTTGAGCATCATAGAAGTCAGTTGAGCATCATACAAGTCAGTTGGGAGAGGGGGTTAGCTCTGCCAAGGGCTCACAGTGGGTGTGAGGTAGGGATGGGACATGATAGAGCCAGAACTCCTGAGTCCCTAGCCTTGGGTAAGCCATGACTAATTGGAATTCATGACAGCTCTGACCACTTTTTAGCAAAGGATCTTGGGAACAAAACTGAAAAAATGCACCTTGATAGAGATCCTGGAGAAGGAAAAAGAGATAACAGAGAGGCAGGAGGGTGGTGAATACAGAAAATCAACCTCTCAAAGAAGGAAATTCTCTGAAGCTCAGTTTCATTATCTGGAAGGATGAGAAGAATAGTAACACCTAAATTTTAAATCTGCTATCAAGATTCAGTGACTTCAGAGTTAACTGTGTAATTGTTGACTGAATGAGGAATGACAGAATTCTTGGAAAATAAATTGTGTACAGGATTCCTTCCTTCATTAGCCTTACATTTCTTTTCTCATCCAGTCATTCATTCCATATGTGTGAAGCGCTTTCTCTGGGCTAGGTTCTCGCCTAGACCCCGGGTGCACTGCAGGGAACAAGAAAGACAAGCATTGACGGAGCTTCCACTTTCATCATACTGATTTCCATCCCCTTTGGGTTGGTGGTCCAGCACCTCCATCATCTATCCAGCAGCCCGAGTGATGTAGTGGTTATGCATTGGGCTGCTATTCACAAGGCCGGCAGTTTGAAACCACCAGCTGCTCTGTGTGACACTGACGAGGCTCTCCACGCCTGTCAAGAGTTACAGTTTTGGAAACCCAAAGGGGAAGTTCTACCCTGTCCCAAAGTCAGCATCGCCTTGATGGCAGTGAGTTTGTTTTGTTGTTGTTGTTGTCTTTCATTTAATACACAAAGAGCACTGTAAAATAGGCAGAGCAAGCTCCGTGAAGAGTCTCCATTTTACAGAGGAGGAAACTGAGGCCCAGGCAGAGTTCCCTCTAATTGTGAGAGCACACAGCTGATTCTTCCACACAGGAACGGACTCATTTCCTGCAACCAGGGGACATAAAGGAAGCTGGGTCCAAACATCATACCCACGCCAGTTTTTTTCTAGATCCCTTTAACAAGGGATCAGTATTTTGATTTTTTTCTCTTTTTGTGGGCAGGGAGGAAAAACAATTAGTCTCCTCTTTGATTTTTTTTAATACAGCATTGGCCATCAATTAGAAACCTCTTAAGATTTCCTTGGGGAGAAATACGAGACTGCTGAAACGTCGGCTCTGGGAGGCTTGTTGTGAAATAATACATAAGCAAGATCTTGCAGAAAAGCTTCAACTGCACTTAGGCAAAAGAAATCTAGATGAGTCATGGAGCTGGAAGTTTAAAAGGATTTGAGTTTATCCCTTTCATTTCTTTCTTTATACAACAAGGATGCCGAAGTCGAGGGAGCTGGACTGGCTGAGGAACAGCCATTTAATCAAAACCTTTTCAGGCTGGTTCTCTTATGATCCCCAGGAAAGCCAAGAAGACTGAAGGCCAGGGGAGGCTGGGAAACCTGTCCCTGGTCACACAGAAGGCTGAGCTGCGACCCAAACAACTCAGATCTTCCTGACTCAAAAGTCTGGGCCTTGAATCAAATAACCCATTATGTAGGCTGGTATCATTCTCATGTTTCGGGGGGGGGGG
>NW_022104341.1:67726908-67744283 GCF_000313985.2 Echinops telfairi | reverse complement strand
GGGAACTGGGGCAGCGGGAGGGGCAATGGCTGCTCTACTGTTCTCCCAGCTTCAAGGTGTAGTCTCAGGAAGTGGGCTTGCCTTTAGCACAGTGACAGGACCTGGGAACCTCTGAATCTCATCACAAAGATGTCCTCAGCGGCTCAGTGGCTGGGTTCTCCTCTTCCATGCAGGGGCCCTGAGCTTGGTTTCTGGCCAGTGTACTTCATGCACCGTCCCTGTCCATCGGTCAGTGGCGGCTTCCACTTTCCTATATTTCCAAACAGGTGTCAGTGGAGCATCCAGCCCAAAAGAGACCAGGAAGAAAGGCTTAGTAATCGACTTCCAAAAAATGAGAATGAGAATCTACAGATCACGACGATTCAATTTACAACCAATTATGGCGGCGGTGGTGGTGAGGATGCAGGACTGGGCAGCCTCTGTTTCCATTGTGCAGGGGTCACCTTGATTCCAGGGCCAGCCCTGACGGCCTCTTTCAACAATAGCTGTCACTGTCACCAGTGTGGGAGTCAGCAGCCCACTTGTTGGACACAGGCCTGCTACCTGCCTCCTGGACTCTCTGTGCTGCTTTGTATGCAGGGTGGTGGTTGGAACACAGCACTTTGCTATGATCCCCATGCAATGCCACCGATGAGACCTCACCCGGCACAGGGTGCTTGAGTTTTCAGGAAAAGCTTCCTTTACGAAGGGCTGTCTGAGGGCACGTGCCCTACAGGAGACCCTTAGAGCAAAGCCTGTGGCGACTGGGGCCCTGACTCATGCTGAGCTGTCCCCCATCCGGTTGAAGCTGGACCCAGGGGCCGCCCACCTCTCCTAGCACCAGCCGCCTGCTGCTGCCTTCTTGGCAAGAACCTTCAGCCACAGCCTTGGACTCCAGGCTGCACAATTACTCATGGGTTCTTCCTTTGGCATCTGCCAGCATCCCGGAAGAGGGCTTTGTCTTCTCTCGTTCTCACTCAGCTTTTTTTTCTTACCTCCTTTATTGGTTGAAGAGCAGAAGCCAAAGCTGACTTTCCCTCCTGGTTCCTTCTAGAGGCCCAGTATCCGGCAAAACTCATTCTTGCACTGGGGAGGCCGGGGGATGTCAGACATGGGCTCTGGCACTTGGCCTTCGGAGGAAGCGCTCGTTCTTCATTTACTGAGTGGCTGAAATTGGTCAGAGACGTCACGGGAGGAAATAAGCTTCTTGGGAGTTAGTAAAATACAACTCTTTGGGGGGGAAAAGATTGCCTTCTTATTGAATGGAGAAAGTTAGGGGCAAACAGATTTCCTCTGCTAGGACTTCTGACTGCCTCCCCTGGATGGTAGCGTTAGCAATTCCCTTCCATCCAGGGCTGCGTCCCACCAGGGCCAGAGACTCACAGAGATCAAGAGTGGAAGAGAAAGGCACGCATTGTCCCGTTTGGTCCCCACAACAGCCCTGTGGTCAATACCCTCATTTTTCAAAGGGACTGAGAGTCTTGGAGGGGTGAATGCCTTTCCAAGGTCACACGGTCAATAACTGGCAGCGGGCGACATATGGACCCGAGCCTGTGTAATGCCAAAGCCACAGTAAGGGCAGTGGCTTTCCTGCCTGCCCCCTCTCCTGCTTTCTTCTCTCTTCTATTGGCCACCGCCCTCCACTCCCCACTCTCTAAAATTAGGTTTTTCTAGAGGATTAAATAATACCTACAAGTAGAACACACTGCCTGGCCTACGGTAAACCCAAGTGCTCGCACGTCCGTTCCGACTCAGTGGCCCCGGAGGACAGAGGAGCGCAGCCCTTCGCAGGTTTCTGGCACTGTCGGTCTTCCTGGGGAGCAGCCAGCGAATCTCTGCCGTGCAGTAGGCGTTCAGTTCATGCACACCGGATCAGAATTGCTGTGCCATGCCTTTCAAGAGTGTTTGCATTTGCAAAACACACTCTCCTCTCTAGAGGCGCTATGAGCTGCCATCAACTCAGTGGCAGCGAGTTTGGGTTTGGCTTTGGGGAGAAGACAATATCCAACCACAAGGATTAAATGGTGATGAACCCAGTACAGATCTTTGACAGAAACATTCTTGTTCCTTCCTTCCCTGAATCCTCTTTCAAAATAAAAAACGGGCACTCTGCTCAGTGTGTTATTAACTGACTCCGTCCTCATGACCATGGCCTGTGGTAGGGACTCCAACCATCATCACCGTCCCATTGGAGTGTGGGGACCCTGAGAAGATGGGTCACCCGCTGACGACACATGGTCATATCAGCTGAGCAGGGGCTTGAATACTGACGGTCAGCCCCTGCCACCATGGCCTGCACACTGTTCTACCATCTCCTCGAGGCGGCTTTCTGAAGGCAACTTCGCCCCTTCCCTGCACTGACACTTTATCGTTCCTATAATGTGCTTGGCCAGGAGCCCTGGTGGTACAGGTTGTGTGTTGGTCTGCTAATTGCAAGGTGTGGTAATTATATAATCATTTGTCAATTTGAAAGGATTAAGAGTGAAGGGGTGGAGTCTAGCCTGTCTATCAGGTCATAGCCAATGAGGCCTCTGTGTGGGCCTGGCCTTCTGCTGAGGATTATGGGGACTCTGGCATTCCTCCTTGGAGGTGGGAAACACTCTCTCTCTCGGCTCACTCCTTGCGAGACATTTCTGACAAGACGTTACATGAACCTACACTGATGGCAGCCAGAGCCTCGGAGCTGGAGAAGCCATGTGGAGATCCCTGCCAGTCCTGAGATGCTTACAATACCACTGCATCTATAAGATTTTCCACCCACTGGCCTGTGATCTTCCTGCATTCCACATCATTGCATGTGTTTCGTGAGTCTGAAGCTGACTTTATAGATTGGTATCGGACATATGGGCTAATATCAGACTTATGGACTTGATCTGGACTGAGCTGAGATGTTTTATCAATATTCAACTGCTCTTGTATATAAAGCTCTTTCCTATACACATAGGAAGGTGTCTATGAATTTGTTTCTCTAGTCTACCCAAACTAACACACAAGGACAGCCATTCAAAACACCAGTCTCTTTATGGGAGAAAGACAAGGCTTTCCACTCCTTTAAAGGGTTATAGTCTTGGAAATCCACAGGGGCAGTTCTAGCCAGCCCTACAGGGTCATTAGGAGTTGGCAATGACTCCGTGATAGCGAGAAGATCTGCTGACTCCTCTCATTCCAGCTGACCCTCACCTTCATCTGTCACATGTGGACTGCTACTCGGATTTACCGCAGGAGAGATTCAACTCAGAGAAATTAAAACAGTTGTTCAAAGTCATGCAACTAGTTAGGTCCACAGAATTTGGGATCCAAATGAACTCATGCTCCATTTGTTTCTATGAATGGGGCTGGTGCCGAGGAATTAGAGCTGACCAGAAACCCAATCCAAACCCACTGCTGTGGACTCGCTTTTGACAGACAGTGACCCTATAGGATAGGGTAGAACTGCTTCTCAGGGCTTCTTACTCTGCAGCTGAAAGATGAGTACCAGCTGGTGGGTCTGAACCACCAAACTGTCAGTTAGCAGCCCAATGCATTGAGCTGAGCTGAGCTGAGAAGAGCAAAGACAAAATAGAGAAAAACGTTGCTCAGTGTGCTCTTTTTGTGAGACAGCGAGAGCAAGAGAGAGTTAGACAGAGAAAGTGTGTGTGCTCATGTGTGTAATAGTCATAAAAAGTATTCCTCAGACCTTGAGGTTTTAATAAAATGTGAAAAACATTTTTTACCAGCACCCTCCCTTTCCTCCTGGTTTTTCGGCTCTGCATAATTTAAGGAAATGTAATCCATATGTTTGATTATTCATACTTCCATCATCAAAAAATATTGTTGATTCTTTGAGGAGTGTTTGATGTTCTGGAAGCCTCAAAAAATTGTTTTAGGGCAGAGAAGAAGAGAAAAGAAAAATGTTAAAAGTGATCCTTCCTTTTTCTAAGATTTCATTCCCCTTGAGAAGTTTGCTACGGATTTGACTGGAGAAGAACCAGTGGCCGCTGGGCTCGTTCCTTTTGCCTACAGAGTTGAAAGGTAGGTGGGACTGTAGAGGGGCAGTCTTTAGCCTCAGGGCTCTCATAAGGTTGGGAGGGGAGTTGATGGTTATGAAATTCCTACCATCTGTAGCCACGTAATGCTATCCTCTTACACAGTATTAGCACCAGTCCCTCCACCTCCCTGTGCACACACACACCACCACCACCCCCCCAGCCCCAGATGTAATTGACACCATTTCTTAGAAGAGTGAGAGCGAGAGAGTGGATGCTGACTCCAAGTGACCCCACAGGACAGGGTAGAACTGCTCCTGTGGGTTTCTGAGACTCAGATGAGAAAGATGAGAAAGTTTCATCTTTCTCCCGAGGAGCAGCTGGTAGTTTTGAACTACTGATCTTGCAGTTAGCAGCCCAGCGTGTCACCAGCTGGGATACAAATCCAGATTTGTGGAACCCATGCATATGCTCCTTTAAGGGCATATGATAGTGTTTGCCATCCAGTACTTTGTGCGGACCCATTCACACCCTCTCCTCTCTCTCTCTAACCCACCTTGCCCCAAGACCTCTCCTTCCTAGGAACCCTTGTTCCCCTCTACAGAGAGTGGGAGCTGAGGGGTCAAGCCTGTTTCCCCATCATTCAGTGTTGATGTCTGCTGATTGTAGAGTTAGGTGCAGTGGGGCACAGAGATGACAGACCAGTCCCCTTTCCGCTGGAACATGCGTCAAGATGGGGTGGTTGGTGTGCCCCACCCCACACCTCTATATAACCTTTCTAGAGCGTGATCCACTCTAGCGGATCTGAAGACCACCTCTTCAAAAAGGCCCTCCCTTCTAAAGAAGCCCATCACTTCAATCTAGTTTGATGTGCAACATGGCACTTTTCACAAGATGGTATCTTCTTGTGTGACTATTTGTTTGTTTATGCATTTCCATTCTCCTTAGAACAGGCCATCTAGATAAACCAACCAACCAGCCCAAACGAGTTGATTCTGACTCATGGCCATGACCTGTGTGTGCAGAGTAGAGTGTGCTCCACAGGGTTTTCAGTGGCTCATTTTTCAGAAGTAGATCACCAGGCCTTTCTCCTGGGGTATCTCTGGGTGGGTTTGAATGCCACCTTTCTGGCCAACCGTTTAGCTAGCTGTGTGCACCGCCCAGTGATTTCTGTACGAAAGGAAACCTGTCACACTCAGCACTGTAGCCCTGGGCTCTGGAATAGCCTGAGCCAAGTCAAACCACCGAGTTGGTTCTGATTCATAGTGGCCCGACAGGACAGAGAAGAACTGCCCCATAGAATTCTCAAGGCAGGTTGTCTCTACAGCAGTGGATGGCCACATCTTTCTTTGACAGAGTAGCTGGTGGGTTCAAACTGCCCACCTTTCAGTTCGTAGCCGGGTGAGGCTTAACCACAACACCACCGGGCTCTTTCAGGAATAGCCTAGGTATTTAACAGTAATCTGCATGAATGGAACTCACTGGCATTGGGGTTGATTCTGTCTCAGAGCAGCCCTTTAGGACAGGGTGGAACTGCCACTGTGGGTTTTTGAGACTGTAAATCTTTATGGGGTAGACAGCTTCATCTTCCTCCCATGGAGTGGCTGGTCATTTCAAACTGCCAATCTTGCTGTGAACAGCTCAATTTGTAGCCCACTATGCCATGGGGGGTGGGGGGGAGGGCTTCTTAGTAATAATAGTGTCCACTGTTTGCTGAGCACTCACAATGTACTCAAGCAGTGCTTGGAGGGGTTTACATATATTATCTCACTTTGCCACACAATGAGCTTCTGGGTAGATATGGTTATGGTTCCCATGGCTGCATGAGGCTACAGAGCCATGGGATGCCAGGAGCCCAGAGCTCCTAAGCTGAGGGAACCTGTTTCAAGCACAGCGGTCATGACTCCACAACCAGAGCTCTTGATTACGATTTGGTACGAATAAATGAATGACTGGGGGAGGGGCGGACTATGGGTATCTGAAGAATGGTAGGGTCTTGAAGACATGGTGGAAGCAATGGGCTAAGTACAGAGAAGAGGACCACTTGGGGATGTTGGCAACTCTAGTCTTAGGATGGGTCTGAGTGAGGGTCAACAGGTGCGTTCCCAAGATCAGGGTCCAGAGTGGAGGGGATGACAGAGAAGGGAGGGCGGGGTGGGAGAGTGGGAACTGAAGCTGGTGAGGGAGGAGGAGGACAGAACGTGGGAGACCCTGAAAGTCAGGGCATGAGAAGTGGACGTGAGGACATAGGAGTGGGGCGCCATGGGAGATTTCTTCACAGAAATACCATGGTCAGAGCCTGGTGTTGTAGACTGCACTTAGCCTTGTGTTTAAGGAGCTTTGGGGCCTTGTGTGGTAAGTGTTGGACTAAACTCAGCAATTCAAATCCACCAGCCATTCCAGGGGGGAGAGAGAGTTGTTCCCACAAAGATCTACAGATCTGAAAACTCTATGAGTTAGAATCCACTCCATGGGCAGTGCTTTCTTTTTCTTTTTCTGCTGGGCATGGGTAGCCTTATGCTTGGGAACCAAAAGGCGGTGGCATGGTTTGAATGGAAAGGTCGGTGGTTTGAACCCCCCAGCAGAAAGAGGAGGCAGCCTGTGTCCGGAACCTCAGAAGCCCCAGGGAGCAGTTCTACTCGGTCCAAAGGGTTATAACAAGTCTGAATCGACTCAGTGGCAGTGGGCTTTAGCCTTATGTTTAGAGGGATTGGTGTTTCATGGTAAAATTCTCCCCTTCCAGGCAGGGGACCTAGCTTTGCACATTGGCTACTTCCACTGCCTGTGGAAGCTTGTGTGTGATGAGGATGCTGAATGGGTTTCAGGGGGTCTTCAAGACGGAGTTGGACTAAGAAGAAAGGCTTTGAGATCTCAGGCAGCTTGTTAGTCCATTCCCCTGACAGCTGACAACAACAAGCATGGTGCATAGACCGCATCTTCTCTCACTCAGATTCAACGCTAACCATTTTGCGTATACTCTTCCCAGGAGTCCCGTGAGGTGCATGTTACTATTCCCATTTTATAGATGACACGGTGAGTGCTCAGAGAGTTGATTTCCCCACGTTTACGAGCTATTAAATGTCCAAAGGAGGATTCTAATTTTTATCTTTACTCGCTGTTTCCACAGCCAAGTAAACATTCCTGCAACTCCAGAGAGAAGGGAATGATGCCCCTGGGCCCATCTCAACTTCCAGAGGGTGAGGGAGAGAATTCCCTGGTCACTTTCCCTGCTCACTCTCAGAGCCTGTTTCCAGGGAAGAGAGTTGCTGATGAGGAGGGCAGAAGCAAGGGGTGGGGGCGTGGGGGCTGCGCAGGGCCATTGACGGAGGAGGGAGGAGGCACGGGAAGCGAGACAGCAAATTGTTTCTGGCTGGAATTTTCCAGACAGGGCCTCAGTCTGAGAACAAATGTGCCTTCTGAATTTTCACTCTTAATTGTTACTGACCTTTAGTGAGATGAGCAAAATTACTCTCTCGGACCCCTCCACCCCCAACCCTTTTTACAAAATTGTTTTTCCTGACTTTTAAAAAATGAACTTTGGCAAGTCCAGCCCTGACGGCAGACTGTGGGAAAACAATGCAGCTCCTTATGGCCCCAAACGGAGCTTTCGCAATTAATCCATTGATCTCAGTAGAACACCCTATTGTATCAGGGCCCGCCAGGAGAAAGCTGCATCCTGCCCATCTCCCGCCCGGCACAGAATGTGCATTGAAGTCAGCCCCCAAAATTGATGGCAGGATATGGCCCTAAAAGCCTTCAAATTAAAGGGGCCCAGAAAATAACTCGACTGGCTGGTTGAAGTGGGGGGCTGGGACTAGGAGGTGGAGGAGAGCAGGGCCAGGGGTGTCCACTGCCTCTGGAATGGAGAGTGGTTGGGTCTGTTAGTATCCAGAGCTTTGTCAATTGCCTAGGGCTTCTGGTTGCCCTTGACTCCATGTCTGCCTTAGATTCTTCTAGAGCAGCATCCTCTTGGATAGCTCGTGTGATAGGCTGGCTTCTCTAGGGAAGGAAAACCAGTGATGTGGTATACATATGCATGTATGTGTATAGAAAGAGATTTACATCGAGAAATGGCTCACACAGTTGGAGGACTGGATAAATACAGTCCCTGTGCCCGCCGTAAACTTAGCAGCTCCTCCTGACTTGACAGACAAGAAGCAGGAGGATGAAGCAGTAAGAGCACAGGAGGGTCTGACTGCTGAATGAATCCACAGTCAACGGATGAATCTCAGCAGATCGGCAGTCGGCTGAGAGCTCCTGAGATGGACAGGAGGTTCAATGACAGGAGGTTCACAAACCAGACGCAGGATCCAGGTCCAGGAGTGGACGTGAGCTAGCTTTGAACATTATCAACAATCCATACCGAGTTGGCCACTCCCAGAATGAAACCTCCCTCAACTGTATTAGGACTGTGACCAGATTAAGGACATGGTCCTCTACTCTGTTCTTCCCACCACTGCTTGACTGCTTCACAGAAGATCGCATCGCAGCATTGACCATATCATACTACATCATCTCATAGGAGAATCCTGGACCAACCAAGTTGACATAAAATCGAAAGGTCACATCTAGTGTACAGATGATCTGGCTGATGCTATTGTTGCAGCTGAGAACACTGATATTAGGAAAACTCACTTGGGTCTATTGGGCCTGTCTGTCTACCACTTACTTTACGTCATCTCACTCACTTTTCCAACAATCCGTTGTTGAGGGTGATGGAGATAATGATGACTATGCACCAGGAGTCCCTGGTGGCAGAATGGTTATGCAGTGGGCTGCTTTCTGTAAGGTCTGCAGTTCTAACCCACCGTGGCTCCTTAGGAGATAGATGGTACGTTCTACTCCTGCAAACAGTGAGTCTCAGAATTGCACAGGAGCAGTTCTACACTGTCCTATAGGGTCATTATGAGTTGATATCGACTCAATGGCAGTGAATCCATCCTTTGTTAGGGAAGTAAGGGCTCACTGGTAGAATTCTGCCTTCCAGGCCAGAGACACAGGTTCGATTCCCAGGCAATACATAGCCACCACGAATTTTTAAGCAGATGCTTGTGGGTTGCTCTGATGCAAAACAGGTTTCAGTGGAACTTCCAGACTAAAGCTGGCTAAGAGGAAAGACCCGGTGACCTACTATCAAACACCAGTCAGTTAAAACTCTACCAATCACAATAGGTCCTATCTGAAATTTATCATGGTGATGATGCAGGGCCAGGCAGCATTTGATTCCATTGTGTGTGGTGTCAGCAGGAATTAGGGGAGGGGGTCTCTCCACAGCAGCTGACAACAAAAGCATACTTTGTTGAGAGGGTTCCACCTGCCACGCGTGTCACACAGTCTTTCTTAGTTAAAGCTTGCCACCCTAGAGGTGAGCAGGGCTGTGCTGAAGTGTGGTCTGGCTGGCCAGGCACCAGCCACGACATGGAGTGTCCATCCTGGGGAATGTTAGGTGTGTATTTTACAGAGGTTCCCGAAGTGGAGCGCTGTATGTGGCTAGGAGGAAATGTTAGAGGAACTTCCTGGGCTATGGAGGGAGACACACAGGTGTCTAACCTGTGTTCTGTGAGGGTGGGTTGGGATGATGGCAGGCCTTTGGTTTTGTTGTCTGAAGCATGCAATGACATGGGACTGTCCGGGGTCATCATGAGTATGAAGTTACACATTTCACAAACCTGTAGGGCTGACCTGGCCTGGCTCTCTTTTCAGCTATTCCTATATCTCTTCTTAAAAAAATGGCCAACAGATAGTCAAGGAATGATAAGCTCTTAGGGACTGCCTAGCGTGTCAGTCTGACTCTGACGGTAATCATTATTCTCATTTCAGGACCAGAAACCGAGGGTCTAAATGGTGGGATGATGTGCTTAAGGACATGTTAAGTGGTTGATTCTGAACCAATAAGAATGTAAACTCGGGGAAGACAGATCTTTTTCTTCATCTTATTCAGAGATATCCTTCCAACACCTACATGTCTACATGTCACTTATAGCCAGCGTGTAGATATTTGTTGCATCTCACACACAAAAAAAGCTCATTGTGATGCAGTTGATGCCAAACTCCTAGTGACCCTATAGGACGGTAGAAATGCCCTTGTGACTTTCCCAAAGTGTAACTCTTTACGGGAGCAGAACGCCCCGTCCCATCTTTCTCCTGTGGAGCACCTCGTGGTTTTGAACTGCTAAGCTTGGGGGTCACAGTCCATTGAGTAACCACTGTGCCACCAGGGCTCCCTATTTGTTCCCTAAATAACTACTGTTGTGGCTCTCTTCTTGGATATGTGAGAGTGTGTCTCCTCCTTGCCGGCCTTCGTTAGTTTGGTGCAGTGAATTACCTAATCTGGTCTTTGTAACTCCCACCAAATGACTGGGCAGGACCCTGCAAATGTGAGGTACTTGTGGCCCATCAAGGGGATTGGA
Source organism: Echinops telfairi (assembly GCF_000313985.2). Classification (NCBI taxonomy): domain Eukaryota; kingdom Metazoa; phylum Chordata; class Mammalia; order Afrosoricida; family Tenrecidae; genus Echinops; species Echinops telfairi. The sequence continues at coordinate 67,733,929 of NW_022104341.1, read as the reverse complement.
TAGCTTGTTAATAATGTAAATTTGATGCGTAGAATCTTCATGCAGGGATTTGTCAGTTTTTTCATGGCTTAACATGAGCCATCTCAGAGGTGGAAAAGGAGAACCTCACAACCATGAAGAAAGAAGAGGCAGGAGCAAAGCATGTCCTTTGGACCCAGGCTTCCTGCACTGAGAACCTCCTCCATCTGGCAGACAGAGAGCGAGGGCGCTGGAGGTAAGGAGAGGACAGCAGCAGAGGGAGGAGAGGCAGCAGAAAGAGAAGCTGGCGAAAGACAGAGTGGTGGATCCCCTGCCTACAGAGTGAACTCTGAGTGTCTTCAGGGCAGGAGGCTTGATGACAGAGTCGGGTACCGCTGGCACTTAGTGGAGCTGGGATTACTGACCAATGGAGCTAGAACTGAGTGCCTGCTGGTTCAGGCTTACATGGCAGAGTGGGTTGCCTTTGAACACTTATTGGTAGAGCTAAAAGAGCTTTGCTGTAGCAGAGCAGGGGCCAGGCTGAGGAGCTGAGGGCCAGAGAGAGGCTTGCCTGCAGACATGTCTAAGAAAAGGCTGTCCTGATCAAGAAACTGTATCCTGAATGTTCCTGAATGTTCCTGATCCTGAGTTGTAATCTATTGTTGTTGCTGTTAGTTGCCCTCGAGTTGGCTCCAATTCACAGTGAGTGAGTAAAAGGAGGCCACATCTGACCATCAGTGGTTACACAGGGAAAAGACCAATCCATCTGCACATCTGCCGAAGGCCACAAGGCAGAGGTCAGATGTCCTCTGTAATCTTTCATTACTTATTCTAACACCAACTGTTCTTCCCACACACTCTACTTTTCTGCTAGATTTGATAATTTGTTGCAATGACAACATAGAACTCACAGACATAACTCATAATTATGGGGGTTTATTAGGGAAGGCAATAGGTTACCACAAGTTAGGATCAGTAAACAATAAGGATACCGTCATTTGTCCAAAGTAATCCCTCTCCTCAGCCAGCAGCCAAGTCTTCGGTCCTCAGCTTCTCAGTCATGTGGTCTCTTGGGCCAGGAAGTCATCCATGGTCCCCTTGCTCTGTCCCACTGTCTTTGTGGCTCAGCCTCTGGTGTCTCTGATCTCACGACGTTCCACCACTTCAAGCAGGGATTTTGAATGTGGTCTGCTGCTGGCTCGCTGCCCTTGATAGCCCTGAAAATCTCTTTGTGTCTCTGAGATGGGTCTTTTACACCAAGAATGCCTTTGACGAGGTGTGCTTTTGTCTTTTCCTAAGAAAACAAAGGGTTTCTCTTGGTTCACAGGTTAGTAAAGTGGAAACTCAGAATACATTCTGCTTTACAGAGAACCCCTTCTGAAAAGGAATAGAGGTATAGAGACTGGGATGTACAATACATCACAAAAGGGACTACGGATAGCAGAGCCATATTAAGTAATTTCATGTCATCACCATACCTTATGCACACTGCCAGGTCCTGGACCAGCGTAACAGCTGTTCTTATGTTTAAGCCCGTTATTGCAGCCAATATGGCATTCCATCTCTTCAGGGGTCTTTCTTTTTTTTCACCGACCCTCTCCTTTACCAAGGCCAAGGAGCCCTGGTGGCATCGTGCATTGTGTCAAGCTACTAACTACAATCCGCAGTTCGAAACCACCAAACACTCTGAGGGAGAAAGATGAGGCTTTCTGTCCCTGTAAAGAGTTACCATCTCAGAAAAACCACAAAGGCAACTGTAACCTGTCCTGTAGGGTTGTCATGGGTCAGAACTGACCTAATAGCAAGGTGTTTCGTTTTAGTTATTTGATCTCTTTGACTAAGAATGATGTTCTGTTGCAGGGACCGGTCTCTCCAGATAACATATCGGAAGTACATGAGACAAAGTTTCACCAACCTGCCTTCTAAGGAACATTCTGGTTGAAATTTGTCCAAGACAGATTTGTGTATGCTACGTGCTCAATAAACTCTAGAAATCCTGAGTTTGGTCTGTGAGTTCTGTATGGCTACTCAATAAGTGATTAAACTCAGCAGAGTAGCAGAGTACTGTGTGGGGAAGGATTGGTGCCAGAACTGGTAAAACGTTTGGTGAATAGAGGCATGTCTGACCTCTGTCTCGCAGGAATTAGCCTGGGGCTATTGAGCTTCATTCTACTCCAGCCTTAGAAGTTAGAGGCGGTCAGACACCCCAACAAGCTATTTTTAATTTTGTTCCTACAGTTACACTTACTTTTCTAATCTCAATGCTTCTCAATTACTCTTTTACCAGGATGCTCTAGTCAATTCCAGAAAAGTTTAATGAAAGAAAGTTATTTTCTTTACATACAAAAAAAAAAAAAATTAGCCTGATTCCTCTCATCAGAAAACAAAAAGTGTAACATTCTTCAATTTTCCCTTTTGTTTTGGCTTCCAAGAAGCTAGCTCACAATTAAATTTGGTGCTCAATTACATATTATTCTTGGATTACATCAGAGTATAATGCTTTCTCATGCATGTTGTATTGGGCTCGATTTTCATTTTCTACGTGGCCCTATCTTGCAGGTGGCCTTTAGGATGCAGTAAAGATGTAGTTGAAGGATCATGGTGCTCTTGATGGCATTAGGGCCTTATATTGTCCAAAGTCTCCTATTTGTCTAAGCCTCATGTTTGGAGCTCTGTCCAGGTCTAGAGTTTTGCTATAAACTCCATAGTTCATCCATACCACTAGTTCCCCATTATGGGCAATTTTGGCCCCTCCCCTGAATGGTGTATTTGAGTTTTGATGCTAGTGAAGAATATTGAGCGTGTCATGGACTGCCAAAGAACAAACAGACCTGTCTCGGAATGTGCGTAGCCAGAAGGCTCCTTAGAAGCCAGGAGGGGACTTAGTCTCATGGGTTGTGGACTTGTTCGGAGGCGGGAGCAGTCCCCGGGACAGGGCAGCAACCAGGCTTGGTGCAGCAGAGGGGCAGTGCACACGAGGAAGGCCCTCAATGAGATGACTTGTCACAGTGGCTGCAACAATGGGCTTAAGTACTGGGACAATTGTGTCAGTGGCACAGCTCCAGACAAGGTTTCGTTCCGCTGTACATAGGGTCGCTATAGGCTGGAGCCAACTCCATGGCAACCAATGGGAACACGTGCAGCAAACTGAACCACTGCCCCGTCCCAAGCGATCCTGACCATCGTGAGGTTGGAGCCCCTTCCTGCAGCCCCCGCTGTCACTGTATTATTGATATCTGTGTTTGTGTAGAGATTTGTGGGCATCCCTCTCATTTTGTTTCTCACGGTATTGTTCCCAGATATTGTGGGTTTTTTTGTATAAATTGAAGGTTTGTGGTTACCTTGTGTCCAGCAAGTCTATTGGCACCATTTTGTCAAGCAAATGCATGTGCTCATTTTGTGTTTCTGCATCACATTTTGCGATGCTCACAATGTTTCAAATGGTTTCATCACGCTGTTGTGCCCTTGTTAATGTTGTTGAACATGACGTACATGCATCGAGAACCCTCCGAATGGGTGTGACGCCTTTCACAGAAACATTTGCTTTCTGGCAGCAGCCTGGAAAATGAACTCACCAGAGATCTGAGGTCTGCTTGTATTTAGGTATGCACGTGTGTCTGCACAAAAGGGTTTCAAAAAGTTTGTGGAGAAATTCCATGACTTTTTAATTCCACTTTCTCGTGAATGGTCTGCAGCTATATACGGATATCAAAGAATTGGCTCATTTGATTGCAAAGGCTGGCAAATCCAACATCTATAGGCAAGGCCTGGCCTGGAAATTCTGGCAGAACATCTATGTTATAGTTTTGAGGCAGAAATATAAAAATCTCTCGCTCTCTAGCCACCTAAAGTTTTGCTCATAAGGCCTTCTACAGATTGAATGAAGCACCCACATGTGCTTGACATACGCATCCGATTGAAAATGTAATCCCACACGAGCACCTTCCCAATGGTTCAGCAAGTCACTTGGCACCATAGTCTAGACTCCAGACAAATTGATTCATGCAATCAACCGTCCCTGGTAGACATCATTGTACCCATTGGATTACTGAAGAAGTTGAGGTTTAGATGATTGAATAGTTTGCTAATACACAAAGATTCCAGGATTAAAAAATGAGATACAGAACCAACAATGTGACTTTTCAATCTGAATCAACTTTCCAAATAACACCTCACTGTCTGTGATTTCATGGCTGGTGACGATGGAATCATGGTCGGCCATCGGGCTCTTCACTTCTGAAGCAGAACGGAGCTCGAGTATTGTGCCAGGTCACACCTCCTTGCCCCAAGATTTCAAAGGCAGGTGCCTGTTTGTCTGGACACTCCGATTGCAATGGGGAGCTAGATGGAGGCTGGGCAATGGAATGCTGTTTGGAAAGGACGAAAGCACACTCTTGCCGGCCATGTTTGTATCTAATTCCGGAGACCTGGCTAGAACAATATTTTTATAAAACGGAAGGAAGAGTAACTGTGCATGCACAAACCGTTGGCCTGTGCCTCAGGGAACCTTTGCCCTCAGGTTCTGTTCTCAGGCGTGGACACGTGCAGCCCCAGCTGTCGTTAGCGGTGATGAGAGAGAACCTTCTAATGTTTCCTGCTGCTGCCTGCTTTCTCCCTGCTCCCTGTGTCACCCAGACATACTTCACTGGAATTCCATTAACGTGGAGTTTTCCCATCCCCCCCAGAAACAATGAGAGGGAAACACTGGGAAAAGGAGTCAGGAAAGACCTATGGCTCTTTCCCAGGTGAGTAACAAATCGTCTGTTAGTTATGATGTGCTGCTTCCAGTTGGAAAGTTTGGGCTTAAAGAGGAAAACTCAGATGCCTCTGGAGAAGGGAAGGATGGGCCTATCTCCTTGGCTGCAGAAAGTCTTTAGACTGTTTGGTGAGATCACTGGAGGAGATCCATATGATTTGAGGACCAAGGGGGCCCAAATCTTCATTCCACTCTTTGCTAATGGTAGAACCTGAAACAAGGTTTGTAACATCTCGAAATTCATGGGTGAAAATAGGAATACTACATATGTCTTGTGTGCCATTGTGAAAATCAAACAAGATTGGGATATGAAAGTGGCTGGCGCATCTTATCTTTCAAAGGAGCATTTCTTCTGGCTTGCTCGCTCTGCTCAACCCTTCTTCCTCTGCAGCCTCCGAATTAGAGCTTTTGAGATAGCACAGTGAAAGAACGGCTTAAACAGGAAGCTTCAAGCACTGATAACTTACTCAATGAGGAATTGTCTGTGGGTTTGTACAGTTATCTTTTGGAGCAATGGTTTCTAAGAGAGGAAGGGGCCACTTCATTGAGGCTATCTGCTGGGGGGAGTTTTCAATACTGCTCTGAGCACTCTGCAGGATACCTTACATATACATCTATGTTTTCGGTGTCAAATAAAGCTGTTCCTTCTCAAGCACTTATTCTAGCCTGGGATCTTTAGGAATATTATTGTGATAAATACTTACAACCACTTTAGGTGTTGTGGTTGTTAGGTGCTATCGAGTCAGTTCCAATTCGTAATGACCCTATGTACAACAGACCTGTACAAGCATCACAATTGCTCTTATGTCTGAGCCCATTGCTGCAGCCCCTGTGTCCATCCATCTCATCGAGGGCCTTACTCTCTTTCGCTGCCCCTCCACTTTACCACACATGACGTCCTTCTCCAGGGACCAGTGTCTCCTAACTACATGTCCAAACTATTTGAGATGAATTCTTACTTACTGTGCTTACCTCTGAGGAGCATTCTGGCTGTACTTCTTCTAAGACATCTATTTATTCTTTTAGCAGCCCACGATACCTTCAGCATTCTTCATCAGCACCGTAGTTCAAATGCATCAAGTTTTCTTTGATCTTCATTATTCAATGTCCAACATTCACATGCATGCATGGTGATTGAAAATATCATGGTTTGAGCCAGGCAGACCTTAGTCCTCAAAGTAGCATCCTTGCTTCTCAACACTCTAAGGAGGTCATGTGCAGAAGATTTACCCAATAAAATGTTGTTTGATCTCCTTACTGCTGCTTCCATGGGCATCGATCATAGATCCAAACAGGATGAACTTCTTGACAACGTCAATCTTTTCTCCATTTCTCATTATGTTACGTATTGGTCTGATTGTGAGGATTTTTGTTTGCTTCACATTGGGTTGTAACCCATCTGGAAGGTCATGCTCCTTGATCTTCATCAGCAAGTGCCTCAAGTTTTCCTCACTTTCAGCAAGCAAGGTTGTGTCACTTTCCGATAGAAGGCTATAAATAAACTGTTTTCCAATCCTGACACCAAATTCTTCTTCCTATAATCCAGTTGCTCTGGTGATTTCTCCAGGACACAGCTTGAATAAATATGGAGCGAGGATAGAACCCCAACACACATTTTTCCTGATTTTAAACCATGCAGTATTCTCTTATATTGTTCACACAACTGCCTCTTAATCTGTGTACGAGTTCTGCATGAGGACAAGGAAGTGTTCAGGAAATCCCCATTCTTCTCAAGGCCATCCGTAGTTTCATTTGATACACGCAGTTGAATGCCTAGTCAATGAACACAAGTAAACATCTTTTTGGTAATCTCTCTTTCAGCCAAGATCCATCTGATATCAACAATAATACCTTTTCTTCTATGCTCTCTTCTAAATTTGGCATGAACCTCTGACAGCTCTCTGTCAATGTACTGCTGCAACTATTATTGGATTATCTTCAGCAAAATTTTATTTGCATGTGATATCAATGGTATTATTCTATAATTTGCACATTCTTTTGAATCATGTTTTCTGTTTTGTGATATGGACCTTTTCCAGTCAGTTGGCCAAGCAACTGTCTTCCAAATTTCTTGGTATAGACACGTGAGCGCTTCCAGTGCTTCATCAGCTTGTTGAATCATTTCAATCAGCATTCCATCAATTCATGGAACCTTGTTTTTGGCTAATGCTTTTAGTGTAGTTTGAACTTCTTCTTTTAGTACCATTGGTTCTTGCTCTTATGCTGCCTCCTGCAATGGTTGAATAGTGACAAGTTCTTTCTGGTACACTGACTCTGTGTGTTCTTCCCATGTTCTCTTGATGTTTC
>NW_022104341.1:67683903-67726542 GCF_000313985.2 Echinops telfairi | reverse complement strand
TGCCCATAGAATCTTTCAATACTGTATCATTCAATAAGTTGTCCATAGAATCTTTCAATTCCAGGTTTGAGATTTTTCCATAGCTCTTTAAGACATATGTGTTCTTCGCTTTTGGTTTGCTAAATCTAGGTCCTTGGACATTTCATTATCATACTTTTCCTTGCCTTCTCAAGCTGTTTTCTATTCATTTTTTTTACTTCATCATGTCTTGCATTTGCGTTAGCTACTCTTTGACCAAGAGCAAGTTTCTTCTGATGTCCACTTGGATTTTTTCTGGTTTTGAACTTCAGGTGGGAGAGACTTGAGGCCGTCTGTTAGCTCTGGACTTGCTTGAATTTTCTTCATCTTCCACCCGAACTTACGAGGGGTAACTGATGATCTGTTCCACAGTTGGCCTCTGGACTGGTTTTAGCTGCTAATACTGAACTTCTCCCTAGTCCTTTTCCTACAGATGTAGTAAATTTTATTTTTGTGTACTTCCTCTGGAGAAACTCACGTTTATAGTTGTCTTTTGTGTTGTTGAAAAAAAGGTATTTAGGATGAAGAGTCATTGATCTTACCCAATTCTATCATTCAATCTCCAGATTTGTTTATATCACCAACACCGCATTTTCCAACTACTGTTCCTTCCTCTTGGTTTTCCACTTTTGCCGATATGATATCCCTTGATCTTTGTCTTATGTAGCCTACTATAGAATTCATATATAATTTTCCACTTAAAGGAATAAGCCTTAGAGAGCTAGTCCATAGTCAAGTTCAGATGTTAATTCTGCTTTTTCTGACTCCATAGCCATTCCTACTACCACTGCATTGGCAAATATGATCTTGTTGAAAGTAGTTTTGTTATGGTAATGAGGTCATACCAGAGGTGAGTGGGTCCTAAAGCTAAAAGAGGAGAATAGACACAAAAACATGGATATCAAGGAACTCCAAAGAATGCCAAGGAATGGCAAAGAGTGTCAAGGATTGCCAAGAGTGGTGGGCAGGCTGACCCAGCAACCAGTCGGAACTGGCATGGCTGAGACCCTGACTTGGGCTTTTAACCTTTAGAATGGGAGAAAATGATTTTCTGTTCTTTCAAACCACCCACTTGTGATACTTCTGTTACAGCAGCACTAGGAAACTAAGACACACAGCTTCACTCGACAAAGACCTTACTCAACAGACACTGAATGACTATTGAACTGTGCAGAAGGCGGGAGGCAAAGGGAACTAGGATTGGCACTTGCTTATAAAAACCTCACATGCTTCTGGGAACCACACCTCTCCTTTCACTTGTTTGTCTCTCTTCTAGACTGTGAGGAACCTGAGGACAAGGCATGTGCTTAATTATCTTTGTCTTCCCAGTGCTTAGCAACCAGTGACTCAGAGCCTTTCAGACAACATGGAACTGTGAAAGAAACAAAGATCTGGGGAGAGAAAGAAAGCAGGGAAAGAAGACGTGATGGAATCCATTCTACAATCATTTGCTGCCAACATTGTCCCAGGCCCTGATATGTAATGAGCAGGGTACATATAGGAAGGTGTGTGAGTGTGCATGTGTGTGTGTGGGCATAGTTGTATGTAAATGTATATGTGGGAGGAATGGAAACCAGGGATTTCAAGGACTCTTCTTGAGTTTAGCTTACTGAATTAAAGTTTTCACAATCCAGAGAGCAAAGAAGGAGCTTATTTAGATACTCAGCTCAGCTACGAAATGACAGTTAGAGAAGGCTCTTCAAAGAGTTTCTGAAAGCAAGTGATTTTTTTCAAATGAGGGCTTGTTGGCATATGGTATTTGGATGATATAATTTCTTTAATTGAAAGTGTTATCTTAACCAGGGAGTTTTGCAAAACCCCCAAACAAAGACATCTGTTGCTGTTTTTGTTCTTTTCCCCAGCAAACAGTCTGGTGGTGAAAAATAGGGGTGCCGGGACTCAATGCCAGGAAAAAGTATGGATTTGAAAAACAAACCCCCTTTTCGGAGGGGTGCCAATCGGTGTCGCTGTTACAGGTTGGGCTGCAATCCGCCTGGTCTGCAATTGGAAACCTCCAGCAGCTCCTCAAGGCGGGTGGGGGGGGGGGGGAGGTGCAAAGACTGAGCGTTCTACTCCCTTAAACAGTCACAGGCTCGGAAACCACAGCATGGACTCGATGGCAGTGAGTTTTTGGAGTTTGGAAGGAATAAGATACAAGACAGGCAGCCTCTGAAAAGAGTGTTTTGTGAGGTTTGGGGTTATTATCCATCTATTTCTTGTGTAACAATAATTATAGATGCAGAACAAATAGGACGAGCTGGAGGCAATTGCAGTGTGTTGTTCTGCTGTCTGGGGATCTCCAATCCAGGCCACGCGGGTGGATGCGCTGCCGTCAGCGCATCCCCACCAGGGGCTCCAGGCAAACGCAGAATTCCTTGCCAAGGAGTCCATTCTGCCTCAGGGCAGAACTGCCTGTTTCTGAGACTCTGTTTTCCCAGCAGCAGACAGCCTCATCTTTCGCCCTTGAGGAGCCTGAAAGGTTTGACCCACTGCCTTTGAGGTGAGCTGCCTAACAGGCAGCCCACACGACCACTAGGGCTCCCTAGACCCTGATGATCAGCTCCGCCAGTGTCCTCATCAGTTCACAGGGCCCTGCTTTTCCCGAAGTCCCCATCTTTTTTGAGGCTAATTAGGTCCTACCTCTTTAGAGTGGGTCCTAAACTTAATCCCTTCTGAGTGGTGTCTTACCAAAAGGGAAGACAGACACAGAGAGTTAGACACGTGGACACGTGTCAGCAGTGAAAAAAAAAAAGGCTGGCACCACCAGAAACTGGGAAATAGGTTCACAGAAGGAATCCGTGTGGCCAACACCCTGGTTTGGACTATCAGCTCCCAGAAGAGTGAGAAGATGAAATTCCGTTCTGTCAGTCACCCAGGTTATGCTACTGTGGTATGGTCACCCGAGGACACTTGGAGACCCTGCACAGAAATCAAGACGTGTTGCTTCCCCTTCAGAGAGATTCACCCCTCTGCTGCTCTTCTTCACCTTCAGTGCCTCTGCACTTTTCTCCAGACCACTCTAGCAAGTCCTGCACCTCCTCCAGGCTTCTGTCAAACGTTGACCCCAACATCAGCTGGGGCCATAGCAGGAAGCAGAATCCGTCTCTTGGCTCAGATGAAGAGATACTAGTGAAGAGACTGCATAGTGAAGTGTGGGCGGTTAAGGGAATGAACAAGACATGCTGAGGCATCCAGAGACTCGCAACTGTTGGAAGCCGTTAGGAAGAAAGAGACCAGAGAGAGAGATGTAGGTGTTAGAGTCCTGCGAAATCTGGACCATGGAAGAAAGATACCCTGTGAGACAAACCAGGGAGGCTCTGACCTACCAGGGAGAACAGGAAATAAACAAGGGACAAAAAAACACAACACTCATTCTCTCCTTCTCTCCCTTGTCCTTATCAGTGCTTCCCGTTGGTGGAATCCAGGGACCTGGTTCCAGGGAGCCCAGAAGAGGCAAGCTACAGGACGCCGACTCCTGAGGCCCAGAGCAGGGTAGAGAGGGCTAAGAGTGCACCCGAGGAGGCAAGCAGTGGGCCGTGGGCAGACAGGTCAGCCCACCTTCTCTCTCTTACCAGTCTGCGCTCTGCTACCCATGGGCTGACCAACTCCGGGGATGCTTCTCCTAGGGAAGAAACGCATGCAGCTCACAATTGCACTGAAGGATAAATCCAAAGCTCTTTAAGTGGCTAAAGGGTTTTCCTGTTGACCCTGGTTACCCTCCCTAGCTCTATCTATCACCACTCCCATTGCTTACTTAACCTTCCAGCACTATGGCACAACTTCCAGGTCTGCTCCAAATCTCCATACCTTAGTAAATAGTCTCTCCCACCCGCTTCCTAAGCTATCCGAATATGTCCTGTCTCCCCTTTTGCAGGGTGAGCTGCATGTCTTTCTCCCAACATACTGTGGTTCAGATGGCACCTCCCCCATGACATCTCTGTCTGCTCCACTCTCCCGCCTGAGCGAACCACTCCCACCTGGGACATGTACTTCCATGTTGGCACTAATGGCAGGAGTTGTCATTTGAGACAGGTAGCTCCTTGAGGGCAAAGACTGTACATTAGCCATATGGCCTCCCCATGGACTGCGTAGTGTTGGCAACAATACTTCTGTTCAGTAAACATCGAAGGCAAGAGGGAAGAATGGAGATCAGAAAGGAGGCAGAGAGCAATTAGTTCCAACTGGCCGCCACCTTTTCAAATACATTGCTCTGTGTGACTTTCACAAGCAGCCTGGCTATCTCGGACGAGGGCATTGAGTGTCAGTGGGGTGAGAGGAAGCTGCTGGTGGGCAGTGAGGAAAGCTTGAGGTGGGGAATTAGAGAATTAGGTCCCGAGTCCCAAGTCTCTACTTTACTGCATGTGAATTGGTTATTGATAGGAATGTCTCTTGAGTCTTTGCTTCCTCCTAGGTGAATTAAGAGCAATGGTCCTGAAATCCAGAGTTGTAGGGGAGGAAATCCGTGAAGATGTCTCATGTGCACAGGGCTGGACTAATAAGAGGAGCAAGAGGACCCTTCTCAGGACTCACGCTGACGTTTTCATAGTTCTCATGGACTGTTTGACATCCAGGCTATTCTTCCTTGTCTGTCAAACGAATATAAAACCGAGCAGGCTCTTGCCTTAGTGAGACAGCTGCTTCATGCATTTTGAGACTAAGACAGACAGACAGAAAGGCCTAGTCATCCACGGCTGCAAATCAGCCAATGAAAACCCTGTGGATCTCCGTGGTCCCATCTGTGACCCATCGTGGGCCAGGGGCAGGACTGGGCAGTGGTTCCATTCTCTTGTGCATGGGGTTGCCATAGGTCAGGGGTCCACTTGACAACAGATAAGAACAACAAAAGCTAGGGTCACAAAGTAGCTGGGGACCACCTACTCTAATTTTGCATTTCCCAGGGACCTCCTCCCCAGGATCCTCTCGTAAGAAACTGTGTCACCGACCAAGTTAAGTTCACTCCAGTCAAGCCAATCCCTTAGATGACTTTGGCTCCCAGACATGTCTTCCTCTGAGCAGAAATGTGTCTCTCTCTAATTTTTTAAAAACTGGCTTTAGTTCTAGACTCTTGGATCACCCAAAGTCTATCCCACAGCTGCTGAGTTGATTCCAGGTGAAAGTAATCCTAGGGGACAGACTAGAACTGCCTAGGGCATCAGAGGTGGCAAATTTCTACGAAAGACTATGGCACATGCTTAATCCACTGCTCTACCAGGATTCATTCTCACTCCCATAGATCTTTTGATATGAAGAGACAGGTATTAGGGGCCTTGAATTGTTGGTCCTTGAGGCTAAGCATTTCCTGTCCTTCAGGTGATTTTCAACAGAGGGTCTTTGAGGCCATTTATTATATAGAAGGTCCTTCTCCCAACTTTTCTTTCTGGAGTAATATTGGATATGAGTCTTTCTGATGCCTAATTTTATTACACTGACACCACAGTGAGCTGTCATAAATCCAAAACAATAGCCACAACTTACAGAGAACTTCTGTATAGAGAAGGAAACCAAGACTGGAGAGGTAGATTTACTTGCTGAGATAGTTAAAGGGTATTGTGCCAACCTGGCCAATAAACACATGTGGGGTTAATTGAAGGGTGGAGTGATAAATGGCTCAGTGAGCCTTACCTTTCGAGTTCTCGGGTCTCTTGCTTTCCAATGGTTGGACCACAGTGCAGCTGCCTTAGCCAGTTCCCTGCTTCAGCTGGCAAGGCTTACTTTCTGCAAGACATCCCCAAGGAGAAGCCACATGGAGCTATCCCCATGCAGCCCTGGGTGCTGGACCAGCCGTGTGGAGACCCCTGCCAGGGATGAGATGCTTACACGTTCACTGATTTGGCTTTCCTCCTGCAGTCAGCATCATTGCGTGTGTTTTGTGAGATGGAGAAGGACTTTGTGGATTGGTGTCGGACATATGGGCTAATGTTGGACTTGTGATCTTGGGTAGCACTGGGTTGGGATGTTTTCTTGATGTGCACTTACCCTCTATATAAAACTCTCTCTTATACTTATGGGTTTCTGTGGATTTGTTTCTCTAATGTACCAAGACTAACACACTTGCCCTAAATAATATGGAAGATGATAAGTAGAGGGAAAGGGATTACACACTGGGCCATCTGTCTTCCAGGGCTCCCGTTTTCTGCCACCAAAGACACCTAAGTACTGAGATGTGCACTGGTCTGTTTCCCTACTGAACAGCCATCTCCTCAACGACTGAACTCGTTCTTAATATTCAACTGTGCCTTCAACAAAGTCAGTGCTTAAGCACTTGATAAATATTCTCATCATCAGGATTAAATGTTTAATGAAACTTGTCAATGAATTAATTGGTCCAGCCATTCTGAAATTCAGAGATAACAAATTTTTAGAGTCATTTGGATGATGGTTACTCAAAGGAAGTGTGGTCTACAGACTGTTAGGGATCTTGGCTGAGATAAGCCTCCTTCATAGTGCAAATCTGGTGGGGCTCCTGGAGTAAGGTGACCAGATTTTAACATTGGTAAAGCGGGGCACCATTGATAAAACTCATATCATGGTGAAATAGCCACATGGCAGCCGAAAACGATATACCCTAGCGTGTCAATCATTCTTTCCAAAAATCGGGACTTTTTTAAAACACTGTGAGACGTGGGAAAATTTTTTAAAAATTGGGACTGTTCCGCCAAAAGCGGGACATCTGGTCACCTTATCCTGGAGATATAATGTATGGAAGATGTGCTTCCAGTCCCAAGACTGGACTGCCAGAAACTTTTAACTCAAAGCTGGTTCACGTTTAGTCTCCAGCCCTGATGGCATAGTGATTATGCATTGGGCTTCTAATCCAAAGGTCTGTAGTTCAAAACCACCAGCTGCTTTGTGGGAGAAAAACGAGACTTTCTACTCCTGTAAAGAGTAACAGTCTCAGAAACCCACAGGGGCCATTCTACCCTGTCCTGTAGGATTGCTGTGAGTCGGAATTGACTTGATGGCCGTGAGGTTTTGGAGATTAATCAGTTAGGCTGTAAGCATTTTTGTCAGATACTGGGTCCAGCTGTGGCTTCTGTTCCCAGTAAATGGAGGTGCTCTGAGTTAGGGGGTCTGTGTCTCCAGGCTTTGGGGCAGTCATTTGCGCTAGGACCTCCTCTCAGATCTAAGAAGAGCTGTTGATTTTCAGTTGTCTGGCTTTTTCTTGTTTTGAGCGAGTCGTTTTCTTGTTCTTTACATGCAAAACCAGAAGTCAGAAGCATGTGCCTCCCCAGCACATTTCCTGCATTAATGGCCTTAATGCTTCATCCCTTAAATTGTGGTTATTTTGGTACATGGCTTATTCCTGCCATTTGACACCAGTTCCTTGAAAGGCTACATAGGAACTGGTTTCCACTAGCAGACATTGGCAACTTTCCAGATCTTTCTTTGTGAAAGATAATTTAGAGCCAGCCTGCGGGTATATGTGGTTTGTCCATGATGGAAAACTGGGTTTTACATCCCGACGGAGGTCCTGCTCATCTACATATCTTGGGGTGATTTATTTTTATATTCATCCTGTCTAGATGTGTTCACTTGTCTCTTAGAAATAAGGTCAACCCCACACATATCATGAGGACATTATGCCTGGTAAAGTGGAAAGTCAATGGAAAAGTGGAAGACTGTCAAGGAGACAGCTTGACGCAGTGGCTGCAACGATGGGCTCAAAGATAATGATTTTGAGGCTGCCTTAGGGCTGGACAGTGCTTTGTTCTGCTGTTCACAGGGCTGCTATGAGTTGGAACTGACTCAGCCACACCTGACAACAGCATTGTGTATATTCATCACCTGTCTGTTAGTTTGTCACATTGAGGTGGCTTCCCTGTAACTGTGATCCTGGAAGCTATCCCACAAATATTTCAGATACCTGGTGACCCTGCTGATCTTTGATCACCTGTAGTGGACAGGTTTCAGCAGAGCTTCCAAACTCAGAGTACGACGAAAGACATTAGAAGTACTTCAGGACATTGACCAACTCTCTTGCTTTGGGCCTTTCATCGATAGGGATCAATTGCTAAAGGAAGATAGCATGGTCGGTGGAGCTGAGGGTCACAGAGGACGAGGGAGGGCGATCCTCAGCTAGGAGTGGAGTAACAGCTGTAATGATGGAATCGAACACACTGGTGACCACGAGGGTGATACAAGACCTGGAAGCATTTTATTCGGCTGTCCATAAGGTCACCACAAGTCACAGTCCACTCAAAGGTAGCTATCGATCTCTATCATAATCTTATAAAGATAAAGTAACCAAAGTCAGTCTTTCCATAACATTTTATAAATTGGAAAATATGCTCACATTTATGATTTATGCCCATTTTCCATAAGGGGAAACGGAGGCTATGAGATACCTAACGTACCCAATTATCTCCAGAAAGTGACAGAGTCAAACCTAGAATGCAGCCATTGATCTCTGTATCTGCTTTAGACAATAGAACACATGCAAGATTGTGGCCATTTTAATTATTTTCATGACACTGATCTATCTGCTGTAAACACATTATAACAATGAACTCCCTGCAGGCCAAATAGTTGATAGAAATCTTCGGGGAGGTGGAGTCCCAAGATGATATCTCAGATAGGTTATTATTATGAACCTGCAGGCTTTAATCACACGGTTAATCCTGTTTGCTCTGGAAGTAAATGGAACTGCAAAGATACACAGTCTACGAGAATGGAAAGGCTCTTTCTCTACCTAGAAAGAAGCCGCATCTTTCTCAAGGAGTAGTTCTCAGAGGCTGGAAGTAGAGGGGAACGACGTGTACGGACCCTGCTCCCATAACCTGTTGGAGGCATGGTGCAGATCGGTCCTGGTCATCCTCATGTGATTGTGACCTACGGCTCATGAATAGGAAGCTGCCCAACTGACTTCACCAAATGAGATAGATGACGATTGTCTGACCCTGCAGTGTGGATGATCATGGGTTGGCGGACGATCATGGGTTGGCGGACGATCATGGGTTGGCAGACGATCATGGGTTGCTCTTGGCTACTTCTAACCGGGATCCCATTTACTAGGGAATTTGCGTCTACAACTGGTTCCTCACTGCAGAAAATTCCCATTGGCAGGACTAGATAAACTGGATGGGAATCTTTTTAACCAGCAAAATTCCAAGGGAGCTGGTGCCTCTGTGTCTGTTCAGCTCAGCTGTGTAACAGGAAACGCTCAATTTCACCCCGTAGGTGCCCTGTTGTTATTGTTAGGTGCTGTTGAGCGAACTCCTGGCAACCCCCACACAACAGACTAGAATGACCGTAGAGAGTTTCTGTGCTTGAACCTTTGCCGGAGAAGATTGCCGGATCTTTCTCATGAAGAGCTGCTGGGTGGGTTTGAATCGCCAACCTTTTGGTAAACAGTCGAGCGCTTACGTGTTGTACCACCAAGACTCGTCAATGTCTTCCACGAGATCCCTTTCTCTGTGAAGCCCTTCTTGGTCTCTGTAGAAAGAGTTGAGCATTCTGTGCTGGTTCTGTTTTTTGTACTCATCTCCATGATTTTATTCATCATATAGGATGGTGAGAAACGCTTACCTAGCCATCTTTCTGACTAAACTGTGGCTGTCTAGAAAATTTTGAAGCCTCCACATATAAGGATTAGATAACTTTACACAAATGTTGTTAGTGCCACAGAGTCAGTTCTTATTCATGTTGCCTGACCCTGCACTCCCTGCACAGCCGTTGCTGTGTTTGAGCTCCTGAGTATAGGCACTGTGTCCAGCCATCTCATGAAGGGCCGCCCACTCCTCAATAATCGTCTCCTTTACGAAGTCTGAGGCTCTTCTATAGGAACTGGCCTCTCCTGATGGCGAGTCTAAAGCAAGCAAGATAGAGGCTCACCACACTTGTTTCTAGCAAGCCTGCTGGCTGGGTCTTCTCCAACACTGCTTTGCTTGTCTCAGATTCTTTGCCAACACTGCAGTGTAAGTGCATCAGTTCTTCTCTAGGCTCCTTTTGAAGACATACAATGTTGTGATGCATGTGTAGGTGTGAAATCGGATTTATAAAATAAATTTATAAATTACATTTATAAAAACACTAAAATTAGTTTCACAAAGTAAAACACTACAAACGAGTCTATGTTCTGGAATACTTTGGATAGCATGAAATTCTCTTTCCCTGAGTATAAAATAATTCACCCTGTGAAGCCTGCAGGCTTTGGGACAGGTTGGAGGGCTGAGGAGGAGTGGACTCCTGACAATTTTTCTATTGGTTCCTGATTCTTGTGTGTGTGTCCCATTTTTGTTGAATATATGTTTCCCTCAAATTATCTACCTAATTAAAAATTTCAAAAGGACCAGCACATGATTGTGTACCGAATTTGCTTGGGGTTTGTACCTTTTATATCTGTTGAAAAGAAGCCCTGCTGGCATAGTGGGTTACGAGTTGGACTACTAGCTTGGAGGTCAGCAGTTTGAAACTCAGGAACAACATGGGAGAAAAAGGGATCTTTCTGTTCCCGTGAAGATTTCCAGCCTCGGAAACTCATAGAATCAGGCCAGCCGTGCCCTGCAGGGCCGCTATGAATCAGAACCATGTTGTTGTCAAGCTAATTATTCAGGGAATCTTATTTTATAGCCTATAATTCCCTATCTACTCTTCTTCCCACTTCCAAATCTCTGCTCATTTTTCTAAAAAAGCCAGGAAAAATTCAATACTCTGCATACATAAAGGCAGTACTTCTCATACTTACCTATGAAACTTAAAAACCAAAAAACCACAAACAAGAGAAAAAATTAAAATATGAATACAGTTTAAAAAAATTTAAAGAGGGGAAAATAAAAGTCACAGCTTAAAATGCTCCAGATTCCTTACCCATCAGACATAAACATTGATCTGAGTGGTGAAAAAAGGAGGAAAAGTAAAATTAAAACTTGACTGAAAGTCTTTTGTGACACCCAAGCTAGTTTCAAAAGAAGGAAAGTATATTAATGGAATACCCAGGAACTTACAAATTGAATGCACACTTGGATAAAAAGACATGAAAAGAAAAGTATTTTTGATAATTTGATTTGATTCATACACAAAATGGAATAATATCACATGTGTATGGTGCCATTTTAAGAAGCACATCATCCAATAATCATTCAGAAATCAATAGACATTAATTTGTCCAATTGTTTAGAGCCACTTAGGCATCATTCTAAAGAGCGTGTTAGTGTTGTCCGGAAAGTGGTAGACTGTTAACAGGGAGGTTGATGGTTCACACCCACCAGCTGATCCATAGGAGAAAGATGAAGCTGTCAGCTCCTGAAAAGGTTTATAGCTTCTGAAACCCCATAGAAGTTCACAGAGTCAGAATTAATGTAACATCACTGACACGATGGCACTGCAGTAATTGGTTGGCTGTATGCAATATGATGTTGTGGAATGTTCTTGGTCCATGGAACAGGCATCTCATGAAACCACCAGACGTTTTCATGGAGGGAGTGCCATTTCTCCATTGCTTCTTGCAAAAAAAAAAAAAAAATCAGATGCTAGGTTAATATGTAATACATATAGGAGAGTATTCATAATTATAAATTATATACACATATGTTTTTATTATACACGTGTTAAATCGCGTGTTTCAAAATGTATCTCAAGAATTATTATTTAAAACGTTTTTACTTTTCTATTTTTGGGGAGAATAGTCACTTCATCTCTTGCTAACATCCCACAGAATGTCATTTGGAGCATCTCTGCTGGAAATGCTGTGGTTGCTCACTGCCATTGAGGCAGCACCTAGCTTAGGCCACACTCCAGGCACAAGTGGCTGAAAGCCTGATGAGTCTTGTGCTAGCCCCATGATCGACGGTGGATCAAACTGTAGTGATCCATAGGATTTTCTGAAATAGATCACTCATCCTTTCTTCTTCGTCTGCTTTCATCTGTGACTCTACTGGGACCCATTCTGCATCACAGCTACACTCAAGCCATCATGGCCAACTGGAGCTGACTGCACAGCAGGCACTTTGGATTCGGACCTAAGGATGGGTCTCCTGCAGGGAAGGGGAGAAGCCAGAACCACTGAGCAACCATTACCCCCAGACCCTAGAAATAATTAGGCTACTCTAATATTTCTGAGGAGGATAAAACCACAAGCCGGTAGACTCGAAGAAACCATTGTTCAAACATTCAGCCATTCATTTATGTAATACTTGTGAATACTTAGGAAGCATCTACTCTGGGTCATATATTGTACTCATCCCCTGGAGCTAGAAAGTGGGCTAAGCCATCCTTCAGCCTTTGTAGAGCTGCAGCTGATGGTCATAGGAAAGGGTGATGGGTGTGATGCCTGAGGAACTCACAGACATCAAGGGTGCTTGCCCAGTTGTGGTTGAGAGGTTGTCATTGAGAAGGCTTGGATGGCTAGGGAACCAACATAGGATCGGTCAGCACCCTGCCATGTTCCCACTGACCTCGGATCCACAGGACTCTAACGCACTGACCTGGTATCCTTTGCATCTGACTTCACCTTTCTGCATTATCGGCCTTCAGCTACGTGAGTCTGAAGAGGGCTCGGGCTAGCATCAGACCCATTGACTTGAGTTGGACTGGGTTAGGATAACTTCTCAAAATAAATCTACTTCTTGATATAAAGTTCTTTCTTAGCAACATGAGTGTCACTGATTTTGTTTCTCTAGAGCACCCAGCCTAGCACATGTGTCATGAAGGTCCTCTCTCGGCAGAGAAGGTATCTCTTCTTTGGTTGTGGTTCGAGTGCCTTCCAACCCAAGGGACTCATCTTCTGGCACTTTCCCCCATACTGCTCTATTGCTATTCATCAGGCCTACCGTGCCGAATCCCTCAGAACTGGACAGTCTGCTTCTTCCTCATAACTTGTTCTTTGGAAGCTTTGCTTAAACCCGTTCACTGCAGATGACCCTGCTGGTATTTGAAATACTGGTGGCATCGCTCCCACCATCACAGCAATATGCGAGCTACCACAGTATGACAAACTGACAGACGAGTGGTGGATGGACAGGACTAAAGACGGCAAATATGTGACTGGTGTTTCACTATGTCATGATACACATTCCTTAGCCCATCCCTGAAATCTTTCTGGTTGAATCCAAACATGGCCTCAGAATCCTTCTCCACACTGTTCTCCGCTGTCACTGGGCTATTAAAAACAACTACAGCAATCAACAAAACAACACATAAAACCTTCCTCTGTCTTTGGTGGCTGTTGTTACTTTTGGTGTAACTTTTAAAAATTATTCAAAATGGAAGGATATTTATTCAGCAAATATTCAGGTTTGTAGGTTATGTGCTGAATTGTGTCCTTCCAAAAGATATGCTGAACTTTTAACCTACAGTACCTGTGAAAGTGATCTTGTTTGGCGATAGTGTCATTGCAGATGCACTCAAGTTAAGATAAGGTCACACTGGAGTACAGGTGACCCTAATCCAATATGTGTCATGTCCTTATAAGCAGAGACACACAGCCAAGAATGTCCTGTGGTGGCAGAAGCAGAGATTAGAGTGATACTTCTTTGAAACAAGGAATCCCAAGTATTGCTGGGAAAGTGTTTGAAAAGATTCTCCCCTTCAGAGAGAATATGGCTTTGCAAACATCCTGGTTTTAGATTTCTAGCTTCCAGAACTGTGAGAGAACAAATTTTTCTTATTTGAAATTTCCCACAGAATGTGTTGGTAATTTGTTATGCTAACCCTAGGAAACAAATACTTGTGCAGCAGATGAACGAGGAAAGGTGAAATCTTTAATGCATATAGGGGTCATGAGGTTACAAAAAGGATTTAAATGCCTCTGCATTCAGCACGAAGCCCTTCACAGTTGTTTGTTTGCTTGGCTGAAAATGTATACTACACCTATGGTACATTTCACATAGCCCTCCCCAAGATATACTGAGCATTTCTCAAGGTTAACACATTTCTGAAACCCAATTATTTCCGTGTTGTGGGTTTGCTTGCCATTTAAAAGAAGCCTGCGAAATGTCTATTTTAAATAAAAAACAATAGAAAATTCTATTTTTAAATACGCTTCAGGTAAGCACCTTAGAATATTTTCTGTGGTATCTTGAGGTCTTTTTTATCCCGAAGCAGAGCCCATTGAATGTTAACTGAATTGAGGGCCCTCACACGTGAGTATTAGGACATCTTTTGGTTTTTATGTTCAAAAGAATCGAATCAAGGTTTATAATCCCGCAACTCCGCCAATGATGATGATGTTGAGGACATGGCAAGGTGACCTTTGGATCTGAGCCGTCCTCCAGGTCAGCTGCCCTCCCCCAGGTGCTTCTCATTATACATGGGAGTGGGAGCACAGAACACCCCCCTGCTGTAGCACTTCGCTCCACAAGAAGAGCCTACTGCAGCTGCCCCGGGAGGAAGCACCTGGCCTGCTGGAGCCCTCTTGAAATCCCACGCCAGGCTTGCTGTAGAGAATCACTTCCATCTTTCAGGAAGAATCCAAAGGTGAGGGGAATTCATAAAAATGAGAAGGAATCCCTTTTCTTCTTCCTTTGACAGCATCCTGTTTTTTCCTGGTTTCTGTATTCTTTTCCTAGAGTCCTGACTAATCCCAGCTCTGAATTGGTGTCATAGACCTCTCCCTGGGGGCCTCAGCCCCGCACGGGTCTAATACCGAAAGAACCTGATCAATGGGGAAAACACTAAAATGGTGAAGAATGTCAGCTATTTAGATCAACAATCCATCCCCATGGAAGCAGCAGTCAAGAAATGATGCACTGCATTGGACAGAGATTCTGTAAAAGACCTCTCTCAAGTGTTAAAAAGCTAAGGTGTCACATTGATGCTTCAGATGAGCCTGTTCTTTACCATTTCCGAATGTACATGCACAAACAGGAGGATGAGACAGGAAGATGGAAGAAGACTCGCTGCAGTAGAATTTTAGTGTTGGCAAAGATCATGGACTGCCAGAAGAGCAAACAAGTCAGTTTGGGGGAAGTCTAGTTAGAATGTTCCTTAGATGACGGGACTTGTGAGACTTTGGTTCACCTTACTTTGGACATATTACCAGGAATGACCAATTGTTAGGAAAGGATATGCAGTTTGGTCAAGTCAAGGTCCAGAGAAAATGATGAAAACCCTTAATAAAATGGACTGATACAATGGCTACAACACTAGGCTAACAAATCTTGATTGTGAAGACGGCAGGGAACTGGGTAATGTGTGTTCTGTTATAGATAAGGTGGTCAAGGGTTGGAGTCGACTTGATGGCAATTAACAACAGAAGAGGTTACCGTGTGTCCATTTGTTCCCTCCCCAAATGTGTCCACTGAAGACCTGCTACGTAGGAGGACAAAGAAAACCTAAAAGCTTACTATGTTCTCATTAGGCATGGGTGAAGGCAACGATGATGATGGACTACTTCACTCAAGAAGATTAGTCTAGGAGGGCACGCAGGTAAATAAGCAAGTTGGTGTTGGGATGGCAGAGGCTTGGGACACTCTCGGACACCAAGGCACATCTTTGCCTTGTAGATCAGGGATGTCTTTGCCAGGGGAGGAGATGACAATTTGAGTTTGATGGACAAATAGTAGTTAAATCCTGCAAGGGATACAGAAATTAAAATACAGATATAGAACTTACAGTTATTAAGTCTTGCCTCTAGTTAGAAGAAGCTTGCAATCTTTTAGCTATAAAACTTGAGTTAATTAGTTAGTTCAGATAGATGAACAAACATTTATTGAGCTTCTGGTATGCGCAATCTCCATGTGAAACCATTAAATAATAACTCCAAATAGTATCTGATTAGATGTCCATTATAGGGCATATAATTAAGTATGAAATTGAGGGAAGCAGACCACATGCTATTGGACCTTTTAACCCTGAAGATGCAGGCCATTCAACCTCAGGTGCAGTCTAGCCAGGGGCCATCTAGCCAGGGGCCATCTAGCCAGGGGCCATCTAGCCAGGGGTCTATTAAGGCAGCATCCCTTGATGGAATTCAAACCCATCTCAGACTCTTGCCTCTCAGACAAAAGGGAGGTTGGCTCCCTACTCCGGTACAGAGTTCATCTCTCCTGCCTGCACTGGTGGCTATTGTTCATGAGCCGCCATAAGTGAAGGCTATTGTTCACGAAGCCCCACTCTTCTTTTTTTTTTTTTTTTTTTTTTTTTATTTTTTTAAACATTTTATTAGGGGCTCATACAACTGTTATTCCAATCCATACACACATCAATTGTGTAAAGCACATTTGTACATCGTTTCTCAAAACATTTTCTCTCCACTTAAACCCCCGACATTAGGTCCTCATTTTTCCCCTCCCTCCCCGCTCCCCACTTCCTCATGAGCCCTTGATAGTTTATAAATGGGTATTTCGTCATATCTTGCCCTGTCCGACGTCTCCCTTCACCCACTTTTCGGTTGTCTGTCCCCCAGGGAGGAGGTCACACACAGTTCCATGTAATCGGTTCCCTCTTTCCTACCCATTCTCCCTTTACCCTCCCTGTTTTGCCACTCACACCACTGGTCCTATAGGGCTCATCCGTCCTGGATTCCCTGTATTTTCAGTTCCTATCTGTACCAGTGTACCTCCTCTGGTCTAGGCAGACTTGCAAGATCGAATTCGAGTCATGGTAGGAAGCCCCACTCTTCTATGGGGCAGGGAATTATTTGAAAGTAGAGTCCTGGGCTACATGTTTTGCTGCTAACCATGAGCTCAGCAGTTAGATTCCATCAGTCGCTCAGAAAAAGGAAGCTGTCTGCTCCTGTAAAGATTTAAACCCAAAGCGGCACTTCTGTTCTGTCCTAAAGGGTTACTATGAGCCGGCGTGGACTTGATGGCAGTAATTTAGGGCTCTGTTGGTATACAGGAGAGGCCAGAGAAAGGTAATTGAATAAAGAAAAGTATAAGCATGGAGATTTTATAAAAAA
Source organism: Echinops telfairi (assembly GCF_000313985.2). NCBI lineage: Eukaryota > Metazoa > Chordata > Mammalia > Afrosoricida > Tenrecidae > Echinops > Echinops telfairi. Next base: position 67,709,687 of record NW_022104341.1, on the reverse strand, counting down.
CACAGTGATTTCATTACACTGTAAATTTTAGACTCTCTCCTCGATCGAAATAACAATAATCATAAAAAATCGCAACAATAAAACCATCAAAAATAAAAAATAAATAGAACACACAAAACTAGAAAGCCAGCAAAAGGACAAATACACACATTTAATGGTACACTTATATGAAAGATTAGAGCAGGCATGTATATATCGTTTAATAGTAGTTAGCAGGATCTGAGGATTCGGGGTACTGGGGAGTTCCTGCTTTAAGTATAAAAATGTTATTAAAATGAAAAGTGGGGATGGTAGCAGAAAATGGTGAATGTAGTTAATGTGCACTTGAAATCATTAAAATGGCAACTTTTCATCCTATATACCTCCACAATAAAATTACATACATGTGAAAAAAAGCAAAATCATTCATTTCCGATACTGAATTCGGTGCCGTTGCACTCTTTGACAGAGCCGCACGTCTTCTTGGAGCACTGTGTTAAATTGGCCAGGCAATCAAGCACCTGGCATTTTAAAGAACCCCAAACTCTGTGTTGGATGTGGAACTGAACTCTGTGTAAAGAAGCCTCCAAAAAATTGACTAGAATCAGGACTGATATTTATTGAGCATTTATTATGAGACGTTGTTGTTAAGTGCCATTGAGTCCGTCCTGACCCATAGCAACCCCAGTGCACAACAGAACAAAACACTGCCCGGTCCCGAGCCAGCCTCACAATTATTCTTCGAAACAGAAGGTGCTATCTACTGGAGTTAAAGTCTAGCGTACGTTCTGGTGTAGTAAGAGCTCACAATTGTGAAAGGTGATAGCATTTATTGAGGGCCTACTATGTGTCAGGAGGGCTATGGCATTGCAGTGGTAGAATTCCCGCTTTCCATGTGGAAGACCTGGATTCAATTACTGGCCAATGCAACTCATGTGTGATCACTACCAGTCCGTTAGTGGTGGCTTACTTGTCACTACGATGCTTGGTATGGCTGAGGGGGGAGTTTCTAGGCTAAGGGAATCTAGGAAGAAAGGCCTAGTGGTTTATTCTGAGAACCAGCAAGCAACCCCCTACCCAGTACAATGGGCTTCTCCATAACCAATGACGAGATGTCATTTTGCTCATTGTACATGATGGGGTGGGTGGTCATGTGTTGGAAGCTCACTCAGCAGCTGCCGGGTACCTTTGAGAGCTGTTGCATGGTTCATGATGGTAGCAACTTAAGCAAGAGGAGATGGTGCTGAAAGGTAAGACCCTATGGTACATGTTAGGGACAATGGATGTTAATTTTGGCTTTTCTTTTTCTCAATGGTGCCAAGAACATTTCTCACTGCACCAATCCTTTGAATGAGGAGTGACTGCAGGCTGAGTCTGACAGAGAGGAAAAGCAGCAGATCTTCTGGCTTTCAAAGACCACACTCCTAATGCTCATAAAGTTCTCTTTTCATAGAGGGAGGAACGGAGCCTCAATGAGATCGGGAGATTCACCCAGAGTTCCCCTGCTTTGGAAACTACACAATGCTGCTCCGGTCAAAAGATAATTCTTCTGTGGTCTTGTCTTCCAGGATGGTAGAGAGATGGCTCCCACTCCTCCATCTGGGGGGAATCCAGGGCCTTGGTCTCCACTGTCTTAGCTGTACAAGGCTAGCCTGGCCTAGCTGTCCCTTCATTACATTGGCTTGGTGCAATGCTGAGAATCTACACACCCTGGATTTTGGCCCAATAGCCACATGGCTTTGAAAAAGTCACTTCACACCCTGATTCTGAGTCCCTTCACTATCAAACAGGAGTGATAATATTTGGCTTTGAATCTTGCTTCTGTCTTGCTAACGTTGCTTCCTGGGGCTTTAGTTTCCTGTCTCTGAATGGCTGGAGAGGGCTAGCAGGGGTTGCCAAGGAGGAAGTGCATACAGGAGTGCCTTGTACCCATGCATTTCCCCCTTGTCTCAGACATCGGAGCTTCAAGAAAACCCAACAGAACTTTCAGAAAATTTGGGGGCTAGTGGTCCACCTTTTTCACTTTCCTTCTACTCTGTCCCTCCCTTTAGATGTCTGTACTTATCTTCACATTTGGCAACTCCTTAGTTATTTGAGAGAGAGAGCAATGCTGTAAAGAGAAGTCTGAAGGCAGTTGGGGGCCCTGGAGGGGGACGGGGTGGGGAGGTCTCCTATTTGTACAGGTGCATGGTAATGCGCCTGTGGTGTGAACATTTTCCACTTCATTACTCCTGGCCCTGGCCCAGACCCCATCTGCTCCCCTGGCCCCTGCCTTAGTTTAATTTCAGCGGTTCCTGGCCTTTGTAAGGCAGCAATAACAGAAAGGAAAACAAATGAGGTCGCCATAAACATTTCTGCACATTGCCCGGCCAGGGCAGATGGATGCATTGATGGAATTGAGGAGGGGGTGGTGTTGGTCCAGCCCACTGGTACCCTGTGGTCGATTGGACTGTGCCCCTCCCAAATAGGCACTGTAAATCTTATGTAACCTATGTCTGTGGTTACAATCCCATTTGGGAGTGGTTTATTATATTAATGAGATGGGGTTCCTGTTGGGTGTATTTTAAGCCAATCTTTTTTGATGTAGAGAAGAGGTTAAGCAAGCAAGCTACAAAAGAGGCAAGCGTAGGGAAGAGAGCTGCCAGTGTGGAGCAAAAGCTCTGAGGAAACAAGGACCAGAGTGGAGAGAGAAAGAGAGAGAAGAGAACATTCCCCTAGAACTGGCACCCGGAATTCTGATTTGGAGCTTGCTAAAATGTGAGAGGCCAGACTTCTGTTTGTTCAAACGATCCATTTGGGGGATTTCTGTCACAGCAGCACTAGGTAACTAAGATGCACCCCCTCAGATCACCTGCCTGCCTGAGCCAGCGCCCAGAGGCCCAGGCCTTCCGTGGCTGAGTCGGATCTTTCTGACTCTGGTCCGCTTTGGTGTATTGTACAAGTAGGAGTGGCACAGATAAGTCCAGGTCCCACAACACTACCATCAAAGGCTTTAAACTGCCTGTGGAAATCATTTCCAACTGTCAGAGTCTTCCTTGGAATATTAAAAATTCTACCTCATAGATTACCTACGTATCGGTTATAGATGAGTTGGCACTACTCAAGGGAGCCCATGGGCTCTCTTAGGGCAACTTTTTAGGGAGTAGATCATCAGACCTTTCTTCGGTGGCACCTCAGGGTGCACTCCAATCTCCACCCCTTTGTTAGCAGCTGAGTGCCTAATGATCGGCATCACCCAGAAACTTCATACAAGTTGGTAGAACTGAGTCAATGATAAAATGAAAAACCAACCCCTTTGCTGCTGGGTTGACTTCAGTGTGCTGCGGCCTATAAGACAGAGTAGGACTGTCTTCCAGGGTTTCCAGGGCGGGAAACCTTTCCGGGAGTAGACTGCTACCTCTTTCTCCCATAGAGTGGCTGGCAGGTTCAAATGACTGAACTTTCAGAGAGCTATTTATTGGGTGCTTAACCATGGTGTCATTAGGGCTCCTTATGAACAAGTAAATAACACCTACTATCCATTGAGCACTTACTATGTGCCTGATACAGTTCTAAGCACTTTAAATAAAATTTAAAATGTAGAATATCTATTAATATTCTACCCTTTTTCAGTATCCCTAAGACTATTTTTTTTCCCTTGTCTGTCTGACCTACGAATCTGCATGCACTACACTATCTTACTGCCTGATATAACAGATTCATGGAAATAGTTCATGGAAAAATAGAATAGAAAGATCATGGAATTTTTCCCATGAAGGGTTTGAAGCCCCCTTTTCTATGCGTACATATCGATGTTGAGAAACGTTGAGGTGTCTGTTTAAGCTATGTTGGGTACCACTGAGTTGGCTCAAATCCTGGTGGCACGATGCATGATAGAAGAAAGCCCTGCCCAGCGCTGCAACTGCAGCATCATCGCTTGAGGATCTTCCTGGTGTGATGGCTTTCTTCAGAGACTGGTCTTTTCTGATAACTTATCAAAAAGAGGAAGTCTCGCCATCCTCGAATTGAAGGAGAATCCTGACTCTACTTCCGTCAAGACGACTTGCTGGTGCTTCTGGCAGTCCCTAGCCAGTTCAGTATTCTTCACCAGCCACCAAGCTCCAAGGCTTCAACTCTTCTTCTGTCTTCCTTTTTACTGCCCATCTTTGACATCCGTATGGGATGACTGAAAATAATTCTCTGACTTTGCTTGGGGCCGCCTCAGTCTTCCCATTAGATCTTTGCTTGGGCACACTTTACAGATGTCTTTGATGGCACTTGCCCAATGCCATTTGTTGTATGAGTCTTTGACTGCTGCTTCGGCAGGTATTGTGTGTGGGGCCAAGTCAAATGAAATCCATAGCAGCGTTAGTTGTTTTTCTGTTTATCTTGATGTTGTCTATGGGTCCAATTGAAAGAGTTCTTGTTTTCTTTATGTGGAGATGTCATACATATGGAAGACTGTCATCTCTCGTCACATGGATACATGGTCCAAGTTTTCTTTGCTGTCAGCAAGCAAGGTGTGCCATCTGCATATTACAGGCTGTTAATGGATCCTCCTCCAATCCTGATGCCGAGTTCTTCTTTCTAGTCAGCTTCTCGGCTGGTTTGCCGATCACACAGATTGAATAAATGTCATGACAGGATAGAAGCTCAACACACACTTTTTCTGATTTTGAACCATTCGTTGTCCCTTTGTTTTGTTCCAAAGACTGCCTCTTGGTCTCTGCGGAGGTTTCTCAGGAGCACAATGAAGTGTTCTTGAATTCTTGACACGAATCCTGTTTTTCAGCATAACAAAGGTAAGCCATTTCCAAATGAGATTGAAACCAGAGGTATAAAGATCAGCACACATATTTGGGGGTGGGGGCACCATTCAATGCATAAACAGATCGAAGGCTACGTGGACATGCCCACAGGACTGGGCAGAGTTCCCTGCATTTCTCCATAGTTGCCACGAGTCGCAGGCAATTCGCTGTTAGCTAACGTGTATGATTGTGCAAGTGCAAAACGGACCTCTTTTCTGAGCACGCTTATTGTCTGAAACGAAGACTATTCATGGGACTGTGCCTAGCAGAGGGCCGACTACACTGTGGCCACTCAGTAAGTACTTTGTCTTTCCTTGTCCCCCATGTCTTTCACAAAGGAAAGAAAGGAGGAAGGAAAGAAGGAAGGACGAAAGAAGAAAGAGAGAAAGTAAAGTAGAAACACGCAAACAAGGAAGCTGATTATACGTCGTACTGTTAGAAAAGTGTATTTGTAAAATAATACCTGGTTCATGCTTCATTTGAAAGGTTGAGAAGGTCAGTTGGGCAGGACTATTAAATGCCTACCTTCCTTCTCTTCACCCTTTTTCTCTTTTCCTTTCCCAAATGATCTGTGGATACCCATGTGCCAGGCGTTTGCTGGAAAAGACTAACAGTCAGGACTAGAGAGCTAGAGGGAGGAACGGAGCCTCAATGAGATTGGGAGATTCACCCAAAGTTCCCCTGCTTTGGAAACTACACAATGCTGCTCCGCTCAAAAGATAATTCTCGCATCCTGAAAGGGTCTGGCACATAAATTGCCTTCACTTAGAGGTGTATACAAATGCTCTGGGCACTCAGAGGTCGGGGGAAGGCTGTTCATTCAGGTGGTTGTTGTTAGGTGTCTGTCAAGTCAGTTCCGATTCCTAGTCGCCCTCTGTCCCCAGAGCAAACTCTGCTTGCTCCTGCACTGGCCATAATGGCTATGTTGGAACCCCGTGGCCGCCAGCCCAGCCCTCTTGCTGGCGGGCTTCCTCTTTCTCAATGACCCCCTCATTTCCCAAGGATGACATCCTTTTCCAGGATGGATCTCTCCTGATACCCCGTCCAAAGTTCGAGAGGAAATCTCACCATTCTTGCTTCTCAGAAGCATTCTGACTATACGTCTTCCAAGACCGTTTGGTTTGTTCTTCTGACAGCCCCATTCGATATTCTTTGCCAACACCATCATTCAAAGGCATCCATTCTTCTTTATTCCTTGTCCAATGTTGACATGTTCATGAGGCCACTGGAAACACTATGGCTGGGGTCAGACACACCTTCGTCCTCCAAGTGACTTCTTTGGGTTTTTTTTCATTCTTTAAAGAGATCTTTTGCGGCAGATTTGCCCCATGCAATGCACTCTTTGGTTTCTTGACTAAGATTGCTTCACCGAGGTGTTGTTCTTATCAGGTGCCTTCAAGTCATTGTTAACTCATCGTGACAACATGTACAAGAGAATGAAACCCTGCCTGGCCCCGAAGCCCCCTCACAATCCCTCATATGTTTGAGCTCATTCTTATAGCTACTGGGCCAACCCATCTTCTCGAGGGCCTAGAAAACCTATTGGGAAATTATATGTATACATATTTACCATCTCCTGGTCAATTTACTCGATGTAATTAATAACCATGTTTGCATTTGAAAGCAATGTAAGAATAATATCCCCACATGTATTATTTGCATAAATTGGGGGACATGTTATAGTAGAAGACATACCAGGGATTGAAAGCGATCCCCTCCCTCTCCTCTAGAGCATTCTTTCTGTAATTGGCCTCTTTCTCTCCTGAAACATCAGTTTTTCCCTCTCTATTAGGTCATCTCTATCAGTCTATTGGTGCTGCTGTTAGTTGCCATCAAGTCGGCTGTAACACGTGAGAACCTGTGAACACCAAAAACTAAAGGCTGCCCAGTCCTCTGCCATTCTCATGGGCAGTTGTGGGACCAGACTATTGTAATCTATAGGGTTTATATTGTTTGATTTTTGAAGAAGAGTCCCAGACCTTTCTTCCTAGCCTGTCTTGGTCCGGAAGCTCCTCAGCATTACAGCGACAAACACACCTCCAGTGACAGATGGGTGGCGGCTGTGCATGAGATGTGTTCATGGATATCAAACCTGACTCCCTGACATGACTGGCAAGAGTTCTGGCAGGGAACTACTAATAATATGCCTAGAGTAGCCCTATTTTTAAAAGAAGCTCTCTACTGACCCCTCCTCTCTTGTTCATTTCTCTATAACTCTTACAGACAAACTCTCCAAAGAGTTGAAGCATACTGTCTTCAGTTTCTCCTATTCTCGCTTGATCCCACTCAACCAGCCCCCCTCCCTGGCCCCCCAAACACTTCAGTGAAACAGTTACCATCAAGATCACCGAGGAGCACCCTTTGCCAGTGCAAAGGGCATTTCTCGGTCCTCATTCTAAGCCATCACTTACTGAACCCAATGGATCACTCCTTAATATACTTCAGGAAGGATTCTCAGGGGTTTCCTCTGCCCCAAAGGTTCTTCCTTTCCAGCGTCCTGCCTGGTTCCTCTTCTTTTATTACTTCCAGTCATTGGATCAATCCTCTTCTCAACCTCCACCCCCTCCCTTGAGGGGTTTCAATCCAGACCAATGGCTTTCAAAAGCACATGTTCTAAAAATGTCCAGATGACGATCTCAAGCCTACTTCCCTCCAGTTTCCCTGCACCTCCTTCTGGATTTCCAGTATGCGTGTCAAACTTACTACATTAAAACAAAACGTTTGATAATTATCCTTATCTAGAGTTCCCCATCCCCAGAAACAGCCAGTACACCCTTCATGACTCACCCAACAACCTTGGGCTCATCGTTAATTGCCCTAGCTTAAACCCTACCTTCAATTCATTAGTAAATCCCGTGGCTTCTGCCAGAGAAATAGACTGAGAATCTGACCATCTCTCACCGCCTCCCTCTCTCTGAGCCACCATCCTTTCCTGCCTGCCCTGTTTCTGGGCCTTCGGTTCCTCTCCCTACTTCCATCTTCACCAGCTTTCAGACTGTCACGGCTCAGACAGAAGTCAGAGGGATCTTTTGGCATACTACGCCATCATGCCGTTCCTTAGTGTCCTCCTATGGGTCCCACGTCACTCAGGGTGAAACATAACCTCTGGGCACTACCAATGAGGCCCTCATGAACTGGGTCCCCCACTTTAGCTCTGGGATTCACTCCTGCCACCCTTCCCATCTCTGACTCTGCTCCGACCACATTAGCCTCCCACCTGTCCCGCAAGCAGGCCAGGAGAGCCCTGCTCTACGTTACTCTTCAGACTGCCACAAGGCATGGGTGGTTCCATGGTAAACACTTCTCTCTCCATGTGGTCGATCTGGGTTTGATTTCTGGCCAACACACTTCATGTGCAGCCGCCAGCTCACTGTCAGTGCAGACGCGCATGTTGCTAGGATGCAGAGCAGGTTTAGAGGAGCATCTAGATAAAGATAGATTGGGAAAAGGCTTGGGGATTTCCTCCCAAATATCAGCCCATGGAAACACTATGGCCCACAAAGGTCCGATTTGCAATGGATTGTGGGAATGTCACAGAAAGGGGATGGCGCAAGCCCACGCCATGTTTCACACATCGGTCACTGCGTGTCAGCACTGGATCCAGAGCACCACGCAGCAATAGAAAGGGACACACTTTCATTCTGTTGTACGTGGGTTGGCCTGAGTCCAGAGAGCAGCACCATTCCCCTTTCCTGGACGTTCTTCCATGAAGTTATGTGGTTGACTAGCCCCTTCAAGCTGCACTTTTCTTCATTCTGCTGACCTCTTCTCTGTAGTGCGAACTCCACCTGACAGTTCATATGCTTTCTGTCTCTAGAATGTATACTCCTTAGCAGAAGTTGTGTTACTCTTTTAACCTCAGTGTTTAAAGCAATGTCAGTATCTAGAGGCTTCTCAAGAAACACGTCCTGAGAGGCTAACTCGGAAGTGTGAATTAACCTAAGGCAAATCAGTTCACCTTTGTGAGACAGTACCTGCAATCTAGAGTGGAAGCAATCATACTTGTCCTTTTGAATTAATTAGGTAGTTAAGGAAATCCAGCGGCACTGTGGCTGTGAAAGCAGGTAATGCAGACATGATGTACAGAACTGGTTGAAGGGTGGTTTCCCCACTGTTGTACCCAAATAGGTTCATGAGTGTTCTTGTTAGTCTTCCAGGGATTTCTTTCAAAAACCAAACCCACGGTCCTGAGTCAATTATAAGTCATATCAACCTTATAAGACAAAGTAGAGCTGCTCTGTAGGGCTTCTGAGACTGTACAAAAGCCATTATAGGAGCAGATAGTCTCCTTTGTCTCTGAAAAATGCTCGGTGAGCAACCCAACCTCACTACTATTCCTTCAGTGAAACCCAGCTTGAAGATTAAGGTAGGGAAATAAACTTTTAAAAAGAATAATACTCTTTATTTTTCAGGCAATTTTAGGATTATAGAAAAATAGTGCAAAAAGTACAGAGAGCTCCCTCTTCCCCACCATGCAGTTTTCCTATGATTGATCTCTTGTGTTAGTGTGGTACATCATTTCAATTAAGAAACCAATATTGGGATATTATTATTTACTAAAGTCCATAGTTTACATTAGGGATCACTATTTGTTCTGTAAATTTTGACAAACTGGTCGGCTGGGTTCTCTAGAGAAGCCAACCAGTGACACTTGATGTGTAAGCACACAGAAAGAGATTTATATCACACAGTTATACACGTGGGTCAGTCCAGTTCAAGTGCGATGGGTCAGATGTAAGCTGAAAGCTTCTCACGACTTCCAGAGCTGCAGAGGCTGACAAACAGGAAGCAGGAAGATGAAGCAGGAAGACTGGCGGATGCAGAGCTAAATGAATCTGAGCTTGGCAGGTGATGTAACAGAAAGACTACTGTGTTAAGACAGGGTTCTCTAGAGAGATAAAACCAAATTGCTGATAATTTAATATATTTATTTATAAAGATAAGTAGATCTATAACAAGGAATGAACTGTTAAATCATATACAGTTAAATATATAATACAAGAAAGAAACAGTTAAATTATAAAGCACTACAAATGGCTCAATTCAACTCACTGCCGTGAGAGAGATGTGAGAGACTAGCAGTCCTTCCAGTCCAATCTGCTGCCAGATCTTCCTCTATTTATAGAGAGAGCTAGGCTATGTCAGCACAGCAGCCAATCAGAAGGCAGGTCACCAACTGCCAGTCCCCAGCTCCAGCGATGTCTTAAAGGGGCCTCAACTTACAGCGACACAGTCCACAGGCTAGGCGTCCCACAGGTAGTGTAGCCTTTAAATTGAGGCACAGGACAAGCAAGGCAGCCGCACACTGGTCCGATGATCAAAGAGCGAGAGACAAGTAAGGCGAGACTCACCAAGGCATTTATCTCTCTGCCCTTCAGTTAATCCCACTTGTGTTTATCAGCCAGGCTGGCACAATAAACTATCTCAACTACCAACCAGACAGAGGATCGAAATCCAGCCGTAGGTGTGAGCTAGTCTCTGTACACTGTCAGTCTGAATTGTATAGGCCACACCCTGAATGAAACCTCTCTCCATTGTATCACAACTGTGACCAGATTAACTGCTTGGCTACTTCATAGATGATCCCATGACAGAGTTGACCACACCTTGCTATATCGTATCATGGGAGAATCTGCCCCAGTCAAGTTGACATAAATCCTAACTGTCATACAAATGTACCATGGGCCCTTGGGAACCATTGGCATTTTCATAGTCTTTAATGGTTGTGCTTTTCCAGAGTGTCATGTAATTAGAATCACACAATATAATCTTTCTCATAATAGTTAAATATGTAATTTCTCATACAAGATATATTTCTCACTATATGACAAGAGTCAAAATAGGCTTTTGAGACATGCTACCTGAATTTTGAGAACCTCTTAGGAACAGATTGACACATTGACCACAGCGGCAGAAGACCTAATGAGCTGGGGGAGAGCATCAAGACCGTCATGCATAAAGAGTAAAAAGATTGTTTACAAAGACAGGAAGGAAAGGAAAGATCAAAGCAGATATCAGAAGAGACTCTGAAACTTTCTCTTAATCATGGCGTTGCTCAAGCAAATGGAAGAAAGGATGAAGTCAAGAAAACGAATAGAAGATTTCAAAGGGCAATTTGAGAAAACAAAGCCAAATACTGTAACAAAATGTGCAAGGCCTAGAATTAGAAGAGAGAGAGCAAGAAAAGGAAGAACATTCTCAGCATATCTGAAACTTAGAGATCCAGGAAAAAATTCAATCCTTGAATTGCAATTTTGAAACATTCTATGGGCAAGTTATTGACCGATGCAGGAAGCATCTTGAGAAGATGGAAAGAATCCACAGAGTCACTGTACCAAAGAGTATTAGTGAGCATTCCACCATTTTAAGAGGAAGCATATGAGCAAGATCCTATGGTGCTAAAAGAAGAAGTTCAAACTTCATTTTATCCATTAGCCAAAAACAAGGCTCCATGAATTGATGGGGTACCCCCTGAAATGTTTCAGAAAGCCGAAGAAGCACTGGAAGCACTCACTTGTCTATATCAAGAAATGTGGAAGACAGCTACTTGACCAACTGACTGGAAGAGATCCCTATTTGTGTCCACTCCAAAGAAAGGTGACCACAAAAATTCTCAAACTATAGAATGATATCATTGATATTGTACACAAGTAAACTCTTGCTTAAGATAATTCAACAATGGCTGAAGTAATACATTGACAGGGAACTGCCAGAAGTTCAGGCTGGATTTAGAAGATGATGTAGAACAAGGGAAATCATTGCTGGTGTCAGATGGCTCTTGGATCAAAGTATAGAAGACCAGAAAGATGTTTACTTGTGTTATCATTGACTATGCAAAGGCATTCCATTCTGTGGCCCTTAATAAACCGTGGATAACATTGAGAAGATTGGGAATTCCAGAACACTTTATTGTGCTCATGCAGAACTTGTACATGGATCAAGAGGCAGTTGTGTGAACAAGACTAGGGAATGGTGCACAGTTTACTATCGGGAAAGGTGTGTGTCAGGGTTGCATATTCTCACCACGCTTGTTCAATTTGTATGCTGAGCAAATTATCAGTGCAGCTGGATTATATGAAGAAGAGTGTAGCATCAGGATTGAAGGAAGGCCTATTAACAACCTGAGATAATGCAGATGGCACAACTTTGCTTGCTGAAAGTGAAGAGGAATTGAAGCACTTGCTTATGGAGGTCAAGAATTGTAGCCTCCAGTATGGATTACAACCCAATATAAGGAAGGCCAAAATCCTCACAACTAGATAAATGGAGACAAAGTTGAAGTTGTCAAAGATTTTGTCTTTTGTGGATCCACAATCAATGCTCATGGAAGCAACAGTTACGTTATCAAAAGACATATTGCATTAGGTAAATCTGCTGCACAAGACCTCTTCAGAGTATTGAATAGCATAGTATTTAAAGGATGTCACTTTGAGGACTAAGGTGCACCTGACGCAGGCCATGGTATTTTCCATTGCATCATATGCATGTGAAAGTTGGACATCAAATAAGGAAGGGCAAAGAAGAATCAGTGCATTTGAACTGTGGTGCTGGAAAAGAATATTTAAAGTACCACGGACTGCTAAAAGGACAAACTGATCTGTATTGGAAGAGGTAAGGTCAGAGTGCTCCTGAGAGGCAAGGATGGCAAGACTTCACCTTACATACTTTGGACAGGTTGTCAGGAGAGCCTGGTCCCTGGAGAAGAATATCATGTTTGGTGAAGTGGAAGGGCAGCTAGAAAGAGGAAGGCCCTCCACTGGATGGGTCGACACTGTGGCTGCATCCATGGGCTCAGGCGTACGAACAATTGTGAGGGTTGTGCAAGACCATGCAGTGTTTCATTCTGCTGTGCATAGGGGCATTGTGGGTTGTATCTGACTCAGTAGCACCTAACAACAACAACAACAACAACCAGCATAATTTCTCAGACTGATTGCTTTCACATAAACATATCATGGGGCTTAACAAGTGTGAGGAAATAGGATGAAAGATAATGGAATTTTTCCAACAACATTTTGAAACCCCCTTGTGTATTTAAAAAATTTTAATTTATTATTAATATCATTCCATAGTTCAATCATGTCGAACAGTATTATACAATTGCTATGTATTATATAATTCCTACCACAACCCATTTCCAAGCATTCTCTTTTCTCCTGCACTCTTTGACATCGTCTCTCTTTGACCCCACCTACCACCATTGTACCTACCTACCCTGATGCCCTTATTCTACTTGCTGCCTCTATATGTACATTAATCCTAGGTCAAGAGGGTGACCCCCAATAACATAACACTTTTGAGATAAGCCCTAATATGAACAAATGAAACAAAAGAAAGACACAGAAAAATGTTGAAAACCAAGTCAGATCCAGTGCGCATCCAACTAACAAAGTTGCAAGTGTTCAAGGCCAGGTTTATCCCTTTGATCTTCTGTACTCCACTTTCCAATGCACTTTCCTCCCAGCCCTCTATTATGGATAGGGGGAGCTCACGAGAGGCTGGTTTCCTATGCAGTTCACACAAATGTGTCTTGGACTCCCACTGCCATCCACAGCCTTCTACAAACCGGATTCTTACAATTTAAGCTCTGATTCTAAAGTCCTGCCATGCTTTTTCATGGGCTCTGTCTTTCCTTTACTGCTTTCTGGCACTCTATTGTAGGATTCTGTGCAGTTTCTTTCATCGACTGAAGGACAGTTTGGTTACTTCCAATTTGGGGTCATTATGACCAAAGTTCCTACAAGCATTCATGTGTAGGTTTCTTTGTAAACATGTATTTTCAGTTCAGTTAGGCATATACTTAAGGATGGGATTGCTGGATTGTATGAGAGGAGATATATAAACCTTGACAGAATGACTGGCTGCCTTGGCGCACATGGTGTGACCTCACCTGCTGCCCTAGCCTTCCTTGCTTGTGGGAGTTTCCAGAGGGCATCGTGTCTTCCAGTTGTAACTATAGCATCCAGCTCAGAGTAGGCCCAGATAAGAGTTCATGGAATCGGATTCAGCTGAGCTTTCTGCCGAGGAAAGAGGTCTCCATGTTGACGAGTGACTTGCCAAGAGTCATACAGGTGGTAGGTGGTGCTCTATCCTGGGCCAGACTAGAGTCAGCACTCCCAGCTACAGATGTTCCCAGAGAAGATGCAGATAGCTCCTTTTGATAAAGCTCTCTGTAAGCCTGTCCTGTGCAGTGGGTGCAGCTTTTGTAAGCCCATCCTCAGTCAGAGCCGCTTGTCTGCAGCTAGCAGCTAACTTCTCTTTAAGGCCATGTGAAAAGAGTCCAGGAAACTCTTCAGTCAGTAGAAGAGGGAACAGTGTAGAAGAATGCCTTCTCCCAAGCAAGTTTGACTCCGCAGCCCCTCCCACGTTTCTGTGTGAAGTTTCAGGGTTTTACGATGGCACCAGGGTTGCTATGGAGATGGAGCAACAAATATTTGGAGGCTGGTCACACCTCACACTTCCCACTGCCCCCTCTCTTGCCTGAAACCTCATCAAGAATGTTTGGGACTAGGCCCCTGCCCATCAGGCTGCTGTTGGTACAGCTGAAAGCAGCCTTTGTGACCAGCCTCCTGGCCTGCCACTGTGCTCCAGTGAGAGGACACGGCCCAGATATTGCTAAATGGTGTTTGTATTTTACTTGTCCACCAGAACAGAGGTTAAAGAAAAGCTCTGCACAACTCTAAGAAACCATCCTCACCATGGCTGATTGTAAAGACAAAGGAAAAAAGAGAGCAAGAGATGCTAAATTTTTCTCAAGAATCCATGAGGTTCTGAGGGAATCATGAAAGGACCACTTGCTGAACATCCGTGTGTGTAGGAGATTATTCTCAGCATCCTTATGCTAGCCTGGGCAGATAGCTCTGGGTCAGCACAGCCAGCTGACCAAGAAGGGCATTCATTAATGCTCGTGGGAGGCATTACGTTTGTTCAGGCCACTGAGGTGCTGAGGTTGAAATGTCTTACGGTGGTGATTGCCAAAAAGTTGTGTATTATTAAAAGGGTCCCTCAATTTTCTTTGAACAATGGCTCTGGCAACTTTTTGGAGCCACTCTCCTGACCTGTGCTGAGTTTAATCTGGGGCGCACAAGAAACAGCAGTGAAATAGAGAACTTAGGTCTGAGCCGAGAGTCCATTTTATTTGTGCCTGGGAACTTGATATGCTTGCTTATCACTACAGGATAGGTATTGTGTGATCTCGCCTGCAAGGGCAGGCCCCTGGCTTCCCATCTGGCTGCAGCTCTGTTTTTGGGGGAAAGGAAATTTGATTTTACAGCAGGTGTTACTTTGAGGGCCAGAAAGGTACCATTGTCTCCAGTGCCATAAACTGCCTGGTTTTCACCTGCTGTCAAATGGCAAATTCACTTGCCATTAAAACAGCAGTGACTGTTGGTTACTCCATTCATTGGGTAAGCCTTTATTCATTGCCTGCTGGGGATCAAGCACTGGACTGAGCCTGGAGCCTGGAGAGAAGACTAGCATTCATTTAACAAGTATTTATTGAGTAGCTACTCTGCACCAGCTCCTACATGAGCCAATGGGGACGAATGCCTCTCATTCCCGCTCTTCAAATGATTTGCTTGGGCACGGACTCAATAAAAACAAAATGCTGCCATCCAGTTGATGCCAACTCATGGTGACCCTTCAGGACAGGGCAGAACTGCCCCTGTGGGTTCCCAAGACTGTAAGTCTTTACAGGAGTAGAAAACCTCATCTTTCTCCCGAGGAATGGCTGCTGGTTTCGAACTGCAAGACCTTGTGGTTGGCAGCCTAGCACATAACCACTACAACCAGCAGGGCTCCAGGTAAAGATATTTGCAAGAGGAAGATTCCTTCTTGATGTGGAAGCATAGGGTGCCACGGAATACCAGCAAGGGGACTTCTATTTGTCTCGATCTGTACTGTTCAGTTTAATAGCCAGTAGCCTCCTGGAGCTATGTATCATTGGAAATGTGTGGCTGAACCAAACTGGGATATGTTGCAAATATAAAAATGAACACTGAGTTTAGAAGTACAACAAATAAGATCGACAATGACTTATGAATAATATATTAATTTTACATTGTCATGAAAATATTTTGGGTATATTGGGTATGATCAAAGATAAGACCAAAATTCATGTTTCATTTCATATGATGACTGCAACAATGGTAAGGTGACCAGATTTTAACATTGGTAAAGTGGGACAAAAGCGGGACACCACTGATAAAACTCATATCCTGGGGAAATAGCCACATGGCAGCCAAAAACGGTATACCCTAGCTTGTCTTGAATTCTTTCAAAAAATTGGGACTTTTTAAAAATGTCGCAGGATGTGGGGAAAATTGTTAAAAATTGGCACTGTCCCACCAAAAGCGGGACGTCTGGTCACCTTAATACAATGGGCTCAGACACAGCAAGAATTTTGAGTGTGAGGCAGGACCGGGCTGTGCTTTGTCCTGTTGTCTATGGGTTGCTCGGGGTTGGACTTGACTCGGTAGTACCTGACAACAATGACACTAGGAAAGTGAAAATTGCAAGTGGACTTCTCATTATATTTCGATTGGTCAGTCTGCTCCAGAGTAAATTTTTCTCTAAAAAGTTAGAGAGTCAACCTGTCAGGCTTCATTGGCCATGTACAGTCTTTGTCACCACGACTCCAATCTAGACAATAGGGAGGGAATGGATGTGGCTTTGTTCCAGTAAAACTTCATTTATAAAGCAGGTGGCAGGCCAGATGTGCCCTTTGGGCTGTAGTTTGCTGAGATATCAGGGAGTATTTTGTGGAAGAGACCATGCCCAAACGGAAGCCAGAGACGTGAATAGGTAATAACCCGATTGGGGAAGAACAGGTGCAATGGTACAGTGGCAAGCATCCAAATGCAGCCTGCAAGGCACCATAGAGTCAGTCTCCTGGCTGGAGATGTGGGAACTGGGAGCCCACAGCCTCGGGGACAAGCCTCTTATTACTCTTCCACAGCTTGTTGGGTGCTTGAAGAGAGCCAGGGGCAGAGGCTTTGCTGAGATCTACCGCTAACAAAAGGCTGCGTCCACCATAGGGTGGGCTCAAGCCTAAGGCTCATTGAACATTTCCATCTTTGGGGATACCTAGTTGGGAGCCAATGTACTTCTGGCTTTCTATGAACTATACTGAGGAACCCTGATGGCACAGTGGCCTAACAGTGGGCTGCTAATTTCAAGGAGAAAGAGGAGCTTTTCTACTTCTATGTAGAGCTACAGTCTTGGCAACCCAGAAGGACAGTTTTACCCTGTTCCCGAGGGTCACCAGGAGTCAAAATTGACTTAGTGGCAGTGAGTTTGGTTTTTATTTTTATAATCCACAGAGGATGGTCCCCACAAACCAGATTTGTACAATGGGATCCGTTGTGAAAGTCACAATTGACCAGGGTTGTTGCGAGCACCTAACCCAACTGGGCCTAAGAATTTGAATTTGACATTGGGACTCTGTGTTCTGAACTGAGAGAAGGTGCCCCCCTGTTTCCTCCCTGCATGAGCTGAAGGACAGAAGAAGGCGGAGAAGCGTGGTGTGTCTGTGGGATAGAAGCAGAGAGTAGAGACAGAAAGCAAGTACTCCTGTTTCTTAGGCCCTGATTCTAACCCCTCCCCAGGCCCACTTGCTTTCTCAGCCCTTGGTTTGAAGGGCTGCCCCTACTGGCTTAAACGAGAAACATCTGTTTGGCTGAAATCATTTCAACTCGCTTTTGTTACTCAGGGAGACTGGCACTGTAGTGGACGGCGTGCTGGGCTGCTCACTCCACGTCAGACATTTAAAACCACCAGCTTCTTCAAAGGAGAAAGAGGCTTTCTACTCCCATAAGGGGGTGCAGTCTTCAAAACCCACAGAGGCACTTCCACTTAGACTAGACTGGATGGCAGTGAGTTTGGGGTTTGTTACTTCAACCCTCGGACAATTGCTTTCCTTTCTATATTTATGTGTGATAGGAGTTCATTTGTTCATTCATTCACCCACTGTTTCTAAAATCTGCAAGTCCCTCTCTATTTTTATTACTTTGTTCCAAAACTGTACTGATTTTGAAACTTTTGCGTCTTGATGCAAGCTTTCTTGAGTGCTCATTTCTAAGTGGTTTGAAGTCAGGATCCCTCTCCCCCACCTCCTCCTCCTTCTATGGGGCAATAAAGCTATGCTCATAGTAGATACTTAGCAATATTTACTGAAGCTTTGAATTTGCCAGAATAAAGACCATTATTAGAAGTGAGGTTTCTGAAACTCTAATATTAGAACCTTCTTTTCTATGCCCATAATAGGAGAACAATGTTTTTCCTAATAATAATAATAAAATAATTATACAGTCAGAATCTGTGTCAGATGCTTTATGGAGATAAGGAGGCATATAAGGCATATAAGGCATTTCTTTCAGAACATAACAGTAAAAATGAATAGGTGAGCCCTGTAGGAAAACACAATACCCAACAAAGGGAGTACCCCAGAGAAAGCAAAGCATGTACTAAGAACCAAAGTCATTCAGCCCCTTTGAGGCAGGCAGACTGAGGTGTGCGTCTAGATGTGTCAGATCTGTTTTCTGAGAGTTAGTTTCCAGATCTATGAAATGGGGGTGAGGAAGTGGCATGGGGGCCATCTCTGACTTCTGCCAACTTCAGGAGTGGGGGTGAAAATCTGCCATAGGACTCCCTGTTCCCAGTCCATCTTAGGCTGGACGCTCCATGTGCAGTCACTTGCACAAAACAATTCTTAAATAAACTTAACTAGAATTGTCATGTTGGGCTGACCAGGTTAAAACAAGAGGGATGGTATTTATGGTCAACTTGAAAGGCAGATAAGACCTGGGAAAGGCATTAAACGTGGAAGAAAGTACATTAGCAGGGGCAAGGAAGAGGAAAAAGAAGTAGAAGCGGAAGTGGAAGAAGTGGAAAAGGACTGGGAAGACAGTTTGGGGTTTAATAAAGATGACCTCAAATGGTGAACTGGAGGGCTAGGCTTTATTTTCTAGAACAGTGGTTCTCAACCTCCTAATGTTGCGACCCTTTAATATAGTTCCTCATGTTGTGGTGACCCCCAACCCTAAAATTATTTTTGTTGCTACTGCATAACTAATTTTGCTACTTTTATGAATCATAATGTAAATATCCAATATGCAAGGTGTATTTTCATCGTTACAAATTGATCATAATTAAACATAATTAAAGCATAGTGATTAATCACAAAACAATATATTGTGAAATTTTTATGTGTTTTCCGAAGGTCTTAGGCGACCCCTGTGAAAGGGTCGTTTGACCCCCAAAAGGGTCGCAACCCACAGGTTGAGAACCGCTGTTGTAGAACCTAGTGCGGTAGTAACATAATCTCAGGTCAACTTGAGGATATTAAGAGTGGAGGGCTGGAGTCTAGCCTGTCAGCCAGGTCACAGCCTGATGATGTCTCCCTGTGCATGTGGTCTTCTCATGAGGGTCTGAGAACTTCCTTTCTTTCTCCCTGGAGGTGGGCCACACTCTCTCTGCCTCACTTTCCTCTAGCTGAGATACTCAGAAAGCTGGAGGAGCCACATGGAGACCCACACCAGTGGTGAGATTCATCTACTACCACTAGATCCTCAAGACTTTGCACCCACTGGTCTGTGATCTTCCTGCATTCGTCAACATTGTGTATGCTGCGTGAGTCACCAGAGGAATGTATGGACTAATATCGGACAGAAGGGTTAATATTGGACTTATGGACTTGATCTGGATGTGGCTGGGATGTTCATTGATGCATACTGACTTCCTGATATGAAGTTCTTTCTTACACAGATGTGAGTGCCAATAAATGTATTTCTCTAGTCAACCTGGACTAACACACCCAGCGAGTCAGTAGGGCATTGTGGTGGTTCAGAGGTAGAATTCTTGCTGTCCAGGTGGGAGGCTTATGTGATTTTTTGATACCACACGTGTTTCTTCATTGCTTCCAGACTTAGATGAACGAGGAAGGAAAGTCTGTCAATCTTTCCCCAAATAACCAGCCCACAAACATCCCAGAGTCTGATCTCCAACCATCCTGGGGGATGATACGTTATCTTGCCTGGGGGCCAGCCAGTTTTGTCCCACTTCGTGTGGACTCACTCTGAGTTGGGGCTGTGACTCCATGGAAGCGAACAGTAGAGCGGCGTACTCACCATGGGTGACTATGCTGGCTCACTCAGCTCGAGAAGGATTGCTTTTCCACGTTAAAATATAGTGGCTGCGAGACCATTCTAGAACAGCAACAAGGGCTGTGGCTGAGATTACTGCCACATGGCTGGTGGGCTTCAGTCCGGTGGGCGAGTTTGGGACACCTGGGCTGGAGGAGTGTAGCAGAGGGATCCATCTCTGAGGCCTGAGGCTGAGCCATCTGAGAGCAGACATGACGACCACACCCTGTCTATAGCCATTAGCTTAGCAGCTCTGCCCTATTTGCTATTTAGGCTCCTTCATCTTCAAGATACTGAGATGTCTGGATTTTCTGCCTCCTCCTACTTACCAGTTTTCTAGCCATTGAACCGATATTGCCACATCCACTCGTCCCCGTTTTCCCCTGTTGGACATCTTGGTATGAGGGAGAGCGCAGGCTCACAAGTTGGTCGGACTGCCATTCTAACTCCTCTGCTGTTTACTGGTTGTGTGGCTTTGGGGAATTAACCTTTATGTGCTGGGTAGGTACAATAAGGATAACACTCACCTACTGGTATAGGCAAAAAATAAAAAAACCCTAAAGAATTGATGAGAGTAGCCGCTGAAGAAGCAGAAGGAGAAAGAGGAGGCTAGAGACCATCTAGGTCTGCGTTAGGGTGTTGGCATTGGGGAAGCAGGGAGCCATTGAACTCGAGCCCATGGGGCACAGAGCCTGAACAGGTGTTGTCTTTAGATGTCGGTAGGAGGAGGGTGTGAACCCAACGTGACGTCTCTGCTCCCCACCCGCCTCATCGTCACTTGTCACGAAGTATTTCCCAGGCTGTGTACTGGCTGGCTTGCATGAATCCTGGAGACACCCATCCCAAAAGGCAGCAGCTCTCCTTTCTCCTGAGGGCTGAGGTTCACCTAAGTCCATGACTCAGTAAGAGAAGCTGAGGGCTGGCTCCTAGATCCACGGGGAATGGTGAGTCACATCCGGCAGTCAGTGCTACCCCACCCGAGCCAGAGTCTCCTATATGTGGAATTCAGTAGAAAGGTCATCGAAGCAGGTCCGAAGATGCCTGGTTTGGAAATGCATTGAACAGATTGCTTGGAAATGTACTAAACTCTGCACACAGGTTTTTCCCCAAATATTAAATGGGCATATCTCTCTGGAAGCTGGGAGGGTAAAATGAGGCAATACAGTCTTCTATCACTTTGCTCAGCTGATTTTGAAGGGGCCAGCCAGCCCCTGTGCTTGGAACACAGGAGTAGATATGGCATGAGCCCTCCCTCAAGAGTATCCAGACACCCTGGAGTGGTGCAAATGGGTCAGCATCGACTACTAGCCCAAAGGTTGGAAGGTTAAACACTCAGAAGCACCCCAGAAGTAAGACCCAGCCATCTGTTTCCCAAAGGTCACAGCCTTGAAAAACCCTATGGAGCAACACGACTCTGCACACCTGGAGTCGCCATTAATCGGAGTCCACTCTACAGCAACTCACAACCACAACAAGGAGGTCCAGTTTTACTGGGGAAGCCAACCAACCAACCAACCAACCAACCAACCAACCAACCAACCAACCAACCAACCAACCAACCAACCAAACACACTCCAAACAAATTCACTGCCATCAAGTTACTGTATAAATTGGTGTATAAGCTATTTTACAGCACATTTTTAATGCAGTTTTTGTAGTAAAATTAGGTGCCTCGGCTGATATTCGGGTCAGCTATACTCGAATATATATGGTAATTCTGGTTCGTAGCAACCTGTTGGACAGATTAGAACTACACCGCCCCTGTGGGTCTCTGAGGCATTATTTATATTCATTACGGGAGCAGAGAGCCTCATCTTTTTCACATGAAGCAGCTGGTAGGTTCGAACTGCTGACCTTGTGGTGAGCAGCTCAACAATTAACCCATCACACTACTAGAGCTCCAAATGGGGGAAACAGATGATAAGTAAATAGCAATACTGCCATAGAACTTAAACTTTTCTTGACATATAGGTCATCATCACTAACTCACTCGATCATTTACATATGAGGCTCTAACAAATTACACCCATTGGACAGATGAGGAAACCTAGGGCCAGTTGGGAGCTATGACTTGCCCTCTCTGGTGCTTCTACAATCCCTGGGACCTGATTCCAGCACAGCCCTTATCACATTCTGTTGGAGCGAGTTCCCAATAAACTTCAAGCTCCTTGGAGGTGTGGTTTCGAATTAATCTTTGACCACCAGCATCTAGCCCACACCAGGCACAAAGTGATAGACCCTCTCAGATACCGGGTTGTGCAGCTGAAGGAGGGGTCAGGGAATGGAGCTGAAAATTATCAAGCACTGACTGTGTAGCAGGCTTGACTGGGCACTTTTAAGTTTCTTAAGGATTCAGCTACTACAAGGGCAACTGAGTGTCCCAAACAGTCCCAGGCCTTGACGACCAATGGATAGTTTGGCACTTTGCACCCACCTGGGCCTTGGAACGTAGCCCTGGTGATCTGCTTCTGAAAGGTTACAGCCTTGCAAACTTGGAAAAAGTAGAGCAGGCCCAGAGTGGGGATTGACTTTGAGAGCAACCAACCAACAAAGGTTCCTCGAGGCAGGTACAGTTCTCTGCTTCACAGGAAATGTGCCAGAGGTTAAGAGGAGTTATTCGGTTTTCCCCAAGGCACCTTGAGAGTAACTTGAGCAGGTTCAGACTCTGAAATGGCCCAGGAAATGGTGTGTGTGTTGGGTGAGGGAGTCTGTCCATCCAAATTCAGACTCAGGGGAAATTCCTGTAACGCATTTAGCTGGTCCTTTGAAAATTCTCTCTCCCCTGAGCCTGCTCCCACTTCAGGCTTTTATTGGCCTCTGAGTTCTTTCCACTCCAGCCCCCAGCCATCCCAGCAGACCCTGGGTGGAATACTTGTGGAAGAAACGCTTGAACGGGAGAACAAAGGCATGTAGAAATCATAACAAACGTTGAATTCTCGCTGCATGCCAAGGCATTGGGGTAAGCCATTCATTTACGTTTTCTCCTTTCATCCTCTCAACACTGTGATGAAGTAAGTACCATTTCCACCCCCACGTTCAGAAAGGAATTGGAGCTTAAAAAGATGTTGGGACTTGGCCTGAAGTCACAATGCTGGTAAGTGGCTTTGAATCCAGGCCTGTCTGGCTCCAAAGCCTGAATGACAAACCACTACTTTAAAGTGAATGCACGCATGAATGAATCCCAGTTTCCAGACACTTCTGAAAGTGAGCCACCGTCAAGGCCACTGCAGCCTTTGCTCCCAAGGAAGGGGCCTCTCCAGTCCTTTTCCAATCGGACGCCATCAAAGGGCTCTCTGTCTGCCAGTTTCCCAGTGGCCTCTGAGGGTGCTTCCCAGCCTTTCGCTACCTTCAGGGCTTTGAAGGCCTATATTTACAGCATGTGGACCAGCCCTGAACCGGACGGCTTCCCTGAGGTATCTGTTGAGGGAATCCCTTAGAAATCTCAGCATAACTCTACCGGGCAGGGCCTTAAGAAATCAGGTCAAGTAGAGGGAAAGACAGTGAACCAGAAATCAGCAGCTAGAGAGTCATGAGTCAGCAGTGCTACCGGTACAGTTGCCAAAAGAGCTCATGTGGACTTTTCTCTCTCACCAGGATCACAGTGTTGGAACAAACAAGGTGACATGGCACTTCTTTTAAGCTGGAGGTGGGGTTAGGGTTTGGCCCCACATTTCAGGGTTGTCCTAGTCACCCAAAGAGTTGTCCCAAAGAGCATCAGCAGCAGAAGAAGGGAATGATGTTCCCATCCCTGGAAAGGCTGAGGGACTGTGTGTCTGTTTTCGAAGGAAACAGGAGCCCACTAGCCTATCTGCAGGAGAAAGATGGCGCTGTCTCCTCCCAGGAAGATTTACAGTCTCAGAACCCGAAGGAGGCAGGCAGTTCTTCCCTGTCCTATAGGGTCTCCATGAGTTGGAATCAACTCTACTGCCTGGCCGTGAGTTTAGTTTGGGATTAGTCAAAATGATAGGCAAAGGAAAAAACTTATGTTTGAAGGGGAAAAAAAAATCTCAACGCACCTCTCTGTGCTCTGTGTGAAGCTGGGTAAGTTATTCATTTTTCCTGGGCCTCACTTTCCATGTCAGAAGTGCAAATGCAAAGGAGGTGAAAATCCAACAGCATGCAGCATGATGGTGATACACATGCCCCGATACCAGACTGCTTGGGGTTGAACTTTAACTTAGGGCTGCCTTGAGGCCTGATTTTAACTTCAGTGTCTCAGTTTTCTCATTGAGGATAAAAGGTGTATATGCTTCACCATATGATGTCAGAGATTAAAATATAATATATGTAGAGCACTCAGAACTATACCTACCCGATAGTGAGTGGTCAATAAAGTTAGTCGTTGGCTGGCTATCATAATGGTTGGTTAGCCTTATTCTTTGGAGATGAAGGCGGCTCTCACAGGGAGCCTTGGTGGCATAGCGCTTATTCACTGGGCTGCTAATCATGAGGCCAGCAAATCAAACCCACCAGCTGCCTCCCAGGCTCAGAAACAGAAAGTGACAGTTGTATTCTTTTGTATAGGCATTGACTCGATGGCCTTGAGTTTGATCACAGATTCTAGAACAAAACAAAATGTGATTACCCTTGCTCTTCAGGAAACGCTTCAAGGGTGTCTCCTAGGTTCTATAGCTCCCTAAGCTCTCTAGCTTCCACGAGAAGGCTACCCAACAGTAGGCTGTGTACGCCTGTTTACATAAGAGATACCCTTTCAGGGAAGAAAGCTTCAGCAAGGGGAAAGGTGGCGGCTTTTAGAGGGTTCCCGTTCCTGAACCTCACAGTTGCAATGTCCTTGACAGATTACCCAGGAGCCCTGGTGATGCTGTCTTGTAGGCGCTGGACTGCTAACCACAAGGTGGGTGGTTCAAAACCACCAGTCCCCTCTTGGGAGAAAGAAGCTATCTGTCTGCTCCAATGAGGATTTGCCAAGCCATGAAACCCTGTATGGAGTCAGGATCAACTGGCTGGCAGTGGGTTGGGGTTTGGGTACAGATGACCATCTCTGTTATCCATGACAAGTATAAGGCGTAACAGGCATAAAACAAACAACCAAACTCACTGCCATCAAGTCCATCCCGACACATAAAACCCTGTAGCCCGGGTAGACCTGCCCCTGTGAGTTTCCAAGACTGTGACTCTTCATGGGAGTAGAAAGCTTCATCTTGCTCCTGAGGAGCGGCTGGTGGTTTCAAACTGCTGACCCCTTGTTTAGCAGCCCAATGGGTAACCTACTGGGCCACCAGGGCTCATCTATGGCAAGCATAGGCACCACCAATGTTGAAATGGAGGCTCAGAGACATTCAATGACTCATCGAGGGGCCCTAACACCCAAATGGGTGAAGCAGGATTTTAATTCAATGCTTTCTGGCTTCAATTAACAGCGTTTACATGAGGCATCACCCAGTCGCCCATCCTATACATCCTCCCATTCACGGGATTCTCCTCCAGGAACTATGAGAAGGTCACATGACCAGCTTGCCAAACTTGGAAGCCAGATCTTTCCAGTGTAGGAGAAGAGGGGGAGCCAGGGGCTCTGAAATGAATCTGAGCCCTGTGAGTTGAAGACCTCATTTGAGTCAGTCCTCTGTTGTCCAAAAGCAGAGGGGAGCATGGTTTTCAGCTAAGCAACTGAAGTCAAGCGTCCAACATCTCTGCCGGTACTGTCCAATAGAACTTCTAGTACTACCTCTATCTCTGGGCAGCCACAAGTGACAGGCGGCTATTGAACACCTGACATATGCTAAGTGTGGCTAAGCTATTCCATTGCCTCCGTTTTCTAGCCAAGAAAACGGAGGCTCAGTCACGGGGCTTGCTGTGGTTGCACAGTTGGCAAACAGGGTCGCTGGAACTTGAACTATCTTGTTTATTCTCCCCCAGC
>NW_022104341.1:67654679-67683803 GCF_000313985.2 Echinops telfairi | reverse complement strand
TTTTCGTGATGCACACTTTCTTTACATAAAACTCTCTTATACATGAGTTGCTGTGGATTTGTTTCTCTAAAGCATCTAGACTAATACAGAAGCAAATAATTATTTAGAAGGTACAGGAGGCAGTAGATTTTATGGTGATTACACAACTCATTTTAAAAGCAAATTAGCCATAATAAAAGAGAAATGTTCCAAAATTGATTGTGGTAATGATTGAAAAATTCTTCTTGATATAATTGAACTATTGAATTGTATTATGTGTGGCTTGTGTGCCAATAAAACTTAAAAAAAAGAAAACAAAAATATTCACAAGCAGACCAATAAACATTATTAAAAATAAAATTAAAATTGTGAACGGTGTCATCATATTAATAGGCTTCAAATCAATGCCCATGAAATCAGCTGTCAAGAAAACAAAGAATGTAAGATGAAGTTTCAAAAAGTATGTGACTCACTCCATTGTCTTTCAACTCAAAATTTCCACAGTCTTTTTGAAATCCCTTCATACTGCATTAAGAAAACATTAAGCAAATTTCTATTTAAAAAACAGATAAGTCACTTTGAGGACTAAGGCGCTCCTGACTCAAACAATGGTATTTTCAATCACCTCGTATCTATGTAAAATCTGGACAATGAATAAGGAAGATCAAAGAAAAATGGACACCTCTGAATTATGATATTGGTGAAAAATATTGACTATACCATGGACTGTCAGTAGAGCAAACAAATCTCTCTGGGATGAAGTACAACCAAAATCATCTTTTGAAACTGGTATTGCAAGACTTCTCACATATTTTGTATATGTTTGTTATCAAGAAGGACTCGTTGCTGGAGCTGAACATCATGCTCCATAAATGTTAGTGAAAAAGGAAAACAAAAACCAGAAAACCTTCATAAAATGGATAAAGGGTCCAGCAGAAATACTCTGGTTCTCAGTCATACCTGCATCTTTAACCACGTCTCCATCCCCACCAAGCAAATGGTGACACATCTCCTTCTCAAAACATCTCACAGGACGCCTCCGCCCCACCCCCCGACCGCCTTCACGAGTAGCTACTTGTCCCACTCCCTACAGAGGGTCTGTGCACACTTCTGAACACAGACAGGAGACTTCGTGGTGTCTGCCTTTGCAGAGGGGTCTCCAATCCTGCCCACTTCCACCTGGACCCAACTATAGAAGCCACCTGTGTTGTCTTACTGATAATAGTATTTGCCCTTCCAACGTGAGGGCCATAAAAGGTAGCTTTCAAAGTCACTGCCACAGAAATGTCAACATGAGGAGGAAGACAGTCATGGTTTCTGAAGTACAATGTTGCCTCTGGGTCACTTCAAAGGCTACTGGAAAGATCCTTGGATCAAGGATCCAGGGACGTGAGCTTAAAATTTGCTTGAACCACAAATATTCTGTTACCTTTGTGTGTTTCTTACATTCACTGGGCTTTATTTTTATTATCAGGATAATTGATTTCAAAAGAATCTTCTATCCTTAAAATGCTAAATGCCTTCCAGTCGGGATCCTGGGGATCAGTACCCAAATGCACAATTTACTGACCACTTACTGCATGTGGCAACCTTCAAAATAAAACCACGCCAAGCCTGAACCTGGACTAAACAACAACAACAAAACCCTCCAATAATGGCCTCCTCACAGCAGTAAAGTTATTCATTAATATCTCATAAAGTGAGTCTGAGATTTTTGTAACACATGGAAAGGCCCCAGCGCCCCCACGGAAATGACCCTGATAGCACTAGGCTTCTACAACTTTCAGGTGTTCAGACGAATTGCTTGCACTCAAGAACCCAGGGCAATTTTCTCAACTTTTGAAATTCTTTCTCCCTTCCCCCCATTTGCCGGCATTTTCTCCATTGCTTGTAACTCAAACCACAAATACAGCTTTAAGCCTCTGGCTGTGAGGAGCAGGGCAGTGCTGCCAAGAACAGCATGGCTCACGCAGCTTTTTTCTGCCACTCTGAACACCAGCTCTCCAGAGAGTGGCATAACACGCTCCCCTCCCCCCGCACCCCATTTTCTTTACTGATAGAAAAATGTCATGCCTTCCCTAGGGCTGGGGGAAGGGGGCAAATTGGTGTTGATGGGTGGTGGGCAGGGAGAGGTGGGTTGCTTGAGGTCAACCAGAAAGATTCTCAGGTTCCTCCAGATGAGCCCCTAGTGCTGGCTTCCACATAAGCGCTTTACCATAGAACTTTGCACCTGTAGATGCTTGGTGCATGTTTGTGGCTGAGGAAATGAGTTTTTACAAGCACATTTTTCCAATATGGTCCTAGTCCTCATTTTTTTTTTAGCTCAGGAATCAGGCTCCAAGAGGCTGGCCAACTGACTCTGGGTCACACACATCAATAACTGGTATGACGGATGTTCGAAACCAGGTTGGTTCCAGATTGGGCCCCCAAACCCAGGCTCAATCTGTGTCTTCCTCTTAGCCAACCAAGTCAAATAAACACTGTGTTCTGGGCCCACAAGCGAAGCTGAGGCATAATGGACAAGGTTTTTGGGACTAGTGTGTCTGTTCTCCCACTGCTGTCTCCCACAAATTCCAAAATTATCTCTGTGGGAATGACACACTGACATGACAGCTCAGCCCTCTTCACAGCTGTCTGCTGGACATCATTGCCTGGATTTATCCTTTGTTTGTTGAATAGCAAATGGCCCATAGTGGGTGCTCATTGTTGTTGTTGCTAGGTACCACTGAGTTGATCTCAACTCTGAGTGACCTTATTTACAACAGAAAAAATATTGCCTGATTCTGCTCCATCTTCACATCTTTCCTACATTGGTGCCCAAAGCTGCAGCCACTGTGTCAACCTATTTCATTGAGGGTCTTGCTCTTTTCTTCCATGGCTTTCTTACTTTACCAAGCATGATGTTCTTTATAGGAACTGGTCCCTCCTCATAACATGTTCAAAGTATGGGAGACAAAGTCTTGCCATCTTTTCTTCTAAGGAGCATTCTGGCTGTACTTCTTCCAGGATTTGATCCACAATCGATGCTCATGGAAGCAATAGGCAAGAGAAGAAAATACACTTTGCATTGGGTAAATCTGCTGCCCAAGACCCCTTCAGCGTATTGTAAAGCAAGGATGTTACATTGAGGGCTAAGGTACACCTGACCCAAGTCCTGGTATTCCCATTCCCCTCAGATGCATGTGAAAGTTGGACATTGAATAAGGAAGAGTGAAGAAGAATCGATGTGTTTGAGTTGTGGTGCTGGTGAAGAATTTTGACAGTACCATGCACTGCTAAAAAGGAAACATTTAATTTTGGAAGAAGTACAGTGAGAGTGCTACCTAGAGGTAAGGATGGTGAGAATTCATCTCACGTACATTGGGCATGTTGTCAGGAGAAGCCAGTCTCTAGAGAAGGACATCATGCTTGGTAAAGTGGAGGGGCACTGAAAGAGAGGAAGACCCTCAATGCGGTGGACGGAGGAAGAGTTGTGAGAGGGCACAGGTCTGGGCAGTGCTTTAGTCTGTTGTGCCTAGGGCAGGAACTGCCTTGATGGCACCTGACAACAGCAACCACCTGATCTGCTGCATTGTCTACTTGTGCTAAGGACCCAGTCCTCTCCAAGCTCTCAAGGTTAAAGCTTCAGCGTACCCTAGGACGTCCCTTTTCTCAATGAACTCGCCTCAAAATGAATCACTACATCCTTGGAATTTGACCTCTGACGGATCTTTTATGACTATCCCCTCCTCTCCAAGTCTGAACCCATGAACTTCTTGCCTTGATTATTTAAGACAGTACTAGTTACAATTTGAACTTACTTACAAGAACAGGGGGAATTCATCAGGTGTTAGAGGGGACATGGAGGCAGGAGTCAGGAATTAAAAGACATATTGCATGGGGTAAATTTTCCAACAAGCGTTGAAGAGCACATGTCATTGTTTTTTTTTTAATTTGAATTTTCTTTTATTGGGCGCTCTTATAGCTCTTATCATAATCCATACACATATCCCTTTTGTGAAACACATCTTGTACATATGTTGTCATCATCTCTTTCAAAACATTTCCTTTCTACTTGAGCCCCTGGCATCCGCTCCTCATTTCCCCCCTCTTCCCTCCCTGATGCCTCTTTGATAAATTATTCTTTTGCTGTCTCATTTCACCCACTTTTCTGCTATGTGTCATCCTGGGATGGGGGCCATATGTCAATCATTGTGTATGGTTCCCCCTTAACTCCCCCCTTACTTTTACCCTCCTAATATCACTGCTCTCCTTATTGGTCCTGAGGGGTTTATCTGATCTGGATTCCCTGTGTTGTGAGCTCTTATCTGTACCAGTGTACATGTCTGGTCTAGCCAGACTTGCAAGATAGAATTGGGATCATGACTGTAGGGGGAGGAAGCATTAAAGAACCAGAGGAAGGTTGTGTGTTTCATTGGTGTTCTACTGCAACCTGACTGGCTCTTCACTTCCTTGTGGCTTTTCTGACAGGAGGTGTCCAATTGACTACTAATCCACGTTGGGTCTCCACTCTGCCCTCCCCCCCATTCTCATTGATATGCATTTTGTTTGTTTTGTTTTGGATCTTTGATGCCTGATACCTGATCCCATCAACACCCAGTGATCACACAGACTGGTGGGCTTCCTTCATGTGGGCTTTGATGCTTCTCAGCTAGATTTCCACTTGTTTATCTTCAAGCCTTTAAGACCCCAGACACTATATCTTTTGATAGCCGTACACCATTCAGCTTTCTTCACCACATTTGCTTATGCACCTACTTTGTCTTCAGCGATTCTGTCAGGGAAAGGGACGTCATTTTGAAGACCAACAGTTTGCCTGACTCAAGTCCTTGTGTTCTCGATTGCCTCATATGCCTATGAAAGTTGGGTATTGAATAAAGAAGACTGAAGAGGAATCAATGCACTTGAAATATGATTCAGATAAACAACATTGAAAGTACTATGGTCTACCAAAAGAATAAATTAATCTGTCTTGGAAGAAGTCTGGCCAGAATTCTGGAAGAGAGCAGAGTGAGAACTTCATCTTACATACTTGGGCCATTTCATCAGGAGAAACCAGTCCCAGGAAATGGATATTGTGCTTAGTAAAGTGGGGGGGCAGTAAAAAAAAGGAAGACTCTTATGATGAGATGGGTTGACATAGTGGCTGCAACAGTGGGCTCAAAAATAGCCATTTGGAAGATGGCACAGGATCAGGTAATGTTTCATGCTGCTGTGCAGAGGGTCATTATGAGACGGAACTAACAATGGCACCTACCAGCAACAAAGCGGAGACAACCGAAAAAGTAAATGAGGAATCAGATGAGCAAGTCTCAGTATGGGCAGTGGTGATTAGAACAGGGACTTTGTTCCCGACAGCTCTTTCTTATCAATTCCCTTTTCTGAGCTCCTTGATGTGCTCATTCATTCTCTCTGAAAAGGTTCCCTCTATACAGGGTCATATAAGCCTTTACTTCCAAACTCCCAGAGAGGCAACATTAGGACAGAGTAGAAAAACAGTTTCTTTCCCATGTGATCCAATAGGATAAAGAATCCTAGATAAAGACTCCTAGATTCTTCTTTCTACGATGGCACAAGTGCCCATGTTGGGGTCATTCACTGGGAACAGCAGCTCGGAGAGTGACTCTCTGTGAGTTAGAAAAGGAATTCACTTTTCCCAGGGTGCACGGAAATTACCCCCAGTTGCTCCCTGCTGGTCAACCTCGGGAAGTGTACAACCAGTACAACTATATCTGGTGGCCCGGGAAGACAGATGATGGGTACTCTCATTAGTTCAGTTTGGTGAGTTCTTCATGCCTGGCCAGTCACTATTGCTAGAAAGTCAAGGTGACTTTTCATTTGGGTCACAAGGTTAGAGTGGAGAGATGGTTGTGGAAGGAGCATTTCCTCCAAGGAGAGGAGGCAGTGCAATTGTGGATCCCAGGAGGGTAGTCTGAGGGGCAATTTATCAGTACAGCTTCCAAACAGACTTCTCTTTTCATTCTCTTCATTCCTACCAGGTTCTATCACCAGCTCAGTTGCTCTGGTCCAAAGCCAATTGCGGCTAGTAGATTTTGACTCCTGGCTACCCCATGGGTGTCAGATTAGAACTGGGCTCCACGGTGTTTTCAATGACAGATATTTTGAGAAGAAGATTGCCAGCCTTTGTTCCTGAGGCACCTCTGGGGAGACTCAAACTTTCATCGTTTCAGTGAGAGAGCAAGCATGTTAAATGTTTATATCATGGGGCCATCCTCTGCACTTCCTTCTACTTTGCTCTAATCTCCTGAGTATGTCTCAACTATATTGTGTCCAGCTCTTCACTTTCCCTGCTGTCTCCTCGCTTAAGCAACTATTTTGTCTTGTTCAGACCCTTTCTGTCTTTTTTATTCATTTTCATTTTTATAAAAAGTCATATTATTTTGGGCTCTTATACAATTTTCAGCTCTTATAACATTCCATACATCAATTGTATCAAGCATATTTGTACATATGTTGCCATTATCATTTCCAAAACATTTTCTACTTGAGCTCTTGGTATAAGCTCCTCTTTTTACCCCTCCCTCCCCCACTCTCCTCCCCTCGTGAATTCTTGATCAATTATATATTGTTATTATTATTTTGCATCTTACACTGTCTGCTCTCTCCCTTTACCCACATTTCTGTTAGTCGTTCCCTTTGGGGGAGGGGTTACATATCCAACCTTGTGATTGGATTCCCCCTTTATCTCCCTTCGCCCTCCCCAACCATCCCCTACCCTCATGATTGTTCAGACCCTTTCAATGGCTTCCCAACAAAAATGACCCTGAATTCATCCTCTCCTTTGTAATGTGACTCCACTGCTCTTGCCATCGCTGTTGCTCGGCCCTTCCAGTCTATGCTTGATCCATGGGACATCATGCAACATGATGCCGGGAGAGGCCTATAAGGTGCTTGTGTTTCAGGGCTTGTCCTCTTTTGCTACTCTGGTTGCCTGCAAGCACTCTGTTAAGAAGAGACAAATGGTCTCCTCATCCCTTTGGTTCCAGTCAACTGCAGGCACCAAACACTAGACAAGTGAGTAACCTCAAGCAGGTGTAGAACTTCCCACTTGACTCAAAGACTTGTGAGCAACAATAAAATGGTGACATTATGTTGAGTGATGTCAGCCTGTCACAAATGGGCAAATATTGAACAATTGCATTTGTATGAAATGTCTAGGAGAGGCAACTATAGAGACCAGAGTTTATGTGTAGTTGCTAAGGAGGGGCCAGTGGGAGGGCGTGAAGAAGGCACATCCCTTTTAGGGGGCATGAGTTTCTGTTAAGTAGGATGGAGAAATTTGGAAATGACTAAAGATGATTGTTGTGCAGCATCATGAATGTAATGCTGTCACTTAACTGTTTCGTGTGAAGTGCTGAGATGGTAAAGGTTCTTACTCCCTGTATGTTTGCCACAATGAAATAAAATTGAAATTGAAAAAGGTTGTTGCTTTAGTCTGCTAAGGGTTGGAGTGGCTGATTACAGAGCAAGACCCCCAGGTCTTTGTTTGTTCAACTCTTTCTGTCTCCAGCATATTTATTTTCATATTTGTCTTGTTATTTTCCTAAGAATGCAAAGTAGATTATATCCTAGATAATCCTCTCTATCCTGTTTCATCACCAAGCAGTCCTGGTGATTCAATGGGTAAGTGTAGTTGTATAATCTGTTGTCAATTTGAGACTTAAGAGTGAAGGGGTGGAGTCTAGCCTGTCAATCAGGTCACAGTTTGATGACCTCATTTGGAGGTGCCGCAGAGATAAATAGCTGGTTGGAAATGGGACACAGGTTCATTCCCTGGGAGGCATGCTTACTGATAAGAACATGGAGCTACGCTAAAGCCCTGGGGCTGAAGAAGCCAGGTGGAGACCCCTGTCAGTGCTGAGATGCCTGTACAACCACTGGATCCACAAGACTTTCCACCCCTGGGCCCGGGATCTTCCTGCACTTGGCATCATTGTATATGTTGGATGAGTCTGAAGAGGAATTTATAGGCTGGTAATGGACATATGGGCTAATAGGACTTATGGACTTGATCTGGAGTGGGCTGATATGTTTTCTCAATATTCAATTGCTCTTTTATATAAAACTCTTTCTTGTACACATATGAATGTCCATGAATTTGTTTCTCTAGTCTACCCAGACTAGCACAGGAAACATTTGACTGCTATTGAGAAGTGTGGTGGGTCAACCTACCATGGATTTGATGAGAGAAGTTCCATTCTGTCACAGGAGGTTGTGAAGAGTCAGAATCAACTCAGCAGCACACAACCCAACAACACAGCACCGCAAACTGAACAGTGGAAAACATATTGAACATCTTAAAGGACACTCCCCAGGATCGGGGCCCCGATTCTCCTCTGGCTTGTCCTGCCTCCAACCCACACCTTCTACTCTCCAGACACATGAATCTATTTTGATGTGCCCCTCAGACAAAATATACTTGTCTGCTGGAATGAGATGATATGCTGTGTCTCTTTTCCACAGCACTATTCTCTGCAGAGGCTTTCCTTCTCAAGACCCTGTTCAGATGCCCTGGGCTCCAGGACCCTCCGCTCTTCCCCCTGTTTTTGTTTCATTGATTTCCTATCCGTCCTCCTCTCCAGGTTAGTAACCTCTTAACGACTTTCTTCTTTCTAACTGCCCCCACATCACCTGATAGTGTGGGCAATATAGAGAGTGCTCAGTTATGAAGTCTTTAACAAGCACCCGGCATGGGAAGAGGTGAGGATGGCTTGTGGAAGCATTGGGAGCAATAGTCAAATCGACCTCTTAGCCTGGTGATGGAGAATGAGTTGGTCTATGCATCCGAGCTGGGTGCAGAAGTGTAGTCACCATGAACTTCAATCTTGTCTTGCTTGTTCTCATCTCTATTTCTTGGTAGAGACTAATCTTTCTTCCTGAGATTCCTTCTTCCCCTATGGGCCCTACTGGCTTCCCCCCCACCCCCCAACCCCGCCCCCCGGGCCTTTTTTCTCCTGGCCCCTAGTCACATTACCACTCTTCTTCCATTGAGCTGGGGAGCCCTAGAGAGGTAATAGACAGTGAGCTGCAGCCTGAAGATAAGATGCCCTTATCCAACTTGCCCAGACACCTGGGCTTCACATCCCCTGGCGCAGCTTCCTCTGCCTCCTCTAGGCCTTGATATCTCAGTCTGAGAGTCTGAGGGGCTTGTCCACAGTGAGACTCAAGGTGAGACATCCACCTGACAGTGGGGTAAGCCATGGAGAACTCCCTGTCTGTTTGTGAGCCAACAACAGTTGGACTGGAAGTCAACAAGGGAAATGGAAAGGGAGAGACCCAGCCTCCGCGGAGGTTCACACCCTGGGCCCTGGGCCAGTGTGAACAAAGTTTTCCGGGTAAGGATTTCCCTTTGTAGAATGGGAATAGGAGCTGAGGGCGAGGAGAGAGAGAACTAACTGTGCTTCCAAAGGGTTTCCCTTCTGTCTTGCCTGATTTTTAAGCTACGCAAAAATCCTTGAAGAGTGTGTGAATGTGTGTAGATGTGTGTGCACTCACACCCACACACACTGTTGTTTGATCTCCAATGTGCAGATGAAAATAAAGCCAGTGGCCGTTCTCCAAGGTCACACTGCTAATAAGGAACAAAGAGTGGAGAAGAGAGTAGGGAGTGAGTGCGGCCCAGCACAACAAGATTGTAGTTCATGGTAGCCACCCTCCTGCACACAGCTCAGATGCATAGACCAACTCCTTCTCCATCACCAGGCCATGAGGGTGATGCCACTATGGTGCCCAGTGCTTCCGTGGACCATGCTTACCTCTCCCCACTCCGGGAGCTTGTTAAAGACTTCACAATGGAGCATTCCCAAGGTTTAAAAAGTCAGGGGGTGACTTAAGAAGCGTGGAGGATTACAAAACCTTGTCCCTGTCCCATGCTGTCTCTCTTCTCCAGTCCGGCCTCCGTGCCCTTGCCAGGTGTCCATCCCTAGTGCAGTGGCTCCCAGTGGCTGCTGCAGGCATGATTTATCCCATGCAGTGTCTCCCATGCCTCTGCTGCTGTGCTTCCTGCCCGTGCCTCAGGAGTGAGCTGGCTGGCTACATTACTCTTTGGGGTTTTTGTCCTTTGACCATGCTGTTTCTTCTGCCTGGGAGAACATCCAGGGAAGCCTCACTGCCAGGTGACATGGTGTGACAGGTGTGGAAATACAATAAAGAAGGTAGGAGGTGCTCACCCAGGAGACAGTGATAGAGAAGGTGATCCAAGTTGGTGTTTTTATTATTACTTTTTTACGTACGATTTCCCCAAGTCACCAAAAACACCAGCCCTGTCTTCAGCTAACAGAACTAGCAAGCCCCTTGTGTGGAGGAGGCCCTGGCCATGCTGGTCATTGTCTGGGAGGGCCCCATGACGCTTCCCTCTTCTGCAACTTCTCTTCTTGGGCTGCTGTGGGGGTCAAACGCTCAGCTGTGGGAAAGAGGAGGAGGAGAGGGGGAGGATGACAGGGCAGGAGGAGGAGGAAGTGGAGGAGGGGGAAAGGAACAGAGGAAGGGAAGTGGGAAACAGGAGAAGGGGAGGGGACTTTGAGGAGGAAGAGGATGCTGCCTCTCCCTGAACCACCTGGGGAGGAATCTCACAGCTGCTGGAGGAGAAGTGCAGCCTGACCACTAGACAGGAGGGAGGTGGGAGAGCTTTTCCTCTGGGGAGCCTGGAGGGCTTGCAACGACCACGCCACATCCGGTGGGGGATGGAAGGTCTGGACTCGGCTTCCCATCCAGTCCTGCCAGCCTGTGGCCAGACATGGGGAAGACCAGTTTACAGAGGCAGATCAGCTGCTCAGGGCCTGGGTGGCACGTGTGCAGCCAGGGAGGCTCGGCTACAGATGTGCAGCCTGCCCCCGAGGTTACCCCACGGTGACGCAGAGCGCGGTGTTTCCACGTTCTCCAAAAGACCCCTGCACCAGAGGGGAAGGTCTTGAGCCCGGGGAAGAAGGAATCAATCACTTTTTTTAAAGTTGGCATGTTATTTGGTGGCTAATTTTAATATATTATTTGACAGTTGGGTTTTCTAATATTTTGAAATTTTAACCTCAGTCACAACAATTTATCTCACACTGATTTTATTCCCAGAAATCCAGAGCAGTTGTCTCGCTCAGGATCATTTCTGTACCTGCAGTTGAGGTAGACCTTGATGCCCAATATGGAGATGATTTCAGGAAGTTTGAAGAGGATTCTTAGCTGAAAATACTTATCATTTACCAAGGGCTCCCAGTGCCTCTGCATTGGGCCTCATAGGGGAACGTGCTTGTTTTAGTTTGCTAGCACTACAGGGGAAATCATTGCTGGCGTCAGATAGGTCTTGGCTCAAAGCAGAGAATATCGGAAAGACGTTTACTTGTGTTATCATTGACTATGCACAGGCATTCTACTCTGTGGCCCATAAGAAACTGTAGATAATGCTGAGAAGAGTGCTCATTGACCCATGCAGAACTTGTACACGGATCAAGAGGCAGTTGTGTGAACAAGACGAGGGAAAAGTGCACAGTTTAATATCAGGAAAGGTGTGTGTCGGCGTTGCATCTTCTCACCACACTTGTTCAATTTGTATGCTGAGCAAATTATCAGGGCAGCTGGGTGATGTGGAGAAGAGTGTAGCATCAGGGTTGGAGGAAGACTTATTAACAACCTGCGTTAATGCAGATGACACAACCTGCTTGCTGAAAGTGAGGAGGAATTGAAGCCCTTGCTCATGAAGGTCCATGACTGCTAAAAGGACAAACTGATTTTGTCTTGAAAGAAGTAAGGCCAGCGTGCTCCTTAGAGGCACGGGTGGTAAGACTTCCTCTCACAGGAGAGACCAGTCCCTGGAGAAGGACATCAGGTCTGGTAAGGTGGAGGGGCGGTGAAAGAGAGGAAACCCCTCAAAGAGATGTTTGATGCTCACTGGGTCTTTGTCTGTGTCGCAGGGGGCTGCCACAGCCTGTTCTTATATTGTAAAGGTGGCACATTGGCTCCTGATCCTTATCTTGGTTTAAAGGTAGACAGCAGGACAAGGAAGTGAGACTGTTCTAGAGAATGGAAATAACCCAAACAAACCCAAATCCTCTGCCATTGAGTTGAATCTGACTCATGCACAATGACCCTATAGCACACAGTCGACCTGCTCCTGAGGATGACCGAAGCCATAGAGGGCTATGGGGGAAGACAGCCTCATCTTTCTACCTTGGAGTGCCTGGTGAGTTTGACCCATCAACCTTCCAGTTAGCAGCCAAATGCTTTACGCACTGTACCACCAGGGCTCTTTAGAGAAGGGCAATGGGCTTCTTATATCTGGCCCTGGTGGGGTAGTGGTCAGCAGTTCCAAACAGCTAGCTGATTCACAAGAGAGAGATGCAGCTTTCTACTCTCGTAAAGTTACCATCTCAATAATCCACAGGGGCAGTTCTACCCTGACCTCTGGGGTTGCCTTGCTGAGTCACAATTGACAGTGAGCTTTTTGAGTGTGAGAAGTCTGGCCTGATCAGGTCTTGGTGAACTGTGACTTAGGAGCCATATGCAGCTCTTTCAGTACATGCATGTGGCTATGAGGTAAAATGGGGGGAAAGTTAAAGAATACTATTCAGAAAATGGTGAATCCATTTGTTTGTAAAAATATATTTATGGCTCTCCTTTAATCTTTAAATTGTGAGGGACAGGATTGGCTCTTCTGTCTTAAAAGGATGCTGACCCCTGGCATTTAGATTTAGAAAAAAATTCCGAGAGAAGTAAACATCCCCTGCCTCCCTCAATTTGTAAAAAGGACATGGATAAGAGAGTATGTTGGGGCTCAAAGATAAAAATTAGAGCCATGTTGGTCTAGTGATGAAAGCACTCGGGTTAATGGATAGGTTGGCAGCTACAACTCACCAGCTTGTTCTGTGAAAGACAGATGTGGCAATTTGCTTCCATAAAGTTTTATAGATTTGAAAACCCGCTGGGGGCCGTTTTACTCTGTCCTGCAGGGTCACTCTGAGTCAGAAAGAGAAAGGAATCCAGAGGTCCTGTGGCAGTTTCAGAATCTCTTCAACTTCAGCGGAGGGGTCGAGTCTAGCCTGTCAATCAGGTCATAGCCAATGAGGACCCTGTGTGGGCAGGGCCTTCTCCTGAGGATTCTGTGTGGACATGGCCTTCTCCTGAGGATTCTGGGATTCCTCCCTGGAGGCAGGGCACACTCTCTCTGCTTCACCTTCCTGTTGACAAGCCACACGGAGCCATGTTGATGCCAGCCAGAGCCCCGGAGATGCATCCACTACCACGGAATCCACAAGACTTTCTACCCACAGGCCTGTGATCTTCCTGCATTCAGGATCATTGCATGTGTTGCATGAGTCTGAAGAGGAATTTAAAGACTGGTATCGGATATATGGGCTAATATCGGACTTATGGACTTGATCTGGACTGTACTGGGATGTTTTCCTAGTGTACAAGTACTCTTTGAATAAAACTCTCTCTTACACACATACGAGCATCTCTGGATTTGTTCCTCTAGTCCACCCAGACTAACACAGGTATGAAAGGAAAGAACACATGCTTGTGACTACATGCTCTGGGCCAGACACCGTGTGAAATGCTACTATCCCTGGCTTCCAGCCTGGCATGCCCACCATGTGGCAAGGGCTCCGAGTCTTCCCCTACTAACCTACAGCATTGTCACTGCTGTGCCTGAGCGGAAGGTGTAATTATCCTCAATTGATTAATGAGGATGTTCAGTCACTGACTACACACACACACACACACACACACACACACACCAATACAACAAGCAGCTTCTGTTGAGCAGATTCTCACACAAGGATGCCCCTGTTTTTCAGAGTAGAACTGTGCTTCATGGGATTTTCATGGGACTTTTCTCCAGTAGATTGCCAGGCCTTTCTGCCAAGACATATCTGGGCAGACTTGTACCACTGTGTTAGGCCAGGTTATCCAGACAAGCAATCCAGTGGCACTCATCTTTGTATGCAAAAGAGCTTTCTGCCAAGAAGTGATTCTATTGCCCAGCCCAGCCCAACGAAAGTTCACAAGTCAGGGTGGCACTAGTCCATCAGGCCCTCTTTAGACTCATGGAGCTACAGGCCGGTAAAGCAGGAAGCAGGACAATCCCAGGCCAGTGGGTATAGAATCACATAGATCGAAGTTCAGTGGAAGCATCGCAGGATGCCGACATCTCTCAGGCTTGGACTGCTTACATGGGCCATCCCTGGGGCCGGCACAGAGTCCCAGTGAAGTCCCAGCGAGGGAGAAGGTGGAGTGGCCTAGAGAGGGGCAGTTCCCAGAGTCTCTCATTCTCATACAAAAGGCCACACCCCCAAGGAGGGGGTCATCAAACTCATACTTGATTGGCAGGTTTGACTCCGCCCCTAGCCAGGAGTGCCTCACTGACATCAAATCCTCCAACTCCCACAACCACTGACCTTTTGGTCAGAGTCCCAGAGTGTTAGCCACCACCAGAGTGTTTGCACCACCCAGAGAGTCCTACTGAACGATGCACATGGAACCAGTTGCCACGGAGTCGATTCAGCCCCGTGGCATCTTCCAAGGCACCCCTGGGTGGATCCCAGCCTCCAGCCTTTTCATTAGCAGCCAAGAGCTTGACCTTTGGTATCATACCATCCATTGAATGCTAGAGCCCCCAGGATCCAAACCCTCCTCCTTTGACAGCTGTATCAACAGGCGGCAGAGGTTAAGCAACTGGTCACAGGCAGGAGCATTAGGCATGTCTCAAGACTTGGAGGCAGAGCTACCCTAGTCTACGGTCTTTCCACTCACCCACCAAGCCTCTCCTTTGTCTCAGGCTTTGGTTTTCGGGCAGGCAGG
Source organism: Echinops telfairi (assembly GCF_000313985.2). Classification (NCBI taxonomy): domain Eukaryota; kingdom Metazoa; phylum Chordata; class Mammalia; order Afrosoricida; family Tenrecidae; genus Echinops; species Echinops telfairi. The sequence goes on along the minus strand of NW_022104341.1, from coordinate 67,669,016 downwards.
CTCCCCAGCAGTCGCTTTGGGGGAGAAATGCCCATCTTCAGGATTTCCAGGCCAGCTGTAGCTGTCACGGCCACGTTCTCAACTCTTGCAGCTGTCTGTGTTTCTCCAGTGCCAGGCCACGCTCAGCCACCCCGGGAAGCTTTCCGTGCGAGGGTCTACGGTGGGGGCAAGTGTACCCCCTGGGCAGTAATGACAGAGCACATGTTGTCAGAGGCGTAGGAAAGGGCAGTAGGAGGAAGGAGGGCCGGAGGCCAGTCTTTCTCCGTCAGGAGAAGGCAGACTCAAGACAGCCGCCTCGTAAACACTGCAGTCAGCTCTAAAAATACGCCAGCCCCAGAGAGGGCAAGCGGGCCTCACTAGGGTCTCCTCCACAGCTTCCTGGGGTTGATGCTCATTTCCTGAAAGGTCAAGAGGATGGGAAGACAGGTCCCATGTGAAGAGCAACATTTCCTTCACAAGGAAAGTACAACACGATTTCCTTCCTCTGCAAAATAGGAGGACACTGTTGGTTTTAGCAGTAGCAACAACAACAACAATAAAAGAACGTTGAAAAGCCACCACACATAAATAAACAACAAAACAAAACAAAACTCTGCTGCTCTGCTCCCTTCCCTCGGTCGGTCCTTGCTCTGTAAACCGAGGGCTGAGCTGCGTTTAGGCTAAAGGATCCCATCTGCATTCATCATCTGATTCAGGGATCCTGGCGGGGACACCAGGGCTGGAATGTCCAGCTGTTCTCTGCATGAGGTGAGTGACCTATGACTCAGCCACTCCATGCCTCAGTTTCCACACTTTTCAAAAGGGATATTAATAGTGTTTGCTTCACTAGGGTGTGGGGAGCATGAAATGAGATGCTATATGCAAAGCCTTTAACACAGTGCCCCCTTGTATGGTATATGGGCGAATAGAAGGGTTTCCTGAATTCTAACAAAAGACCTAGTAGCTCAAGAGAAAATTCAGGGCTAGGGGAAAGAGGACAGTGTGGAGATTACAATGTAAGAAAAGGGTTTGAAACTCGAATTTATTATTTGACAAATGGGGAAACGGAGGCCCAGAGAGCAGAAAGGAACTGGTGCAGGCCAGGCACAGTGTGAGCAACTGCGTGTCGAGGCAGTGTAAGATACCAATGTGATGGGATCGGGGAAAGCCTGGAACAGCTTCACCCCGTGCTCCTGGGCCTTGGGAGAATGAGGCCTTCCATTGCTGGAACACCTCAAGGCCTGGAAAGGCCTTCGGAGGCGGGAGAAGGGCCTGGCCAGAGGGCGGAGCTCTGCTTTGGCAGACACTGCAGGGGCATTCACCAGGACAGAGTCAAACGGAGACTGTCTGGCAGGCTGGGTGCTGTGGCCTCTGGTTTCTGTAGGCCACACTGTTGAAGCCAGGGCCCACGGGAAGAGGTATGGGCAGAGTTCAAAAACAGAGTTGCCGTTGAGGTGGTGCCAACACACGTGGCAGTTACATAAGTTTAGGTCAACTTGAAGATCGATAGAAATGTAAGGGTGGCATTCAACCGGTCAATCAGGTCACAGCCTGATGGTGTCCCCTTGCGGGCGTGGCCTTCTCATAAGGACCGCCCTGGGACCTTCCCCTCTCTCTCTGCCTTCACCTTCCTGTGGGCGGACCCTGATTGCTGCCAGAGCCACCGCCATTGGATCCACGCCACTTTGCACGCACCAGCCTGTGCTCGTCCTGCATTCTGCATCATTGCATGTGGCTGTGTGAGTCTGAAAAGGGACTTAGGGACTAGTATCAGACTCATAGCCTTGAATTGCACTGGGCTGAGATGTTTTCTTGCTATACAATTACTCTTGAGATAAAACTCTTTCTTACACATATGTCGCTGGATTTGTTTCTCAAGTCAACCGGGCTAACACAGTAGGGCTGTGCTAATCCCTAGGTCTTTCATAGCTGATTTGGGGAATGTTCTTTGGAATGTCTTTTCTTCTGAAGTTCCCGTGGGTGAACTGGAGCCTCCAGTCCAGCAGTTAGCTCCTTAATCCGCTGCAATGTTCCATTACTCCAGGAAGAGTTAGACTCAAGAAGAATGGCTTACCCCTTTGCTGTCCAATTTGGAAGACATGGATTTCGAGTACATCAGATATGGCCAATCCTGATTTCAAAGACTTCCTTTAAAAAAGAAAAAAAGAACATTAAATATCTAAATATATTTTTAATCATTTACATGTTGAAATTATATATATATACCCACTGGCATTGAGTTAATTCAAATTACATAAAGGGTCCTATAAACCTTTACAGGAGCAGACAGCCTTGTCTTTATTCTAGGGAGTGGTGGTATTGAACGGCCGACCATGAGGTTAGCAGTCCAACGCTTATGTGGCAGCACCACCAAGGTTCCATACATCAGGCTCAGTAATGTAGATTGTTAAAATTCCACCTATGTATTTTTTTTCTTGTGGCCCCTGGAAGATTAAAATTCACGGGTGTATATCTGTTGGTCACATTTCCCTACTCGCTGAGTTTGTGCAACAAGTGAGCAGGCTGGCTTGCCAGGTAATGAGCCTCCTGTCCTGGGAGGTCTCCAACCAAAGTCATTGCTAACGGACTTTTGTTAAAGATATATTCTGTGATCCTTCCATCTAGTGATTCCGGTGTTCTGTGGGCCTCTTATATCTTAGATTATGAATAGGTGATAACGAATATAAAGTTTGGTGGTCAAGTTAGTACGAAACTTTATTGGTTGGAAAAATTAGATTATTTTACTCCAAGACTTCTTGGTGCATACCAGACATGAAGGTGCATTGTGGATCTTCATGGCATGCAGCCTTCTCCATGTTACCTTGATCCCAGCGTCTTCTTTTCATGGAACGTGCTAAGGAAATCATATATTAAATTCCTTCCGTGAGAATTCCTATTTCCAACAGTTGCCAAAAGAGTATGGCTTGTGATGACAGACAGGAATGAATTCAAACAAACAAACAAAAAATGAATTCAAATTCTAGCCTTTCCCTACACAATGGAGATGGCTCCCGTGGTGAGGGGCATGGGGAGGGTCCCCATCTGGCTTGGGCTTGTTGCTTCACCTTCATTGACTGTAAAAGGAGAGGACAAATATTCAGTACTCCGTGCAGCATTGAAGTTTACATTTAACGCACACAGGAAACAGCCCGGTGTCATGTCTGGTGTACAGGAGGTGCTCCGTAAATGAACTATCTACACAACTAAAGCCCAGAGAGGGGAGAGATGTTGCCAGGGTCACACAGAAAGTCAGTGTGATTGTGCTAGGCCTTCAGGCTTGATGTCTTTCTTGGGTCCTTCCAGTCCACCTCACCTCCCTTGACTAGCAAGAGCAAAGGAGAAATTCGGTTCCTTACAGGAGCTGGGAAATCTCCACCAGCCTGGTCTGGTTTTATAGGCCAAGATGCTTTTAAACGGGAGACAAATATTTCCATCTCTCCCTTGGTCATCTTTACTTCTGTCCTGGCCAAAGGAAGACTCCGCTCAGTTGGGTCTGGCAGGCTCCCTGCTTCTCCCTCCTCCATGCTGGGTTCCTGTTCCTGCTGGTCCTTGGAGCCCCTGGCAGATGGGCTGCCCTTATCTGTGGGCTCCAGGCCAGAGGAGAAATCCCGCAGCCCTCTGCTGGGAGGGCACCCTGGTAAATAAGCCCTGCAGCCCAGGCAGGGGAGGGGATGGAGGGGAGGAGAGAAAATTAATCCCTGACATTTTGGTGACTGAGCCAGGATGAAAGGACACCAGGTCTGGCCCTTATTGGCCATTCCTGAGAGGAATCCAAGTTGCTTTCCCTGGATGAGCAGGCTGCCTTTAAATAGCCCTGGGGGCTGGGGCATTCCCAGGGCGCTGTGGCCTTGATCCAGGCCTAATCCCTCGCCCAGCACTGACCTTTCACAGTTTACAGAGCACTTTATCTCCTGGTTCAGTGGCAGCTCCCAGAACCCTCCCGAGAAAAGGAAGGGGGATAGCCACCCCAAATTACAGATGAAGACCCTGAGGCTTTGAGGGTACATGACCCCCTCCAGGCTACACAGCTACCAGGCTGGGGCCCAAATATAGGCTGATGTCAAATCCAGAGGTCTGACCATCTCACCACAGCTCCCCGGGGGCCCAGCATGGAGCACCGTGCCTGGAGGGGCTTTGGTTTGGGGTTTGGTTGGAATGGAGGCACCAGGTGTCACCAGGAAGAGGGATCCTTCCCCAGCTGGTGAGACCGGGAAAGGAGGCTTGGAACAAAGGTTTGACATCGTTCCAGATATAAATCGATAGGTGTCTGCCGGTTCAGGAAGATTAGGAGGCAAGATGGAGGGAGGGTTTGTTTGGAGAGCATGGAGGGAGTTCTCCCCAACCACATCTTTTCTTCTCAATGTGGAGGGGCTAGTGGGTAAAACTTAAAGGCTCCAGTCCTTTTTTTCCCTTAGAAATCCCACCACAGGGCTTACTTGGCAGGAAGCTGGTTTTGCTAATAGGATTCCTGTACTTCTACTTCCCCCACTGTGCGACCCATCCTTTCAGGACCCCTGAGGTTCCTGCCCTCTCGGTTGTCCTTGATTTACCCACAGAACAGAATTGCCAAATACTTGCTGGGTGAGACACTGGCAATGCCAACTCCCAAGACCCTGAGGACCCTCATTCTAGACTCTTCCAAATATCCCTATGAGAAGGATGTTTGGGGTACTCCTGTGAGGCGATGGGGTTCTAGATCCCCCCAGTGCAATTGCCTTCTCCTCCTTTCTCCCCATCTCTTTGACTTAGTTATAGGCATGCAGCAGTTTTGAATGCAAACATATTCAAATCCATTGCGTTAAAGCAATAGGGAATTCCAGTATTGCTACAAGGCTCTCTACTTACTCATTGGTCAATTTGATCCACTGATTTGATTACTCTTATTACACTTTGTGGAATATTAATGTGGGTTTGGGTGATCCTTTATTCATGCTTTTACATAGGGGATTGGTCCAATGACGTTTTTAAAGATATGAAATTGTGGGTTAGCTCTTTCAGCTCTTTCTGTTTAATTCCTTGGTATGTTTGTTTACTTCAAACTACCTCCCCACCTTCCAAAGTTCCTTTATTAATTAAATAAGCGAGCCAGCCACATAGCCACATTCTCGACTGATAATTCAGCACCCACATGTAGGCTCAGTTCTGGAGTTGGCTTTCCAGCCTTGGCTTAGCAAACATTAGTCACTAGGAGCAAACTGTGACATTTGAACAGCTGTTTTGAGCAGTCAGAGTCCAGGGCCTGCAGGAGGAGGCCCTGGAGAAGAGAATCAATGTTTATTCATTCACTGAATACCTACTCCATGCCAGGGACTGAGGACTTCACAAAGAATATCTCTTTTGGTTTTCTGGACAGCTCATTGATGATGGTGGTTCTTTTTTGGGTTAGGATGTACATAGTTTTAGGTACAGCTTGGTCAAGCAACTTCAACTACCCACCCATTCCATCCATCCATCCATCCATCCATCCATCCATCCATCCATCCATCCTCCCACTCATTAATTCAGCCATTATTGAGTCTAGCCTGACTCACTTTTATCTCTATATTCCTCTCAAAGCACAGCTATTACATGGTTTCTTGTTTAAGTGTCTTCCTTAACTATCATTTCTTGAAGAGTAGAGACCAGATCCTAGACTTTCTGTCAATTCATTGCTGTCAGTTCTGACTCATAGCAACGCCACAGGACAGAGGAGAACTGTCCCACAGGGGCTGCCGAGACGACACATCTTGATGGAAGCAGGCATCGTTTTCTCATGACGCCTTTGGTGGGTTCCAGGCAGCAGCATTTAGGTTGTTAGCTGAGCGTGTCTCCACACGGCGTCAGAGGGCTCCTTCAGTCCAGGTGAGCAAACTCTTGCTCTGCTGTTGGCTTTTGTTTTTGCTTTGTCGGTGACGCGTGCCTTTGGAGAGAGCATTCGCTTTAACCCTGAAGGATGCAGAGTGCATCCTCCCGAGGGCTGCATGTCTTCGAGGAACTGCTGCTGCGGGAGTTGAAACCACCAGCCCTCTGGTTCCAACAGAGGGCAAGACAGTTGAGCGAGCCCAGAGCCTTCCACAGACAGCAGTGAGCGCTTACTCCTTCACAGAGATGATCTTGTCCCCACAGTAAATAAAAAAAAAGGGGGGAGGGGGCATCTAGTCTCTGCTCTTATAAGAAATTATAGCTTAGGAAGAATGCTTAAATGAGAAAGAAAAAACCCTGTAATATCCGGGTTTCAAGAGGAACATGGAGATGCAAGTGAGTCGGCGTGGACTTGGTGGCAGTGACCTTGGCTTTGGCTTCGGTGAAGTAAAGCCAGGAGGACTCTAGAGGGAAGAGAGCCGAGCATATCAAAGGCGACTGAACACAGGCTGTAACAGCGATTCACAATTTGAGTGGCGACCACCTGTCAGTCACTGTTGCAAATAACATGCCTCTGTTCCATACACACAATGGTGAGGAGGGTGCTGTTTCTTATTCAGACCACGTTACAGAAGAGCAAAGGTTGGCACAGGGCCGTGCAGTCACTTTCCTCTGATTACACGGCTAGTAAGGAAACCAATCCTGGGCCGCCCGTCTCAGAGGCCACTCTGCTCTCAGGGTATTTGGGGGCTGCTGCCAGCAGCTCTTCGCAGGCCTGGTGGGCAGGGAGACTGCCGGGAAGGCTGGAGGTGGGTTCTCAGGGTCTTTCTATGTCTGCCCGCTTAGGTGACTTTCCTCAGGGAGCCGCCGGGGGTCTTGCTTTCAGGGTTCTGGACCTCTTGGGACCCACGAACGTTATAATACTGTGGGGATGTGTGTGTTGAGAAGGAAACTCTTACCTTTCTCAGCCATGAGGCCATGCCAGGGAATGATACATCAGCTTTATTTGCCCTTAACTTGACTTCTCTCTGTCACTATGGGGCCAGCAGGCATCTTATGCTCTCTGAGACGCTCTTGCGTGAACATCAGTATTTAAATCTGTGTCTGTTCTCTGGGTGTGCTCACTAAACTGCCCATCCTATGAAGAAAAACCCTTGTCCACCTTCTTCTCCAAAACCACCCAGCATGGTTCTTGGCACACAGTAGGCACACAATAAATGTTGTTGGATGACTATCTGGTGAGTGAACTCTGGGTTATTGGTTAAGAATTTATCTAAAGAGCCGATGAATGAATGGTGATGTAATAAATCCCAAATATTTCACAATATGCAGCCATCGAGTAGGGTGGGGAATAATGGAAGTGTCTCTGGAGATGAAGAATGGATTACTGGTCTCAGTCAGGGGTTTCAAATGAAGCTGTACTTTGAGAGTACACCAACCCAGGCACACCTGCAGGGATTTCCGCTCTGCGGGACTGAGGTGTGCCTGAACCTCCAGGATGACTCTGAAGTAGCTCACAAGGGGGAGGGCAAGTTTGAGTCGATTTAAACAAATATATATATAATACCAGTGCTTTTACTACTTTGAAGGATAGGAGTCCTTATCTCACAAGGCAGGAAGCCCACCCCATAGTAAAAATAAAAGCAGTAGTAAAAGCAACCACATCGATCTATATAATCACTCTGTACACACACATATAAAACAACACAAGCAAAATCCCAACTAAAGACCAGAAAACAGCCGTAGCCAGTCCTTTCTGACGCGGGGAGACCCCGGTGGGTCAGAGGGGAACTGTGCTAGGGAGGGTCTTCAGTGGCAGACATTTTCGGAAGTGAATCACCAGGCCTTGCTTTGGAGGCAGCGCATCTCCAACCTGCGGGCTCCTCTGAACTCTTTTCACTGTCCAAGGAGGTCTGGAAAACTCCCTGTGCCCGAGTCAACTCTGTAGCAACCTACAGGTCAGGGTGGAACGGCCGCGGTGGGGTACCAGACTAACTCTTCATGGGAGCGGAGGCCTCTTCTCTCGCCTGCCCAGGAGCTGGTGGCTTTGCACTGCTGACTTTGAGGTTAGCAACCTCGCCTAAGCACCATGCCACCAGGGCTCCCAGGGGCACCTCAAACTCAAAGCTCAGTGCCACCGAGTCAAGGCTGACTCATAGAGACCCCCTCTGTGGGTTTCAGAGACTGTAACTGTTCACAGGAGTAAAACCTCAGTCTTCTCCTGTGGAGCTGCCGGTGGTTTCAAACTGCCCACCATAGGGATCGCAGCCCCACGAGGAACCACGACACCACCATGGCTCCATCAGAGACATCTTGTTTGAGCACTACTTAAATACGGTATTTAATCTGAAAACAAGGCACCGTTTGCCTCCCTTTAATAGTTAACCAAACCCAAACCCAGAGCTTTTGCGGTGTACTGAATGCCTCTGAGCCGGTGGCCACGCAGAGCCAGGATTCCAAGTCAGCTGGAGATTCTCTGCGCATGGCCTTCCTCAGGCTTCCCCTGCGGGGAAGGGGTTCCTTGGCCGCTTCCAAGGAAGGTGGAGTTCAGCCAGCAGGCCCGGCCCAGCTCAGCGCTCCGCCCAGCCTTCTCAGTCCTCGCCATAGAAGGCAAACCGGGGCAGGCTCCCATGAGGGCTGGCCGGCCTGGCGTCCTCCTGGTTTCAGTTTCTGGAGAGCCCGGCCCTAAACAAACACTGGCAAGGAGGAGGGTGCTGGAAGCCTTCCCAACAGATAGCAGATTAACTCCCTGCTGCCTGAGAGCCACCCACGGTGGGAACGGGCCTGGGAGCCAAGCACAGCGTCTTCCCCGGCTGTCCTGGAGTCTCTGGGGGCAGTGTGGGCGGGCAGAGCTGGCCGGGATCCAGGGTAATCCCCCTTCAACAGGGAACAGATGGACCTCCCCAGACCCCACCCCAGGACCAGCTCAGGGTGCCAACTCCAGGCTCAGGGCAAAAAAGGCGTGGATGGGGCCACGCTGAACCCCTCCTTCCAAATATGGACCCATCTTCCTGCGCCAGCCGGCTCCTTCCCTCCTCCACTTGGGTGTTTGTGTTCCAACACGTTCGCAAACCTCTCGAATGTTTGTTTTCTTTCTGAGAAAGAGACTGCGGGCTGTTGCCAAAACCAACATGAACTCCAAGCACAGGGTATGTCTGTCTGTCCGACGTCTTTTTGGACAGACAGACTTGGGCCTCAGTACCAGCCTTGCCCCTTCCTAGCTGGGTGACCTTTGTGCAAGTTTCTCAATACCTCCGTGTCTCATTACTCTCCTCTATAAAATGAGGATAATGATCCTGATCTTTTAGGTACATTCCGAGGATTAGATTAGATAAATATAGATTATGCATGTTAAGCACTGAGTGTCCCCATCAATGGCAATTAACATCATTATTAATTATATTGTTATTACGAATGCATTATAATGGAACTCAGGTGATTACGAATGCTACTGCATAAAAACATGCTCAGAGTAAAACGTTTTACCGAGGGAAATCCTTTTGTGGGAGGTAAATAAAGAGAGGGGAGGAACAACGGGTTGGGCAGAGTGTGCACATTGTCTCATTTTATATTCAAACAACTCTATAAGGCAGGTGCTATTATCCCATTGGACAGATGAGGCTCCTGGAGGCAAAGGAACTTGCCGAGTTACTGCTTGGTGTCCCAGACTCCTCCCTCTCTCACTGGCTCCTCCACTGGGAGCCTTAAACTCCCCACCTGCCAGCCTCAGGAAAGGACTGGAGGCCTCCCTTGCTTGCCCAATCTCATTAACCCAGAGGACAAAGGGAGTTGGTTCTGGAAACCACATGACAGTCAGCTCTGCCCGGCAGTTCACCAGATGCAACCCCCCCCCCCCCCCCAGCCCCTGGAGAATGGTCCCTTCCTGCACCAGCCAGTCAGGGGCCACTCCCACTTGCTTGGACGTATTTGTTGGGTGCTGAGTCTCCGCGCCCCCTCTGGAGCATACTTCTCTGAGAAGATGCTTCTCCCCGCCCTCCCTGCTTTTGTTGGATGAGGGTGGCATTGTGGTTGGCTGCCTAGACATAAGTGCCCAGCTGCCTGGACTCGGATCTTAGGTTTTCTGTGTACTGGCTGTGGTACGTGACTTAACCTCTCTTTGCTCCACTTCCCTTATCCATAAAATGGAGGGGAACAATAATATCAGTCTCATGGGATTGCTGGAAGGATTCCATGAGTTAATATATATCTAGAATGCTTTGAACTGCCTAAGTGATGGATGTTTATCCAGCGAATGAAGACGGGGTCACAAAGGTCCTGAATTTTGCTTATCAACAACAGAAACTTAAACAAAACATAACCAAAAAGGCAGGCGGTGGAGCGGAGAGCACGGAGGCTTGGGTTGGCCTCCCAGATCTGTCTCTAAGTTCCCCTGGGGATTTGGGCCTGGCCTTTTCTGGCTCAGAGTTCATTTCCCCTTCTGCAAAGTGAGAAGTTTGACTCACCCTTTTGGTGATGTTCAAAGAGTAGCAGTCGATGGTATCAGCGGTGCTCTCTCTCTGCTTTCAGGATCTGGAGTTGTGTGATGTCCCAGGATGAGAGGTCACACTCCAACGTAAACCACAGCGTCAGCACTGGGAGCACAGAGCTCAACCACTGGCTTCCATGACTTCACAGGTAGATGATGGTATTCACCTCGATAACTAACCCAGTATGGGTTAGTACTGGCATTGGCCAATTCCTGTCATCCTGTTCATATTCTGTGTTAATCCTAGATAGAAAGTACCACTGTGACTCCAATTCTGCAGCCAAGGAAATAGCAGTGTAGAACAAAAGAGCTTGTAAGTGTTTGGATAGTGTGTTAGTCTGGGTACTTTAGAGAAACAAATCCACAGAAAGTCATATGTATAAGAGAGAGTTTTATTTAAAGGTTAAGTGTACATCAAGAAAACATCCCAACCCAGTGCTGCCCAAACCCACAAGTCCAACATTAACCCATTAACCCATATGTCTAACACCAATCCACAAAGTCCTCCTCCGTCTCACATAACTCACGCAATGATGCCGACTGCAGGAGGAAATCCCAATCAGTGAACGTGTAAGCATCTCAGCCCTGGCAGGGGTCTCCACATGGCTGCTCCAGCACCCAGGGCTGCATCAGAGTAGGTCCATGGGGCTTCTCCTCAGGGATGTCTTGCAGAAGCCTCGCCAGCTGAAGCAGGGAACTGGCTAAGGCAGCTGCACCCTGGTCTGACCATCACAAAGCAAGAGACCTGAGAGCTATAAAGGCAAGGCTCTCCCAGCCATTTATCCCTCTGCCTTTCAATTAACCCCGCATGTGTTTATCGGCCAGGTTGGCACAATAAACTAACTACCTCAATACACCCCTTGCCAACTTGGCATGTGTACATACTTCTTTAGCCTCAAAATTGCAATGAAGTAACACCTACACCTTAATCCTATAATCCTGTGAATATTTTACCCCACCTATGAAAGTGTGTAAGCCAACCACTTCATGCCTTATCCCCTAAGTTTTGGGTATCCACTCGACTTGCAGACTGTCAGGCCCTGTCATCTGGCTGACTGTTAGTGACCTTCCTTGCTGTTTGCTGCCTGTGCCTGGATAGACTGAATTGCTCTACAGAGGACTACCCAGTGGCCCTCAAGACTTGCAGGACTGCCAGTGTCTCACAACTGTCTCACGGGAGTGAGTTGCACTGAGCCATTTGTACTGCTTTATAATTTAATTAACTATTTATTCCTTATGTTATTTATCTATCTATCTATCTATCTATCTACCTATCTGTCTAAATATATATAAAATTATTAGCATTCTGGTTTTGTTTCTTTAGAGAACCCTCCCTAACACAGATAAGGAATGTTGTTGTGCACAATCCTGACTCATCAAGACAGATTAGGACTACTCACAATGTCTTCTAGGCTGTCATCAGGACAAGCTCAGATGACCAGGACTTTTCTCCTGTGCAGCAGCTGGTGGGTTCAAACCATTAATCTTTTGATTAACAGCCCGAGCCCTGGTAGCGCAGTGGATAACATGTTGGGCTGCTTACTGAAAGGGAAGCAGTGGTAACCAACCAGCCGCTCCTCGGAAGACAGATGGGGCTTTCCACTCCTGATAAGATGTATGGCCTCTGAAACCCACAAGGGCAGTTCTAGTCGGTCCTCTAGTCTGAAGCCACTTGGTGGCAGCGAGAGGAACCATTACACCACAGGGACTCCTGGGGTAGGGTATAGGACCCTTCTTTGTCAGACTCCAGCGCCCTACCTCATTCAAGACTTCTCTCTAGAACATTGCTGTTCAAATGCCTCTGAGACAAGGAGCTCAGCCTACTTCAAGAGCATTCTGAAGAGCAGAAATAGGCAACATGGAAGAAGCATTAGCTGCCTGGCTTTCATTCTGCTAGAGGGAGATATGATTGGCTTACAACAGTGTTTTTCAAAGTGTGTGTGTGTGGGGGGGGTATTACCCTCCTGGAAAGCCATGGACTGATTTAGGTGGACTGCAAAAGCAGATTCTGTCCCTTTTATACTGGCTCTAGTACCAAAGTCTTTGATTGCCAGGGGTCACTGAGGAAGATTGGAAACCTGTGGGTTAGAAGCTGGAGCAGGCTATAAAATCTCCCGAGGAAAGGCTTTTAGGAACGCCTTTCAAAAGGGTGGTCTGAAGACAGAAGCTTCTGCTGTCCCTGCTCTGGGCCTGAACCTAAAGCCTTCACCTACCGAATTCTGCCTGAGGATAGAGGGGGAGGCCCCCAAGAGATTCCCCATATCCTAGGCTGTGCTTGGATTGAATTCAAAGTCCTATGGAAAGCCTGTGTCTCTAATTGTCAATCTCTTGACCCATGAGGGTAAATTGAGGGGGAAAATGCTCCTTGGGTTCTCATTCAATTGGTTTGTTCCAAACAAAAAATGCATTTGCACCTATCTTTGTGCCCCGTAGTTGGCTGCAGATACGTTCTCTCGGGCATTTTCTTGTCTTTAGTCATGTTAGGGTGCTTTCACAAAAAGATTCACTCCGGACCATAGCTTCCCAGGAGACAAATTGGGTCAGTTACATTCAAAGCAGAGAGGCCAGCTCAGAAGGTTAGGGGGTTCCATCGGAATGCTCTTCAAAGTGAGGATGGCAAGACCTCATCTCATAGCCTTTGACCACGGTATCAGGAGGGACCGGTCCTTTGAAAAGGGCATCGTGCTTGGTAAAGTTGAGGGTCAACCCCAAAGGGAAGACCTTCAGCGAGATGGATGGCCACAGTGGCTGCAATAAGGGGCTGAAATGTAGCAACGATGGCGAAAATGGCACAAGGCGGGGGGGCTGTTTCGTTCTGCTCTATGCTACATAGGGTCTCTGCACGTTGGAACCAACTCAATGCCACCTCACAACAACAACAACAACACATGATTTTGCTGGGATACTTTTTGATGTACCCTCACATACCCACTTTGTGTTTGGGGTTCTGTGGGGGTTTGAGACATGCTGACATAAAGTTTGGAGTCAATCAGAATTGCAAAACTGAAGAAATAAATGTGCCTCAGGAGGACCCAATTTTCCTGGTTTTGTTCCGTTTTCAACCTTCATAGTTTCAACCTTTCCGTTTTCAACCTTTCAAATATTCTGCTGGGATAGGTTCAGAACTCTTCATTCCCACCAGGATGAAACCCAAGCTCCTTTGGGTGAAATTGAAGACCTTTCACAATCTCCTCTCACCCGCCAGCCTGATTGTCTCTTCCTCTACCGCATTCCCAACCAGAGAATCCACACAGTTCCCTGAATATTCCCAGCTTGTTCCTGTCTCCCTGCCTCTGCACACACCATTCTTTCCATCCCAGGGGTTGTCACCAACAGGCACCCCTTCGAGATGACAGCAGTCCTGTTTTGAAAAGTATTGATTGGGCTTTCTCTTTCACGCCTCAGATTTTTCCGAAATCATTTTGACAAAGAAAGAACCATGCCTGCTTCTTTGCAATCAGAAAGGAAGACATAAACAAATCAAGGTACATCCAGTAGAAAGGAACACTAAGAATTAGGGCAATAAGTGGGGCCCCAGAGCCTTGGGGTGGGGGGACCAAAATTCATCATGTTGAATAGTTGTGTGGTTTGGAAAGTCTCGAATAACTATGAAACTAATTTAAGGACAATGCCAGAATATACTCCCTTGTCTTAACAATGTGTTTGCTGTCTTGAGGTTGTGTTCAAGTTCAACAACAGGACTGAAAGGCATTGTTCTGAACCACCTCCACAACCTGTTCAGGAAGTTACCCAGGGTGGGGAAGTCTTCCCCTGGGTCAATTCACAATAAAATGTACTATTTTATCCCAAGTTGGAATGTGTACGGAATGGGATTCACAATAGCAGACATGTGAGCATAAAGTTACTATATGTTCTGGTTTGTGCAGGAAGTTCTGGCTTATGCCCATTGTCCTGACATCATTATCAATATTCGTGGTGCCAGGCTTGAAAGTAAACAAGCGGCCATCTAGCCCAGAAGCAACAAAGCCCACATGGAAGCAGCACACCAACATGTGTGATCATGAAGGGCC